>NC_080604.1:22263150-22576299 GCF_027887145.1 Ammospiza caudacuta | reverse complement strand
CTCCAAATGGGATCTCTTTTCCACACAGTGGAAAACTCAGCAAGCCCTTCTGGCAAGACCAGTTCACAGGAGGCCCACAATTCTCAAGGGCCAGGCTTGAGAGATCCGACTCCATGGAAGCTTTAATCTGAGAAAAATCCTGTGATGTTGGTACTTTTAAAAGGCAGAATGGCACATTTAGACCCTGGCTGATGCTTTGGAGAGCGATTCCTTTACACAGTAAATAATGATTTCATTCCAATGTCTGTAGGTCACTTTGGAAACAGCCCCTGAAACTCAAGACCAAGAAGAGCCATACTTCATGGCAGCTGCTATCTGGGAGGAATCCTATGACATTTGTGATTCAAGAAATTGAACCCAAAATTTCAACAGCTGATATGCAGATGCAAAAGACTACTGTTTTCCTGAGATAAGAAATACTTCAAACCTAACATTCTGAAGGAGTTCAGAATACACACCCGGGACTGCCATGCCCCCCAAAGCGCTACCTCCTGGCAGATTGTCTCTATGGTAAACTCTGTCACACTAGAAATGTTAGGAAGCAGAATCCAAAATACAGCACAAGCACCTGAAGGGAAAAGGTACCTCTGTTCATGAGATAGAATAACTTCCACCCTAATGTTTCAGAGTAAGTTGACATGAGGGCCTGTGGGAGGCCAAGGCCGCCTACACCTCTACTTCCTAGAACCGCTGGTGTCAGAGGAATACTGCGATGTTTGCAGTTTTACAACTGGAAGGAAAACTGGCACTGGGTCGGGGGGCGGCAGTACCGCTCTCTGACCACAAGGCGGCAGCAGTGCCGCCGAGCTCAGGCCGGGGCTGCGACGAACATTGGGGGCAGGCAGAGAACTGAGGCAAAAGCTGCCAGAGAACCCTTTCTATTCCCTTCAGCCCCTGCAGCTGTTCTTATGCTTTCAGGGCACTTGATTGGTTCATTCCTAGATAAAACTTATGTCTTTACTTTCAAAACTATTACCCATCTCTAGTCAGAGTTTCCTACATTCCTGTATACAAATGAGTGGATAGAGAGAGGGTTTCTTTCCAAATGAATTTAGAGATAAATTCCTTTTCTTTGCCAATACCTATAAAAATTAAAAACTTGACAGGTTTTAGTATTCTACACCCACCCCTCCCTGTGAAATTTCTGGCAGTTTTGGGTCCCTCTGGGGGACGGCATCCAGCATGATCTCTCCTCATTTACCAGCCACCTGCTCCTCCACCACAGTATGGTTCCTTCTCCCAGGGACCTTGGGGTGCCCCAAATGACATGAGAGTCCCGAGTCTTCGCTTTTCCTCACCCCTTAAGAAGGCACAGAATGAGTCAAACTGACCTGAACAGCAGCGTGGCACTTAGTCGAGCCCTTTCCACATGTACATCCCCCCCAGAAAGGGACTGCTCCACCAAGAGAGGAGGGCAGTCCCCAGAAGGGTTGAAGTTCCTCCCCAGCCTCGCTGTCACAGGCGAGAGGCAGAAATAGGGAGTGACAGCAGAGAGGACACAGGAAGAAAAGGAAGAATGGGGTACAGGATGAAATTGACCACACACCCCCCAAAAACCAAAGCAACAACAAAAACTAACAAACAAAAAACCACACCAAAAAAAACAAACAAAAAACTCTAACAGAAAAAAGCCAAACAAAACACCCCTGGGATGGGTAGCATGACAGAGACAGATTAAAAAGGAGCAGGGACAGCAAATGGAACACAAGGATTCTGTGAGGAACAATGGCACAAGGAGACCACAGAGCCACAGAGAATAGAAAGGAACTCAAGTGAGGCATGGAGGAGGACAGAGAAAAAGACAGAGTGCTACACACACGGCAAGGACAGGGTTACAGAGACAAAGAGGGAAACAAGGACTGAGAGAGGAAGTGACCATGGCACGGGCAGGTGAGCGGGGGGAAGGCGGGCAAGGCGCAGCAGAGGAATGGAGAAAGAGCGGCATGGCCAGCAGGTCAGAGGCTTACCAAGAGAAGGGTACAATGAGGGAGAAGGGCTGGGCTGCAGCTGCAGACACGTACAGGACAAAAGGACAGTGAGAGGGACAAAGAAATACAGTCACATCCAGGACAAAGGAAAAAGGAGAGGAAGAAAGGAGAAATAAAGAGGGCAGGGAGGGAGAGAGACAAAAAGTAGAGGAGAGAGATTGAGTAATATTTACTTAATAAATATTGAGTATTTGTTTCTTGAAAGAAAAACAAGAACAAGAGAGACTGAAGTAGTGAAAGGGAACGGGAGGGGGAAGCACACAGGACAAGAAAGGAACACCAAAGACACACTGGACAGAGAGAAGGGATGGAAAGTTGGATATAAGGCTGAAAAAAAACAGGAACAAACCCCAGGACTTACTGGAGAGTGTGGCTGATGAATGTGTCAATAAACCATGAACAGAACTGGTTACTGTCACAGTTCAGCCTAGAACTCATTAATTATCATCTGTCTCTCGGCAAGGCCATAAACTCCCTGATAAAACACGAGGGAAAAGCTAAATGGTTGATATGCTTCATCTTTCTTGGGCTTGGTAAGCAGTTTTTGTTATTGGGTTGGACCACACATACACCAAACACACTAGAGTATGTTTAAATACAGTATAAACACCAGCAAGTTTACTTATTTCCTTCCAAGAGAACTACAGAAAAGTTATACTCAGTAGCATGGACATTCCAAATACTAGGAGCGTCTTTCATGAGAAAAAAAGACATAAGCTGAAAGAACTTGCCTCGGAGTAGATCAAAAAGTTCATTTAAACTCTGTACAGTAACCTGAATAAGCAGGCCAACTTGAAATTTGCAGGAGATGTGTCTGTTAAAAAAAACTGAAGGAAAAAACTGGGGAAACAGCTGAAGCAAATGAATTTAAAGGTCAATTATATTTTGTAAGAGTCTCTGCATTTTTATTGGATATAACAGAACAACCACCACCACTGTGAAAAAGCACAGACGAAACCCCCATGAAATAATAAAAGATAAAGGAATTTGAGTGTAGCTAGAAAAAAATTAACTTTTTAAAAGCTAATCTATTTGAGACAGGCTCTACCTACAGACTTGTCCAAGGAAGAAAACTAACATTTATTGCATCAGACACAGATATATATATAACATTGCTCTAAACTGAGGAAAAAAAAGTGAATTTTACATTTCAAATGCTTTGCAAGCAACATTAAAAGTTAACGTGTCACAAGAAATTGTTTCAGCTACCCTCCCCTTCCACAAAAATCTTTTCATCTATAAGCCCTAGTAAATACATTCCATGGTCCCTCCATTAGGGGTGCACCTGTAAATTACTACAATGTGATAAACAGAAGCAAATGGAGAAAAATGAGACACTTAAGCTGCTATATGTGGCTGTAGTACATCATCACAAATAGCTCAATAACTTTTTATGCTTACTGATTACCTGACCACAGTAGTTCTAATCTTGGCAACTGGCAACTGCCACCTCTACCAATGCAAGCTTGCAAACAAACGGATAACCTGAATCTTAACCATGTTTTCCATTGGTCATCTTTGCTTGAGAATAACTGGAGTCCAAATACCACCTGCAACCCTTTTTTAGTTCTCAGGAAGAGGCTAATAGACCTCCATATAGTGCCAGCTTTCTCTTTGCACAGGCAAAAATAACTCAAGCCTCATAAAGCACACAGTAGGCAAACTAAGCATTCAGATGGCCTAAGTATACTCGAATATTAGTTGAATTGCCAAACCCATGTAAAAATACATTCTAAAATAACCTCTTTAAAGGGGATCTTCAAAGTTGGAAGACTATAAATAAACAAGAAACCAACTCCCTGCAGACTCAATCAGGGTTGTCAATTCCCAAGAGGTTCTTAGTCCTCCTTCATGATACATTTGACACAATTAGTACACGGTGCGAATATACTGATACATCACCACATTATTAAAAGTTGCATGTGCAGGTTTCTATCCATCTCCCCTTTCACAGACTTACTGGCAGAGGTCAGTTACTTCCCATAAAATTTCTTATTCAGAAGAAAGATCAGAAGATTGACGTTCACTTTTGCTCTGTCGAACAACTTCATGACAGCAACACCTTCATACTGCAGCTGCAAGAGATCCTGCAAAGAGACTATCTTAATGAGTGAAGAATTGTCAAGAGCTGACAGAGAATATATAAGACCCTGTAGTACAGTAGATCTTAAGGAATATCAACAAAAAAGTACACAGCATAACATAGAAAAGCAAGAGACTTATTAAAGAGCCACTTTTACTGTGAAAAAAATAGTCATTCTAAGACATTAAAGGTCTTGATTATTTTAAGCAGTGGGTTTAAAAAAATTACAAAAGAGAACAGAAATAGAAGACCAGCCATCTCCAGCCTTGTCATTTGCACAGTAGCCATAAACATTTAGAACATTTAGGTTTCCTATGTGCCTAATTCTATCATGTACCCATGAAGCATTACAACATTCCACAGTGTCCCTTTCTGAAAGTTTTAGTGGCCACAGATCTCAGGGAAGCGGCTTACAGCGCTTCAATCTACGGCGCAAAAAGAAAAGGCATCTCAGTCAGTATGCATATGATGTCGATTCAACCTCTCAGGTGTTTACGTGGGTGGTATTTCTAGTTATACTTTGCTTTGTCAGCAATGCACCTGCACTGATTTTGTCTCACTGATTAAATTCTTTCCGCAATCCCACTCCTGCAAGTAACACAGTGGGTAGGTGTGGGCATATGGGTGGACGTGTGTGATGTTGTATCCCTTGTGCTGTCCTCTGACAACATCTGCTTTATCTGCAGGGCAGCGCTACAAAGGCATACTGGTATAGTAAACCATGTGACCTTGGGTAGCCCCACAAACCAACAAGTTAATGACCAGCTCTGACAGATTAGGACCGGAACTTACTAGGGGAGCCCTCAAAGCAAACAAAAGGTGTGAGGCAGCTGTCCATCCCAGCAGCCAAGCTGGCATGGACTAACTGCAATGCACAGTGCTACTGCACACAATCTGTTTTGAAAGGCCTGAGGCTTCCACAACTAACAAACCTAAAGACCAAGATGCACAGGGAGTGGGGAAAGAAAGGGACAGAGACACCAGGTGTGAAAATACTGGCATGAGAAAAAGAACAGGGAACCGTGAAGTCGGCATGCCTGTTCTGGTGGCCTAAGTAGAGGCTGACACCTAAGGAGGACACTTAAGAACCGGAAACAAATGGGTAAGTGTAGAGTAGCAGAAAGAATACCAATACACAATGACTGGCTGAAGCCATCACACACAAGCCTAGGTGCCACAGACTCCAAAGCTCTCCGCTGTAGCAGCAAATTGTTGAAAATGCAAGTTTTTGTTTTGTGTGTGTATGTGTATACATAATTAAGAACACAGACCGACAACAGGCTTTCATTAGCAAATAAACAAAAAGCAGTTTGGATCCCCTGTATGTGTTGCATCTGTTTCATCTGCAATAAATGGGTTATTTTTGAGAGCATTATTCAGACCATTTAGGCAAAAAATGTGTCACTGCTATTTTGATGAAGAGACTGGCACGGGAACTTACACGAGACTATTAAACAGGACAGTTCTTACCTGATAATGTAACATAAACGTTTCCATCTGTACACCCATGAATTTTGCTTTAACCTCAAAATCTCCCACTTCTTCTGTTGGACTGATTTCAAAAATCACGTTTTTAAACCTATGAAGTTGAGAAATGACAAATCACAGGGAGGGAATATATGAGATGAAACCTGAAGACAAATTTTTAAAAATTCTCTTCTTAACTCTTTATTCTATTATCCCCATTTGAAATGAGCCCATACAAGCCAAAGAGACTCAATACAACAATGAACAGAAGCCTAACAGATTCTATGTCCGGTAAATCCTATCTTCACAGAAGCATAGCAGGAAACAGGGTCATTTAATTTAGTTTGCAAAATCTAAGCAGTCTACTTTAGTGCCACATATTTATGCCTCATTTAGTGCACCGAGTACAAAGTATGACTCAGAGGTGAAAAAATTCTAGTAACAGCCAGCTCCTCTATATTCCACACAAGACATGCCAGCTTCTCAAGGCTAGCAAACTACAGCTGGAAAAACTCAAGCTAGCATAAAGCTGACTTTTCAGCAATGGAAGCTGTTAGGCATAATAACAATTCACCCAAGGAGGTACCCTCCCATAACTGTGGAGGTGACAGAGAAACGGTTGGGGGAAAGACGATGTCATGTTTAAATCACATTACACTTCTCAATCAAAGAATTGCTTTGCTCCAACCAGAAAAAGAGAACTGAAGAGTGATCACTATGCAAGGTGTCTTGGCCCTAGGGATGCCAGCCTAGGTCATCAAAGCAACTTTTCCAGCTTCAATAACTAAGTCTACCAATAACACTAAAATTCAAATAACAGAATTGCGAGACAATGTCACACAGCCTCAAAGAGATCTCAAAATTTCTGGTCCTCAACTATCAGCACCTAGACTAGTTCTAAGAAAAAGACAGGAATTCAGCATATCTATTTTCCTTTTCCTCCAAAAAGGTTATTTAGCTCTAAAGAGTTTTAAATAATAGATACTCACTGGTTACCTTGCAGGTCCTCAATCTCTAAAAGCACTCCCTTCTCATGAAGTCGAGCTGCTGTGTATTTCAGAGAAATCTTTTTACTGTTTTTGCCTTTCATCTCTCGAGGTTTCTTGGAGACTCTGGGGAAAAAAGACAAACCAAACAAATTAGAAGGTCACAAGTAAAGACACTGCAGTAAATTTTCAATTCTATTTGAAAGAGGGCATAGAATCAGTACAGCTAAAGAACTGTAACTAATGATAGATAATTATGTACTTCTACTAGTCAGTTTACCCACAAAGCACTGGTAGCCCAGATCAGATCCTTAATTTTCTACTATTTACCACTAACATTTAAGCAGAATAATAATAATACCAAAGCAAACAAAAACCAATCAAAAAAACAAAACCAAAAAAATCCTACCCAAAACCTAAGGATATGGTACTTCATAAAAAGCAATACCATCTCTCATTAGGCAAAATGGGGTCTAATGACAACTGACATGGAGAAAAGCTGAGACTACTCAGAAACTTGCTTGTATTTTCATTCTGCAAACAAAAAGGGTTCACATTCTCACATATGACAGGAGAAGACAACAACTTTTTTTCCCCCCCAGAAAATCTAATTTGTCTAGCACTGTAACAGCTGACTTCATTTGGCATAGAAATGGGGACAATTTGTGATCAAGGGTTTCTTTGTAGGTAACTATGTTATTTTCATTCTAATAAGGATAACAGGACAGACTGACTGAGCAGTAAGTGCCTATGTGGACAACAACGTTTGTACCACTGGACTCTCCGCACTATCTTCTCCCAAAGGGAACAAAAAATCTTTCAAGATTATCTTTTTGACACCATTCATGGCAAGGGCCTCACCCTGTATTTTCTTACTGCTGCTGAGACCCTTTTGCTAAGACTATTGCTGTGGGAAAGAGCTTGGACAAGGAGCTTTCAGCAGATAGCATCATGGTTCTTCTTAGCAACACATGCTTTCTTGTAAGAAGCACCTCTAGGGCCGTGGAACCACCTGCTGCAGGTCATGAGGTTCAAGACCATCTAAGGAATCTGAAGGTGTGGAAGTCCATGGACCCTGATGAGACAGGTCCTCGGGGAACCAGTGGAAGAAGTGGCTAAGCCACTATCCACCATGTATGAGAAAATGTGGCATTCCAGTCAAGCTCATATCAACTGGAGAAGGAAAATAAGGAAGATACAATCTGTATCACTTCTGTGACTGGCAAGGTCCTCCTAGAAACTGTGCTAAGATACATGAAAAACAAGGAGGTAATTGGTGACAGCCAATATACCTTCACTCAGGTGCCCGGCCCATTTGGTGATCTGCTACAACAGGGTTAATATACCATTTCTGGATGAGGTTTTCTACTTCTTCTCCATTTCTGACTGACAATCATCTACCTGTATTTGTGGAGAAGCATTCAACAATGTTCCACACAACATCCTTGTGTCTAAACTGAAGAAAAAGGGATTTGATAGATGGACCACTTGATGGATAAGGATCAACTGGATGGTCACACTCAAAGAATTGCAGTCAACAGCTTCCTGTGAGGGTGGTAAGGCCCCGGGACAAGTTGCCTGGGAAGCTGTGGCTACCCCATCCCAGAACTGTTCCAGCCCAGGCTGGATGGGCCTTGGAGCAACCCGGTCTAGTGCAAGGTGTCCCTGCCCATGGCAGGGCGGTGGGAACCAGATTGTCTTTAAAGGTCCCCTCAAAACCAAACCATTTTATGGTTCTACAGTTCCAAGATACTTACTTGCCCTTGCTGGCCAAGTTATCCAAGCAGGTCTTTATGTAACTTTTGTAATAATCTACTTGTTCTCCATAAAAAGTAGCTTTGGAGTTCAAGGCACTGTATGTCTGCTGCAGCTTCACTAGCTCCGCCTTTCTTCTCTGACGGTATCTACGCTGATTTCTGATATCCTACAGCACAAAGAAAGGCAGAGACTTAACAGTGATTTGAGCTCTCCAGGTGCTCAGTCCCAGAGCCACTGAGTACTTGAAACACACAATTTGATTTTGCTTCAATGCAAGGCTTGAGCACTCACTTGCACTTGCCCCAGTTTAAGTGTCACAGCTTTTTCTCTGTTATGACTATTTGTGGAACTAAGTAACTCTACAAAGTTGCACCTTCTGTGGCTTTCTCAAACTTCAGTTCTGTTCTAGTTGCAATGACTAGAGTAGGCACTGAAAGCCCATGAGATAAAAGCAGTAATTCTGCCAGCACTGGAAAGTACCTTACAAATCGAGCGCAAGAACCATAGCAGCACACAGACTTCATTATTTTTCTTTGTCAGTCAGCGTTTAAGTATCACTTGCCTTAATATCTCAACAAGAAAACACTACATTCATTGACTGATACTTTAATTTGTGACACGTATAATCTATAGTACAATTAATTCTTATCAAATCCCTAAAGGTGATTATTTAGTTGGTTTACTTACGTAACATTTCCCAAATAGTTTTTCAGTAAACAATGTGATGTAAAATATATTGTCACTGTAGCAATATACAACAGTACTGGATCTCTTTTGTAAGTTTTTCATAGCAACTCTCCTCATAATTTAGGGATTATTTAACAGGCACATTTAAATCAAAATAACAATTAGGATGTCTTAGAGTTATGAGCAGAACTTCTTTGAGTGACTAAGCTTGTAGAGGCACTACTTGAATTAGTGAAATAGAGCAGAAAAACACATCACACATCAGGACCTCCCTTCCAAGCTATTAAGTTTTTTCTTAAAGTATCTGAGAACCAGGCAACGCAGTCGTTTGAGAGAACAGAAACACTGTATAAAAGTAAAGGACTTTCCACATGCCAAGAGCTGGAAATGCTGCAACAAAAGGCATGATTGTTCTCTATAAATTAGCTACTAAAAACCTTACTCTCCCTCTGAAAACTCATGCCAGTTTCACAAAGCTGGAAACTGGGAAAACTATCATTACTAGGAAACCATCAAATGGTATACCTTTGCAATGTCATTAATTAGTTCCTGGTATTTATTTTTGGCATTCACTGGCCCTAGTTCTGTCAACTTCTTCAGGCCTGCCTTGATTTTTTCTTTTTTTTCTTGGAGATTCAAGTTGCCATCTTCCTTTACAGAGACAGATTTTTTCATCTTATCAGGAGTTTTAGCATCACGAATGGCCCGTTTCTGCATAGCTCTATGATGCTCTGCTTCCTAGAAGAAAACAAAAACCTGCAAGTTCATAAGCAGATCAATTACAACAAGACAAAAAGAAGCAGAGACAGATTGTCTGATCTCTGGCATAACACAGGATAAAGAGTTTTGCTTGGCGATTCCCATACTGATTCGAATGAACAGATTTTGATGAACACATTCTACATATGGGGACCAGGAGAAGCCTATCTATCATCTAAAGTGGTCTTCTACATAAACAGTTTCTAGCAACTGCTGCAGGAGTAAGATTCACACGTACAATTTACTTCCACTGTACACCCTCCTGATTATCTTAACACTCTGCTCCATCATCAGTGGAGACAGTGTCACTGCAATACTTAAATGGAGAATCTCACATATATCTAGATAGATTATGATTTCCAAGTCTAAAACCAGCACAGACAAACAGCATCATACTTGCTCTGAGGTAGCTGAAGTTTCCAAAATTTCAGTCAGCGTCTCCCCTGGCTGGAAGCGGATTACATCAACAATTAAACGTTTTGTGCTGTAAAGAGATCAAGGATAATAGAAGAAAAAAAATTAAATAGAAAGACCTTTAATACTTTTCTGTTCTGCAACAATACCAATGCTACTGATTTATTTAAAGTCAGATTATTACTGGATAAGTACTCAGGTAGGCATAGGCTAAACTAGACCAGAACCCTGACAAGCACTTTACGTTTTGGACAGTGCGTTATTGGAAACTGGTTCCTCGAAAGGTTCCTCTCTGTAATATGCACAATTTGCTTCCCAAAACTTCTTCAAACAGCAAGGAGGCTACCCCATATATTAGAAGGTAGTCCCAGTACTGCCAGGTGGACCACAGAAACTGCATTCAAGGTGAATGATAATGCAGGTAGCAGCCACAGCCCATCTGTGCAACCAGAAAAGCTCTGTAATATTATCCATCCATAAGCATGCTTCAGTGATCTGTAACAGGTATCAAAAAACTCAGAAGGATTATTTTCTTATGTGGATGGGAGACAGGTAGATCTCAAGTGCAGCCTGGCAACAGACAGGGTCATTTCCTTGATTTGAGCTGAGATTTAATCACAGTCAGTGTCCACTGTGAAGCACTTCTGTCCTTAAGCCACACAATAAAACCAAATAGCATCTCTGTAGTCCAGCTGGAATTATTTTTGGAATCACACAAAGTGCATCGCATACGCACCTTCCTCATCATCCACAACTTAAATGACTACCAGTGCAGCTGGTAAATCTTTACTTTTGAAATCAATGTGACCTTTGTCTGGTGGGTAGGAAAATACTGATGTATCATTTAAGAAGTCCGGTAAAAGTTATTTTTGGAGACAAAATCTTCTCATGGGAGATGATTTGTCTGCCTACACCTAGTACATGCTGAGCAAAGATTTTTCAAACTGCCATCTGAGCAGGAATGCATAAGAGGAGGTAAGCATGCATTTGAACATCAGGTCACTGCTTTGTACATCTCAGCAATAGGGATTTGCTTAAAACCAGCCAAGAGTCACTGCTAGTTACAGGTTTTCCAGAATAAATATTCTGGCAATAATAAAATTATTATTGCGGAAATAATAATTTTGCGGTGAGATAAAATAACAGCCCATTGCTCTCTTTCCTTTAGGTTATAAGACCTATGCTTCTCAAAAAGGCTGTAAGTCTTCATCAATTAAAAGTCATGCCACAGCATGGAAAAGGACATGACTACAATCTCAGTGTATTTGGAGTAACAGACCCCCCACATTTCCTTAAATTATGCCTCAATGCTCTCATTTTCACATGCTGATTAACTGGTAAAATTCCAGTTGCTCCTTCTTTTAAGTAACAAACCAGGCAGTTATCTCCTACTTACTTCAAAAGAATTGTTCTCGCATCCATCTCTGCATTCTCATCACCAGGAACGTCAAATTTATTAGTGAGTGTGAGAGAAACCTCAGTCTTTGCTAGCATTTCCCTGTTGGGGTCATTAACATTGCCAGAACCTTCCCCTGCCAAGCAGAGAGAGTTTATAGATTAAATCACATTCTTTACCTTCTTAACTGTTAGGACTTCGTAATTGTTCCCATAACAGACACAGAGAAATTAGACTGCTTCCTATACTGTCCAAAGGACACTTCAAAACCCAAACCAACTTTTAAAGACATCATCTTGAATATATCAGACTTTCTTGAATATATCAGACTGTATCTTGAATATCAGACTTTTTCATAATAAATCTGAGAGAACGCACCAGCCAGAAAAGCACCACAAAGTCACCACTTTGAATGCCTTAAAGATTTACATGCATTCCACACTCTATCTCAGTATCTCACTTAGAAGAGTGGCTGAACTGCCAAAAGCAGAAAACAAAAATGTGATGATGCCCATATGTCCATGTCCTCATCAAAATGCATGTTTCAAGGTAAGAGTAAAGAGCTTGTTAGCAACTGAGCCTATCATCATCTCTTGAACTAAGTAAGCTATCCCATCAAAAAGAAATTTTCTTCCTCTAACTGCACATGAACTTTCACCAGAACAATAGTTGGTAGCTTTCCCCCCATTTCTTAAAGGGTTGCAGGAAGATCTGACATATTAGCCACAGTGAAACAATGCACACAGGAGAAATGAAATGGGGAAGGAGGGCGAGTTCTAGCTAAACCCATGGTCTCTGCTTGTTCAGATAATGCCTCTTACAGTTCTTTGCCAGTGCTTGGAAGAAAATGTGCTTGCAATCATTCCTTTAGAAGATTCTAACCTTTCTGATTAAGCAACTTCAAGGTTAGTGTTTGCTGTCAGAGCATCTTCTCCAAAAACTGTGCCTGGTTTGCCTCCCTCCCCTCTGCTAGACTAGAAACTTCAAATAACTGCAACACAGAAACCAATGAGGGAGAAAAACTTGTGCATCCTTCCAGTATGTGTTACATCCTGAAGCAGTAAACTGTCTCAGGTTTCCAGAACAGTTTCACAGATTAGCAGTGTTAGTTCCTTCTTTTCCCAGCCAGAAGGGAATAAAATTCTATTTTCCTTATGGAAAGTAACTCTAAAGGAGGGGAAAAATGTTACCTGTCTGTTGGGGAAGATCACCTGTCCACATGCCAAAGACTCTTAAAGGAACACATGCAATTTAATACATTTATTACTGCACTCTGCAAGGAATACCTACAGGTCTCCAGTAAGGACGGATCCTTGCAAACAAACTGGAACAGGGACACAAGCACAGAGAAATGGCTCCAGTGTAATGGAACAAAGAAAATATGTCAATATCCATCTGTCTTCTGGAAACTTCTAGAGTGGGATAAGGTGAGGTGGGTGGGGAGAAGAGAAAGAACCCCTGGTTTTTTTTAGGGCAGTAAATTATGCAGAGAAAATATACTGCAACAAATCTGCAGCTGCTTTTTAGAGCATGTCCTCCCGAAGGACTTGTGATGATTTCTTACTGTTTCTTTACTGCACTTTAAGTCATTTCAGGTAATATCACATATCACTTTAGCAGAATAAACTAGACCACCTATTAAAGACTCAATTGTAGGAACCTCTCCGAGATCATCCAGCAGCTCGTGAATTGGATCATTGTGCTCAGGAGCAATTGCATCTTGATGGTCTAAGAGCAACTAGATGAATAGAAAAAAAACAATAATGTTTTAACAATATATCCTTTTCTAGACAGTAGAATTTCATTACTTTAGGCTGGTATCTTTTAGAAAAAAATCACTGAACTCCAAAGCAGCAATGTCAATATTCAGAGCTGTGTCAATATCACAATATTGACAAAATCGTGACAATAATGTGAAAATACTCAAATGCTTTCCAAAGAAACTTAGTGAAGCTGTACCTAAACTACTATATTCGATAAACCAACAAGCTCTCACCAACTACAATCATTACGACTTTCGGCCTTGTATTTGGTACCTTTGTGTTTCAGACAGAAGCAGCATTTTCTTCACAAACACTGCTTATAAGGAGCAACTGTGACTAATGCATACTTACAGTGTGTGTATTGATGATTTCACCGATAGAAATATAAATTACTGGTTTAGTGAGAGTCACCAAGTCTGAATATTCATCAATATTAAATTTATCCTGCAATTCGGGAACCTCACAGGCCGCCTGAAAAAAAACGTCTTCAGAACAAAGAAGGAGAGAACACTCAGTATGACTCTGAGATATGTCAAGAGTATTACCTCCCTGTGACAAGTTCAAGCATAGACTCTCCCCTTTAAACTATGGTACACTATGGCATACTACAGTTTGCAGCTTTAGTTTAGCACATCAGAAGCAAACTAGTAAATTCAATCAATTGATACTGGCCATGTTGACATTTGGTCATTTTCAAAATTGACAGAACTGCCTTCAGTGATCTCATTCTCCTGCCTCCACTGCATTATCATCCTTTGCCCCCAACTACCTCTGGTTACCCTTTTTCCAAAAGACAGGAGATATGACAATTCTTAAACAAAACCTTACTTCAACTACATGAATAGCTAAATGCCAACCTGCTTTATTCCTCATCACCACTAGATTTTCATATGCAACCAGGGTTCACACAGGACAGAAGAATGTATGTCCTGTCCAAAGTACTGTAATAAGCACGTGCAAAAGCAACCTTTATTTTGGACACTTGAAACTCTTGACTTTGCAATCTCATGAAAATAGAATCCATTGTTCATAAATCCCAGGTATATATTTTATCTCCCATTGTCACTGATGCTTGTGGCAGTCTGGACTGAAATCTTTTACTTTAAATAAACTGTATATTTGACAGAGACAGAATTTTTCATATTCTAAATTTACTGTTTTCCCTTTTTACTTGCAATGTTACCCTTCTACAAACTTCCCAACTTAATTAGCTACGTTCTTCTACCTGAATTTCTGGTATGACTGCAACAGGTATTCATTAATGATGCTTAGATGAGCATTGTCTCCCATGAACATCTTATTGGATGCAGCATGCTGTAACATCTTTGCAATGGAACCGAGGTTTCTGCGTTGATCTGTCGTCAGCTGACCTCCAGCTGAAAGGTCGATGATGTCGAATGCATCTGGTGCAACAATAGCTGGATTCATGTAGCGATAATAGAGTAAGTTGCCCACAATCTGGGAAAGAAAGAAGAAATGTATCAATAAACAAAAGTACAGGACCCAACCAAATTTTATTGAAACTACTCTGTGTTTAGATAAATTATTTTCTTGTAAGCTTCTTTCCAACACAAAGGTTCTGCTGTACAGAAGCACACACCATCCCAAAAGATCTACAGTGTTAAAAAAAACCAATATCATAAAGATGCAATAGGAAAGTCAACACAGAGGAAAGCCTGAGCACCATCAGTCACAGGACAATACAGCAGCAGATATTCCTATGCGTAAAGATTTAGAACTGCAACTTACAAAAATGTACGGATAGGAGATACTACAAGTTACCAATGAACTACTGATATGAGCATGAGAGAGTCTGTCAGGAGAATTAAATGCAACTGAATTAGCCTAACAGAGGACAGAATGACCACAATATAGAGGAATCTGATAATGAAGTTTCAGTGTAGAACAAGAGCCGATTTTTAAAGAAGCATAAAGCACTGGCTGCCATCTCTGACAAAGAAAAAATAGGGAAGAAGAATGGCACACAAGAAGGTAAATTGAGGAAATGATTTTCCATTTCTTGTCCAAAGCGCCCTTCTCTCTTTCAGAGTAAAAGCCTTCTTCTATAACCCAGCAAGATATTCTGGCACAAATCCCTAGTTAGTGAGAAGCCATTTAATCCAGAAGTAAGAAAATCAGAAGTACAGAAAACAAATGGCATTGGATGCTTTGAAAATCCAATTTACCTAGTCAAATGTGAGCAAAGAACTACAAATAAAGATTATCACATTATCCATATGCTCACAATATTCTTCTACCCTGTGCTGGGTATTTTGCCAAAAGTAATTCTAGCAAGGAAAGGTATTAACTCACCGTGCTGATTTAAAGCAAAAGCTCTCTCACCACATGCTCATTTGCAGAAGGCCAGGTCACTGAACCTTGGCTTCACCTGCTTTTCATGTGACTAAAATGCATGGAAGAGATTGGGGTCTGAACAAACAGGTGAAAACACAGAGAAAAAACCTAGCCATTGGTAAGTCCCAGAAATTAATAACTGGTTTCAGTCAGGCCATGTTTGGACAAGTGTTTTATGCAAGCCTCTGCTGTACTCTCACAAATTATGCTGTGGGATGTTAACAGTCTGCTGACCATTAACAGTCTGCTTACTGCCAGTAAAAAGAAAAAAACAACCATGAAAGAAATTGAATTAATGACATTTGAACTTGTGGGGCAAAAAGAACAGTATATTATATGAGAATCTTCAGTTGCTAAAAAAAATCTACAGGTAGGTATTGCACGCAACTGCAGTTTTGACTTTCATGTGGACAGTTACATTATTTCCATGAGGATTAACAAAACCTGCAGTTTTCCACCTAAATTTACAGATGGAAGAAATTAATTCACCTGCATAGAAAGAACCGATGTCTCAGAATGGGAAAGCACAGAACTAGAAGAGAGAAGAAAACAGCATTCAGATTGGTAATTATTTTGTAATGAAGCAGAGGCAGAAAAGCTTAAAGAGACGTTGTCAAGTATTCTAATAACCAAACTATATATTGTATATTAAAAAGTAAAGCATTCATGGGAATAAAGTCAGAATTTCCCAGAAGCCACAAAATCAACGAAATTTCAACAAAAACCCCGATGCTGTAGTCATCTAAGAGCAACTAATATTAGGATCCTTTTAGTTCTCCAAACCAACTGAAATGCAAAATACAAAACTGACCAGGCATCATGGGAAGCAATTCTACATAGTGCCGTCAAAATATCCCAGTGTGTTCCAGATGGGGCATTAAGAATTTGGCACACAGACTTTTTAACTTGTCTCTTTAAGGAAGGAGCAGCAGGCAGTGATCACACTAGTTAACCCAAGGTTTATTTTCTAGGAGCAACAGTAAACCCCAGGTCAAGAAACCTAAAGGTCCAAATGCCCAAGATACTAAAAACAAAACAGAAGCATCAGGATACTTCCTTCTAAACAATGTATTACATCTCAAGCGATGTGTATGAAGATGACGTCAATAGCCTGATGTGAAATATTTTCTATCTGTAGAGGTAAATGAATAGGTTTACATGCGCTCCTCTCCAAACATACACCTAACAAGAGAGAAGAATGAGATGAGCTCGCCACAGCCAATTCGGCTGGCAATTCCTTACAAAGGTGTATAGATCCTCACCTTCAGAAGCTCATCCTCACCAGCATCAGGAAACTTCTCATGCAGGGAGTCTTTTAGGACCTTGGCAATGAAACGCATTCCATACCTGAGAGAAAGAAAAGGTCAAATAAGACTGCTGCAAGCATGAAGACACCAGCAACTTCACAGGGATAACAGTGGTGCATCAGACTCACGGGATTTTGTCCACTGAACTAATAATGGCAGAAAGGAACTTGTCTGTCACTGTCCTCATGTTTCTGATTGAGGCATCCAGGCGCGTCCTCACCTCTTCATGACTTAGGGCTTGCTCAGGAGTAACATCATATGGCAGTTTGCTATTTGAAAAAGTCAGACATATAAAGGAGAGTATTCCTCAGGCTAGTACACTTCAAGAACTGATAGCCTGAAACATATTCACTGCCAAAACCAGAAACTTATATTCACTTCGCTGCAAAAAATTATGCACTGCTTTTAATTAACCTGTTTGGCACCGTCAGAACTGAAATTCTTTTGCTTTTACTTCCTTTACTTTCCCTTGTGCTGGCCACTGAGAGAAAGACCCAGCTAACTCAAAATTGAATCTTTTTTACAGCATGCACACCAGGCAAAAAAAGCACCACTCATTATACATAGTGGTACTTCAGACTGCGAATTGGTGAAAATGAAAGCTACACATTTGAGTATTAAGATGATGAAAACTTGGACACAAGCAGAGCAGCATCCATAAAATCAATATAACATGCTGCTGAAGGAATGGTTATCCTTTTTTCAATCAGCTGAAACTACTGCATAGTATTCCAGTGAACACAAACAAATGATAATTCATAAAGGTGTATCCTAAATCTCATGTATAGAGAAGAAGCGGAATACACATCATCACTTCCATTTTTACCATATCCAGAATTTTGCATAAAGTGTGCAAATGTATACAACTGTTTTAGATATAGAGGAAGTCATTCATCTGTATGGCTTTTGCTTTTTTTTTTTTAATACATTAAAAAATCCCAATAACACAACAAAATCCTCAAGTCCTAGCAAATCACAACCACCGAAGAAAAAGAAACCAGAATGACACAAAATCACATAGCTGAATATAAATTTGTCATCAATGGCTGATATTAATTAGAAAGATATTAGGACCAAGGAGAATTAAACGCAATGTGATGGTTCCTGCCAGCAAGAGCGGCTTTGTGTGCTTGAGAACAGTACGTGTTTGCACAGGCCAAGCATGACATGAACAGGGACTGACATGGAAACAATTTCCAAATACATTTTCTTACAATACACTATTTTACGTTAGAGGGCATCTCATAGCTAACTATCAAGTTAACATAGGAAAATACCAAAGAGTACTTCTTTTTCCATAATTTAATGACATTCCTGTTCAATACTCTCAGCACCATAACCAGAGTAAGAACTTTAGAACTCTCAGATGAAAGCTGTCTTGACAAGACAGTTGGCAGATGCATGCAGTGGAGCCAAGGAGGCAAGTTTTGAATGACTAACTGAGCAATGCAAAGCAGCTAAGCAATGTTTAGAAAAATACAGTATTAACAGGTCCCATACCTGGCCTCTCCAGTTTGAGATTCCATCTGGTTAACCCAAGACTTGTAAATATCCACAGGATCAGTTTTGATATTAAGTGACTTGTCATCGATGATTTCCTTCACAACTGGTGCAAGGATCTGCCTCAGGGCATTTTGACCACGGGCACCGCGATTGAAACTTACCACCATTTTAATAACAGTAGGATTCCCAGTCACAATTTCATGTATCTGGTCTACTTTTGATCTGAAGAAGAAAGAATCCATATGAAATTTTAGGTATGCATAACTCTGTCACTGCCTACGCTTCCCTGGACTACTGTTCCAAGCATAACTTTGGGGGTGGGGTGGTGGGGGGAGACACACATGTTTTTTAGAAATTGTTATTTGTTTCAAGGCACCTTCATGCTTAAAAAGCATTCCCAAAAATGCTTGAGGGTAGTTCCTTAAAAAGTTCATTGCATATTCTTCCTCACAGCAAGTTGTGCCACTCTGCATTGTTAAGTCATGTAACTCAAACTCACACTTTGAGTTACAGTCATGTAAGTCATGTTACACTGAGCACCTAAGGCCTAAGCAATCCAACAAAACATGTCTGAGGACAGCCAGAGTTTCTAACACTGACAGGAAATAGAAGTGCCAAACAACAGAGATTTCAGACTCCTCATTAGTTTTTGCAAATCCAGACAGCTTAGATTTAGCTCTCTTCCTGGCTCCTAAAGCCTGAGTTTGCACTTTGTTGGACATATTTATAATCAGACACTGGAGAATTGAGATTAGACTGAATTTTAGAATGACTTTGCATCAGATCAGAAGTAGCTGCCATGTTGTGAAATCTTGATTGAAGTGAAAAGCCTTCATCTTCTATTGACATACTTGATTCTTCTTTGATAGACTACATTAATAGATATGAAATGGGAAAAGGACAGTGAAGGGACAGATTAGCATTATCTGCATATAAGCACTAGACTTCACATGAAAAGGTGCCTCATTTTCAGGAACTGCCAAAACTGATTCAACAGCAAGAATGTGCCGTATGCTACCACATACTTGATCTCTTCCTGCAGTGCTGTTTGGAAAAGTCGCAACAACAGGTATTCCTCTCTTTGATTGGATGCATAGTTATACAGCGTGAAGATGACAGAATCCATGAATTTTGTGGATTTGTTTTGAGGCATCTGAAAAATCAGCTTGGCCAAGTAGGTTGGGTTAGTCTACAACAACAAGAAAAATTACTTAGTGTACATGTCCCCACTGGTGTTGCTAAAAAACTAAGGTGGCTCAAAACAGTTGCTGGCTGGACTTGATTTGAAAGGTCTTTTTCAACCTTACTTACTTCTATGACAACTACAGCGCACAAGCAAAGACTCTGCTAAGACATATCACCTTCTATGACAAAAGGTTACCAAGCAGTGTAAGAAGTTGCTTACCTGAAGTAGGTAGAACAAATGCTGATAGGCTTCCAACTTTTCTCTCTTTTCTTTGCTCAATGCTTTCAAACCTCCCCTTTGCTTGTTCAGCATCATCATGTCAGAGAGCTGTTCCTTGTTCTTCTTGGTAAGTTTTTTGCTATGAGAAACAACATCCTGGAAAGAAAGAAAAGGTACAGATTTCACTCTGAGAAGTTTCAAACAAGAAATACTGGAAAACAGTTGCATCTGAGAGCTAGTTCTCTTGGATGTGGAAATGCAGGGTCAAGAAATGCCTGGGGCTATAAAAGTGAAGCATTGTTTGCTGTGGCAGCAGTTTCTCCAACTAGAAGTATATGTTCTGCTTCGTTCCTGACTTTGTGAATTGGTCTGAAACCCTAGATGGGCTAGTCACTCTTGGCAGCAATTACGATCAGAGCTGGTAGCATTCTGGAGAAACTTGTAAATGTTTTCCTTTTTTAAACTGGGCTTACAGTTTACAAATACTGTTCTATATTCACCTAACTCACTACCTCCACATACTCTGACAGCAATAGCACTTTTCACTGCAATCATCAGCCCAACCACTGCAGATTCCTTCTAAGACAAATTTCACTACACCAATTGAGATTTTGTGCTCAGAGAAGCCTAGTGTAATGAATTCAGGACCACATGAAAGTTGACCAATACTTCAGCTTGAAGAAAAGACAATGCTGTATCAGCAAGAGCCCCTTTTTTTTTCTTTTTTGGAAATGAATCACACCAGCCAAGCTTAGATAGAGGGCACTTCCTTTAACCAACAAGCAACCAAGCCTCACAAGCATGTCTCCTGCCTCCAAAATTACAAAATCACCCCCTTGGCTGACAAAATTACAAAATCACCCCCTTGGCTGAAAGCTTGTGGCATGTGACTTGTTTAACCCCAAAGGAGCAACAAAACAGTCTCAAAGCCATTCAATACAAAACCTGTTGCATTTATTAGCTCAAGATAGTCCTGCTGCCTTTTTTAGCTTCAGGACTTGTTTCTTCTCCTCCTACAGTTTTCTTTCTAGGGATACATACTAAATCAGTGGAATTAACTAAGAACATACTGGGAGTAAAAACTAAGTCAGGGGAAATGTTTTCCACTAGGTCTGAGCAACCAACATCTAAGGCCAGGAGCTCTCCATGCCAACTACCACTGGGCTCAATTCTACGTGTAGCTGGTCTCCCAACACACATTTCTTACCTGCAATGTAATTTTGTTTTTCACTAGCAAACCAATTTTGATGTCCATGAGATTGAGGTCATTTTCCAGTTGCTGATTGGATCGGATCAAGGTTACAACTTCTTCACGGAGTTTCATTAGCTCAAGCTCCTCCTGAAAATCTTGGTCACTCTGATCAAGCAAGTGGACAAATTTCCGAACCACAGCCATAGGTGGATTTTCAGCATTAACTAAAAACAGGAAAGAAAATAGACAATGCTAGGGGATGGCAAACAGAAGTAAATATATGCCTTATCTATGTTTAAACAGCACATCAAGGAGCACCCAGAGTCAAATTAGTACCATCTTGTCTAACCGGTTAGCTTCATACATTTTAATTCTCCTGTTTTGAGAAAATTGTAAGAGAACTAAATCAAGAACAAAGTATTAGCATAGGATAGTACACACTGTCAGAGCTAACTGCAAAGCTACAGTTCTATTTTTCAGCAGGGAAAAAAAAAATAGACAGCTAGAATCAACTTCTCCTTCAGCCTCAAGAACTACCTACACCCTGCACTTCCCTATCAACTTCATCCCGACTGCTCCTCAAAACTGTCTTGATGTTATGACCACACAGCCAATATCATAATGGTTGACAAGAAGCTTGATGTGACCCAGCAATGTGCACTTGCAGCACAGAAAGCCAACTGCATCCTGGGCTGCATCAAAAGCAGTGTGGTCAGGAGGTCAAGGCAGGTGATTCTCCTCCTCTACTCTACTCTAATGAGACCCCACCTGAAGTACTGTGTTCAGCTCTGGGGCCCCCAATATAGTAAGAAGGATATGGAGCTGCAGGGCCGAGTCCAGAGGAGGGCTACAAAGATTTATCATGGGCTAAAGCATCTCTCCAATGGAGACAGGCAGAGAGAATTGGGGAATCTCTTCTATGAATCTATGATCCCTCACAAACAGAGATTCAAGCCTCAGCAGCTTTATTCTCTTGGAAATACTTACTGAGGGTTTTGTAGTCTTCTCGGGCTTTGTTTGCTCGAATAAAGGCTTGAATTTTTACGACATCATTTATCTAGGATTTAAGAAACAAAAAAGCACTTGACATCATTCTGGAAAGAGTACCAAAGTCAGGTACAGAATATATTTAACAAGATAGCCTCTTACGTGGTTTCTGAAATACTGCAGACGATCTCTGTAACGTCTTCTGGCTTGATACGTCCTGGTCATTGATTGAATCTATTGAAGGGTAACCAAAACACTCAGATCCAAAACTTATCTATGAAGTTCACTACCCCAAAGGCTTACCAAAACAGCAAGCAGAAAACCTGCACTACCTTTACTACTTGGTCCTTTTGTGCACGTAGGTAACCCAAACGGGTTTGATATGCCTTCCTTTGCTTGTAGCCACGCCATTGAGACTGAAAACAAAACAAAACAGGCACATTCACTTTACTTTTCTAATTGAACAGAAGTAATTGCAAATCTGAGCTTCTTTGGGTTCCTCAGCTTCCAATTGCCCTTTTGGCTAAATGAAACATGAAGGAGATGTGCTTGTCTTATCAAGAGACACTGTGTCAAGCATTAACTGTTCTCCAAATGTAATCATGAGAGACTTGAAATTACACCATGAAGAGCCTGGGCCTTCTGAAGCACAATTAGGGGTCAAGGATACAGTGAAACAGTCAAGTTGATAGAAACTGTTCTACATAAGGATCATGTGTTAGCTGCTGCTGCTGAGAACAATGGTGTAACAGTTTAAGCTTTCCCAGCAGACCCACTGCCATTCACACTTGGGAAGAGAAGTCAGGCAAGGGGTTGGACTACACTTAAAGGGAGAGTGTGTTATTTTAATGAGCTGGGAGTGGGTGTGGAGGTTCTGTTAAATATACAGCAGAGTATCCGCTACTTAGGCAGAAACAATTGGATATATACTGCTGAAAAAATAAAATGGTAATAGAGTGCAAAGCAACTGTTGCATTTGCACATAATTCAGTTACAACATCACAGAATAATTTTTTTGTGGCTGTCCTGTAAATGCACCTGATTTCATGCTGAATTATCCAGCTATCCTCCAAATCCCTGGACAAGAAAAGCAAGAAAAGCAAGAATACTGAAGACCATGTTGTTTCTTCTTAATTCATGATGAATCACAGCAGCAATGCATCTCATGGTACTATCACCATCAACACATAGAACACACTTCATATTTCCTCACTCCCGAAACGTATAAAAAAATAACTGTTAAAGCTTCCTCAAGTAACTTTTTCTCTCTCCAATTCTATGTGATTACTGGATCAATTATATATGACACCTAAAAGCAAATAATACACCAAAACTCACTGGAGAAGGAAATGTTTTTAGATAAGTTACAATATGAGGCAAAGACAATTGTGTGCTGTAATTACTTGAATTGAACAAAAACTGTTAATAAGCTTGTGTACAGAAAACAACTGCAGAGTACAAGTTCCAAACAGAATTAAAGGGTATCACTACCTGAATGCAAGTGATTGCTGGGACTTGCTTCTTCAAAAAATTCATTCTTGAGTTGAATTCCTGGCGAACAAGATACCCTCGACAGCAAGCCTGAAGTTTCATAATCAGGTTCTCATTTGCAAGCCACAACTGTTCTCGGTTGTATGCTGCAGTGACTCCAGATATGGTGCTCTGATTTAATGTTATGATAGGAAGAGAAGCCAGAAAAAGAAAATGGAAATACAAAAAAAAAGGATGTTACATCAGCTTTCCATACTGTGCTTACAAGAAACTCCAAAGCTGTGTTTCAAAAAACAGTGACATCACAGTCCCGTACTCTCTTAATGAGAGGATAAATTTTCATGAAATAGGACAAGGAGTTGTCACAATAGGACACACACAATCTGATGATGCCTAGCAAATCAAATGAATTACTAAGCGAGTTAACATGACTATGGCATTGAAGCATTCTATCTCAGAGCTGCATTAAGGGTGGGAATGGTGAGAACGTCAACTTTTGAGAGAAGGAGTATGTGTTAATCTATTACTCTACCTGTATCTCTTCCCGTGACAGCTGAGTGTCATTTTGCACAAATTCTGCTGGTTCATCCCATCCTCCCTCTTTGGTCCGCAGGTTATGATAATAATGATAGCCTCCTCTCACCCAGTGTTTCACCCACTCGCTGCCATTGCCCCCTAAGAGCAGAAACTGCAATTAGAAGTCTGAAACACACTGACAAGTGTCTTACCTTTCACACATACAAATTTTACAACCAGGAAATTTCCTTTACAGATTATTCTTTCTCCAAACAAGGAAAGGAATGTTTCTGAATCCCTAATGACCTCATATGAGAGCTACCTAAACACAACGCATTGTATAAGTGGAGAACATTATAATACTCATTTTTTTAAAAAAAAAAAAAAAAACACCTTATTTCACAGAGCATCCACAGCTGCTATCTACAACACAGGATTTTTTCCCAGGGGCTTTTTTACCTCTAGTTCCAATTCCAATAAACAATAATCTTGCGTTTATTTCACTGATAGTTAGCCACTTAAGGTGTACCTGCCGCCTTTTTCTTAACTTCTGACAATTCTTGCTGGTACGTCTCAGCACATTCTGGAGTGACTCCGTACAGCCCAACATCAGGTGAACGCAAGGCACTCAGGGTCTGGCTAACGTCACCACGATCTACTGCTTCATTAATGGCTAGAATTCCTAAGGAGACTTGGATAAAACCAGAAAGCAAGTTAGCGCAGGGTCTCAGTAGCTCACAGCAAGCACAGAAGGGCAGAACAGAGCAAGGCAACATGAACACACCCTCATAGCTGGGCTGTATGTAAGATATACAAATTTTAAGTGTACATAAACATGAAACATAAATAAAAAACCAACTCGAGGACTTGCAGTATAGAGGCCTCTTCAGTACAGAGTATCCAGCCATGCGTGAAACTGCACCTGACAGCATGTAATGGTGTGCCCAAAGTCCCAGTATGGTGCTGATTTATCACCAGAACTTTTCAACATACACAGTTACAGCTCTCCTCTGATGTCTGTTTCAGTTAACACAGTTTCTTCTGGCAGAGCCAGCCACAACTCAACAACCAGAGCAATAATTACTTAATTGTTTCTGCAGACAGAAACAAAATTGTTATAATGACTGGAAAGCAACAACGGGTGGACCAGTCCACCTGCCAACTGCGTTAAGGAGCAAAGGTGAGTATCACTGACAGGCAGTACTCTTTGTATCCAAAAACCATGTGAGTGTTTGTCTGGTAATATCTAAGAGAACCAAGACAAGACAACAGTACCTCACACAAATAAAAGGTAATGCTCACCAGAAAGCATCATTTCAATAGTGCATGTGAACACTCTCACTTCTAACCAATCACCCACAGACACACACAATTAGTCGCAAATGACAAACAATTTGAAAAAGATTGGTCCAACAAGGTAACGTAGTCTAATGGTCACATGCAAAACTGGAAAAAAATGCATATCCCCCCACAACAGAAGAAATTTAGTATTTGAAGAATCTGACATTCACTCCTCAAAAAACCACACCTGCACCAGAAGCCTGTAGGCTCTTCTGGTTTCCTTTGCCACATGTATATGACATTTCTAGCCCCCAACTTTTCCTTAAATAAGTGGTATTTGGCTGGTAGTGGGGATTAATTGCAATACTGTGCGATAATACTTACATCTCTGGGACTCCTCAGTGTCCTTGTTAGCCTTATGAATCCCATCCTGAATTTCATCTAGCCAAAGTACAGCTGTTTCATCCTGTGTGTCCTGAAGAGAATACAACAAGAAAAATATACAATATCAGGAGAAAAGTATCACTATTTTTGCCAAGTAAGATAACCTATATTCAGAAACAGCCAATAGAGTAGTTTTCCATAATAGAGGGAAAAATAAGTATTTCAGTCTTCCTAACTAACTCCAGCACAAGGATATAATGTGGATTTGTGACTGGCAGAGACTACTATGGCATTACCAAACTCAACACTTTCCCTGGACAAAAGAAATTCGCAGTAAACAGAACAAACAAGAAATTCTATCAATAAGAATCACTCTAATAAGATGAGCAAACACAAGGCCAGGGACTTAGTGCCAGCTAGTCCTAAAGCCATACTAGCTAAGAGTATATGATTTTCCAGGAAGTTAGTCCTTCAACAGAAGGACTACCGAGAGCTGCTGATGCACATATGTGTGCAGAAACTAATAAACCTTTGGGAAAGGTCACATCAGGCTGCTCATTTCCCTGCCCACAAAACTTCACAAACCTGTACAAACTAACAAAGCAAAAAGCATCGTATGTGTTGTGGATGGGTGTACACACACAGCAGTCAAAGCCATGTTTTAAACCTTTATTTTAACAGATGGCCTGTCAAGGAACAGTGATCACACAGTATCGTGTATTTTGGCTGGGAAATCTAGCCAAATGAGCTAATGTTACACACAGAAATTTGAGAGGAGGAAAGGGACAAGTGTTTTGCAAGTCCCAAAATATACATAGAGAACAATGACCCAGCAGTTGCCAAGCATAAGCTTCTCTCCACCCACTGGTCCTTCCTGTAGGTAACTACCAAAAGAAATGCTAAGATGCAACTACCATCCCTCTGACAACTTTTCTCATACAAACAGAACATAGGAAACCTTTAGTTCTGGAAGGGAATAATAATCACAGTGCACAAAAGAACCACTATTTACAACATTCAAGGGCTTTAAGGTCAGACTTAAAATGAACATTTCCTCATGTGCTTTCCATATTTTAACCATTGTTTTGGCAGATCTGAAACTAACTGGCTAAATGATACTTCATTCAAGAGCTTAACATGACCTTCATAGGCAGATTTCACCTGAAAGCCAGACAGTCCCACAAGAGTACCAGCAACAGCAAAATTCCTGTCCAGGATGTGGGGGAGAATCATCACTGTAACTCTACTGTACTATGTATCCACAGAAGTCAAAACCATGTTGTGGCTTCTCTACAGTTTTACTGCTGCAAGGCTTTCTGCAAGATACACACACTGTAACATACTATGGAGTCTACTGTTTTTTCCCCTCTCACCTCTCTCATCAGCATGATATAGCACTCCCCAATCAAGTAAGCAACTGAACAACATCTTCAGGTGAACATTAATCCTTCTCAGCCCCGAGGTACAGAAATCATTAGTTCGTAACAGTTGACTTCAGATTGTGGTTATTTTCCCCACATAGTTACTGTATAATATGATCTTTCTATTTCTGGAATTATTCCCATGCTGCTGGGAGAAGCCCTTTATTTATCTTATGTCTAAATAAGGTAATTTCATACCAACCCAGAAGTTACCAGCACAGTCTGGCACAAGTTTAAGTACAGGATAAAAAGATTTCATTGTTTCATTCTGACTCAGCGAGAGGAAATGCTTCAGTGCAAAATGGATCCTGAGGAACATTAACCCTGTCAAGACCCTTGGGAAAGGTGCTCAATGATTTCCATCAGAATAGCATACAGTTTTCTATTGTCATCATACTGGTTTACCTTTAGTCAAAAACAAAATGTTCAACACAATCTAGACCTTAGCCTCTGTAAAAAATTGTGCATTGCTACTTGAACAATGAGCTCCACAGCAGAAAAAAGAAAACAAAACACTCTCAAGTCACGGAAAGCAGACATCTGCTACTTCTCTGTAAATAGATATGGGGAAAAAAAACAGTGTCCCCTCCCTACTACCCAAAAATCACTTGCATACACACACCTGCACTTGTCATCCTTTCTTATACCTTGATGAAAGGTGTAAGATGAAACTTGCTCTTCCTCTTTTCATCTTCACCTTTCAATTAGTGAAAACTGCAACTATGTACAAGTAGGTAGAAGTCCCTGGCTAATGACAACTTCAGCTCAAAAAAGCCATAAGCAATGGAAGTGTCATCAGGTGAACAACAGCATATATATTTTGCTGGTAGCATGTATGCATGTTGTTTCACATCTTTTTTCTAATTTATCACTTTACAGATTTTTCCACTTCCAGAAACTTTCTTTTTTGTCATATATATAACTATACTTCAGAATACATTTAACACAGAACATGAGAATAAAGTACTTAAGCTTGCAGAAAACTTGCAAGCAGAAGTTCAGTACTCCTGGAATGAACATGGTCTCCTCACAAAACCAGATAATGAATATCATTTTTTCCACAAAAAAGATACATACCTCACTTGGGACCTGAGTTTAGCTATAGCAAGCCACCATGTGCTCTTAATATCCTTACACCCATCTCCACAGTTCACAGATTGACACTGCTAGCTGAAATCTCCTTCTGATTGGTGAAGATCAGTTGAAGGTATGCAGAATGGCCACTTCTCCATTGCCAGTTTTGATTCCGGACTTTCAAGACCAGTAACATTACAGAACACTAATGCAAAGGTCTTTCAAAAGGTGCATTTAACTGCACTCACCTGCGCTTTCTCTCTCTTGGCTCAAAGGAGTGTATCTTGGTAATGCTGTGCTACCTTTGGGGCTACACCCTCCAATTTTGCTGCAGGAGTCTGTAAGGCTTGAAGAGTCTTCTTGGTGTCCCCTTCATCCAGAGCTTCATTAATAAGACCAATTGCCAAAATCCCTAGGGAGGAAGGCAAAGGGGGAGGAGAAAGACAAAGTTCCATTCTTGGTTAACAATAATCACAAGCATTGCTTCAGAACAAAAGTGCAGTTAGTCCTTCCTAAATCAAGTAACAGCTCAGAACCACATTATTTTTTCAACAGAAAACATTATTTACTAGCAAAGAAACCAAAGCTATTTCTCCTCTCCAAAGTAGTTGTAATTCTTGAGCGCTGCAATCAAAAAAATAAAGTTTCAAAGGAAAAAATAAAAAAGCACCTCAGGGAGACCACATGCAGAGACAAAACTGAATCCTCAGACACCCAGCTAAGAGCTTCTAGAAAGCCCAAATGGCCAGAGTTCACAATATTCCAAGGTTATGGCTTGGAAAGAAATCTTCACATGAAACTAAGGCCCTGCATGGAATACCATTTAAAAATACAGTAACCTTGTATTTTAGAAAACTCTTTTATTAAGGACATATGTAGTATCAGCTGTATTATCAGAAAAGTGGATGCTATTCAAGTACAGTAAAATTTACTGTTCAGCAAAATAAAGACCTTACAGTTAGCTAAATGCAAACAGAATCTACATCTACAGCAACTGATCCTGAAAATCATGAAATAACTCAGGTTGAGATGAATCCCAGAGTTCATCTGATTCAATTCTCTACTTAAAGAGGGATCCAGCCATGGTTTGGTTCAGTGCAGAACAAAGAACTCTGTTAGATAAAAGAAAGGAGATCAGTGTGGGAATCTCCAACTCTGCTTGTATTCAAAGATTGTGACTCTTCAACACAAGACTCACAAAACAGAAGTCGATTAAAAAAGTAGAACACCTTGGGGAAGAGATTACATTTGGATAGAGATCAAGGAAAAATATATGCTAAGGACATTGCAAGAACTGCAACATAAAACAATGGGCACAAGACACAGACACAAATCTCTTGGCAAGGAAAATGGCTGCAAGGACGGAGAGAATGCAAAAGGACATGACCGAGCTGAGACGATGGTGAGCTGATGAGGCTCAGAGAACCCTAAAGGAAGAAGATGATAACTGAATGATTAATTCCAAGGACAGCAAAGATGGATGCCTAGGAATCCTACTGTCAGAATGCTGTACCTAACCTCATTTTATTGCAAGTCCTAATCCACCATAATGGATCCAGGTGGGGCACAGCTGTCCGTACAGCTCAGAACAAGACCTGACAAGACACCTGACTGGATGCATCCAAAGAGAGAAGAGAGTCTGATGCCTGTCTGAGCTCCCGAGTCAAAAGTTCTGTGGCCTGGGTGCCAGACCAGGGAATGCAGAGATCACAGATGCTAACAATGATGCCAGGGGTACTGACAGGGCCCTCAAAGGCCTAAGCTAAAAGACAGGAGATACACAAACAACACACAATGCACAACAGACAAGTGACACGATGCACACCAGGACTGCTCTGCCCTGCACACCTCAGCACTGTGATCAAAAGTGAGACTTGGCTTTCATGGGCCCTAACGAGCCGTTTAATGAACACTCCCCCCTCCAAACTGAACTCAAAAACCCCTCCCAGTAATTCCCAAACAAGCACCATGCCTTCATCCCCACTGTGGGTCACAGCCCTCTACTTATCTCTCAGACATCTGGGGATGCCAGTCTGTGTCAGGTGCAAACAAAGGCCACCTTGTCATCTGGGAAGGTCCTGCTGGCACCGGGGCTGGGGTCTCTCAGACAGCTGTATTAAACAAAACCAAACATCAGTGCCTGATCTTGGCACCGCATCGGCCAAAACCCCACCACTCTGCTACTCACCGCGCTCCTGAGAAGGCCTGGCACCTCCTGACCCTGACCCTCTGCCACACGTGGAATGCATCTGCCCCTGGAAGAAAGTTACAACATATGTCAAACACCACCAGGATAACTCACAAGCTGCAAACACCTTATGTCAATCTAGGAACAGCATCTAGAGTCCAAGTAGAGCCCACATTGCAAATTTCAACTCCCCAAGGCTTGTCCTATTGCAGCAGGCCATGCGGCAGGGCAGAACAGCTCGGGCACCGATGTGTGCACGCACCCGTGACACAGAACGTGACAAACAGGGGGACATGAAACACGACACATCATGCTTGTGGTGAGGGTCTCGAGGGGAGAAGGCAAAAGGGATCCCAAAGACACACTAGGGAACACAGCACACCGGACAACACGACACAGACCAGAGCTGTTCTGCACTGCCCACCTGCCCACTGCCTCTCCCTTTAGCTGTCCTAAGAGGCCCTTGGAGAAGATTGCTTTTCCCTCTGCTAAATTTTAAATCTGTCCCAAGAACTCCCAACCTGCTACTCTCTCATAGTCCCATCTCCAGGCCGTGGCCCCCGACTTATCTTTTGCATGATGGGTGATGTGGGTCCGTGTTGCACCTGAAATGAGTCTGCCTTGGAGGGCCCTGTGATGCCTCTGGGACAGCTACAATAAAGAAAACCAAAACCAAAGTATGGGTTCAGAGCTATGTGGGCCAAATCCCACCAAGGCAGCTACTTGCCCTCTCCTGAGTGTGCCTGGCTCCTTCAGGCTCCAGCTTGATCCCCATTCCAAGGCTGTGGCCTTCATTAGGGGTGGCACCTGGCTAAGAGAAAGGCAAAGTTAAATGGCATTCCTGTGAGTGCAGTGGATGACCTTGTGTGTTGTAAGACATGTGAAAACCTCTCCTAGGCTTCTGAGAAGCCTTGGGGGAAAGGCTTTTTTTTTTTCCCCTCAGATAAACAAATAAATACCCTTTCTCACCCTGCTGCCTTCAACCTCCACCCCACACACAACCACAATGACTCCTAACAGGATGCCTGCTTACCCTCCCTCTCCTAGTCACAATCCTCAACTCATCTGAAGCCTCAATCTCAAACATCATCCTTGACACTGGGCAGATCCCTCTTGTGACATGATGAATCTGCTGAAAAAAGCCTTGTGTTTGATACAACCTGGAATTTCAAGACATTGCACTCCTCAAAAACCTAAAAAACTAAAAAAAAAAAAAAAACACCTGAAAACAAAAAGACAACCAAAAACAAAACAAACCCACAAAAACTAAAAAAAAAAAAAAAACAAAAACAAAAAACCCCCATGAAACAAAAAAATGCCTAAAAACAAACAAAAACCCCAAAAAAAATCCAAAAACCAAATCCCCCCAAAAAGAACGAAAACAAAAAACCAACCAAACCAACCAACCAAAAACCAACCAAAAAAGCCACGAAAAATCAAAAAGTCCACAAAAAATAACCCCAAAAAAACCAAAAAACCCCCAGAAAAATCCAACCAAAAAAAAAAAGAAAAAGGAGAGCAAAACCAAAAATTACAAAAGTACCTTACCACTCCTCAACACACAATCCAAAATCACAAACTTAAATACTCCCTGTATTTCATGTTGTTTTCTTCACAGAATCTTCCAAGCCTCTGTGTTTTAGATGCCCAGAAACACCTGCTGGAAACAAGCTGAGATGGGCTGAAAAACCCTCTTCACTGAAATGAGAGGAGAGCTCTTACCCCAGCACATCCCAGAGAGGGAATGAAGCCCCTCAGCCACGGCTGGGGTTAATATACCCCTGATTGTGCCCGCCTCTCGTTCCCATGCCACCCAGGAAAAGGGAGGGGGGGGCTAATCCCACTGGGTATAAAAGCCCTCAGAGCAGCTGCAGCTGTTTGGCTCCTCTCAGATTCAAGGGCAGTAAAGGGCTCGTTATAGAAGAAAACTTCAGAAAAATAACAGCACTTTCTTTTTTGCAACAGCTACTTGGAGCAGAAGAACAGAAAACTGGTAAGATATAAAACTTTGTGGTAAGATTACATTACTGGATAAATTGGGTAATTTTCTGTTACCTTACATAATTATTCTGTATTTAACAAAAGCCATCTAATAAATTCACACTCAAAACTCCAGCAGCCCAGCTGGCCCTACCAAATCTCTATGTTTATACATACAGTAAACAAAACCAAAATCCCAGTAATACCTATCAGAAATCTATGAAAGAAACCTATTGAAATTAATCCTACCTCAAATAGAAACCAACCCATCCAGAAAGTTAGCTTCACTCAAAAAACAATTTACACAGAGTTAATAATATCAAGAAATAAAACAACACACCATATACCACCAATGAATATAATACTGAAGAAAAAAAAAAACACTTTTTTTTTTTTAAATTTAAACTAACTTCTTTTATTAGCTAGAACAAAAGCTTTTCCAGGACTGTAACAACAACTTCTTCTACTTCTGAAATGTCCTTTCTCATTCCAAGATTCCTTACAACTTCTGAGTTTACATCCAAGCAAAAAGCAAAATTCGTGCACTTGTGCGTCCGATGCTCCTGTCAGATTCTGTTTCCCTCCACATCTTCTTACACTTTCAGTCGTCACGCTGTCCTGCCGTGATGAGTTTGACGGAAGAACTGGTAAACGTTAAGAGAGTATTTCCCTGCCTCCCTCCCCAGAGCTGGTTTCCTTAGTGCATTTCACTCAATCCCAGGCCGGCAACGATGCACGCTCACCTCAACGCTCACAGCTGCTCGGTTAAATTCGGCTATAATCGGCTACACTCGGCTATTGTCGGCTGCATTCCTCTGGACTCGCCTCTTCGGCGCACCTCGGCTCGCTTCGGCCGAACTCGGAGCCGCTCCGTGCGTTCGGCGCGGCTCGGCTTCATTCGGTCGAACTCGGAGCCACTCTGTGCTCGGCGCGGTTCGGCCGAACTCGGAGTCGCTCTCCGTGCTTTCGGCGCGCCTCGGCTCGGCTCGGCTCCCTAAGGGCGGGCAAGCGGCGCCGCCTCACGTTAAACTCGCCCGGCTCGGGGCTCTCCTGCTGCCGCGTCCCGCGGGCGGCCCGGCCATCGCACGGACACGACCGGGAGCGCGGGGTGGCACAGGAGCTCATTGGGCTATGACCGCACTCGCGCTAATTAGCGCGCACGAGAGCAGCGGGCTCGGTTCGGCTGAGCTCGGCTCCGTTCAGGCAGCCTCGCAAGCCTGGCCTCGGTTCGCTCGAGGCCGTCAGGTTCCGCCGGTCTCGCCTGGGTTCGGCTGAGCTCGTTCCATTCGGCCGAAGGCGGCGTCGTTCGCTCGTGTTTTTACAAATATCTTTCTCTATAGATTGTATATTTCTATATTTAAATTTTTATTTCTATAATACTTCTTTTATTCAAAATAAAGCCCCCATCTCTAACCAAATAAATACAAAAAAAACCTTCTTTCAAACGATATTGAAATATTTTTATACTTAGTATAATTATATTCACATTTATATTTAGTTTCTTTTGATGCAGTGTATTAATTATATATAATATATAAAAAATTCTATAAATGTATTTATTTATATTATGTATCATATCTACTGCTACAACTAATTTTTCCTTATGTTTTTAAACTTTATATATATATATCTCTATTTATTTATGATATATTCCTATACTTAGATTTCTACCTTTATATTATTTGTATTTATATTTTTTGTAATCAAAACACTGCCTATTGACAAATTAAAAAACCTGCTTCATTTAAGTATTTAAAAATATTTTTATATTTATGATTTTCATATTTATATTTATAATTTATTCTATATTACATGAGAACACACCTGCTCCTGCATCCCAGTGGGGCTCCTTCTCCTGGGGACCTTGGGGTGCCCCAACAGCATCAGAGCCCCGAGTCTTCACCCCCTTCTCCTCTATTTAGAAACTACACTACAACTTTTTTCTGGAAACAAAGACATTACCTAAATCCTCTCCCTGTGTCCTAGACAGATAGATATTCAGTTATTAGTTGGCTGGGCAGCAGTTTCTTAAACAGAATGATAAACAAGATGTGAACATTTTAGCTACAAGCAAATAGGCAAATCTGAACAAGGTACCAATGGCCAGCCACTGAAGTTATTTTGAAGCAGTTTTTAAAACAAGAAAATAATGATACTACAAAAATTAAGCAAAAAGCTAACTACTGGCTAAGAAAGAAGGAAAAATTAACTTTTGACAACAACATTCCAACAACACAGGCTTTTTCCCGATGTCATACCTTACAACTACCTCTCTTGGGAATTCTCATCCCAAAAGGAATAAATACCTCAGAGCGTCCTAAAGCAAAAAGTAGCACACATGAGCTCCTCACACTCCCAGGAGGCCTGCACAGTGTGCACTGACTCTGCAACAAATTCTGCTCACTGAGGGTCTGCAAACAAAGGTTCAACTGATGGACTGAACTGATTGTAAAGGGAGGTTTTCTAAGCACAGAAGCACAACAAAGAACAAGCAGAAACAATTCTTAAATAAATCTGCAAGTTTTATTTAGCATATATGCGACTGATTTCCACCCTGTGGCTTCTCACTTTGATTTGTCTGTACGTTCAGGAAGACGACAATGCACACTCTGCCTTCCCTGAGCCCCCCACAGCAGCTGAGCGCTGCTCCGTGCGCTCAGATCATCAGGAGCTGGATTACACGTGCCCGCATGGACTGGAACTGCTCTGCTGCAGATTCAGGAGAGAGGGGCTGGCTGAGGCCTCGTCCCAATTCCATTACTGTGTGACGAGAAGCGGTTTGTTCCCAACAGCTGCGACAATCCCCAGCTCGCTTCCGTGGTGAGTACCGATGGCACACAAATGGCAGCCCGAGGAAATCGTGTTCTGGGCTCTAAGTGGTCGGGACAGGGTCTGATTTTTTGTTTTGTATCTGTATGATGATTAGTACAACAGGGCTCTGATGGATGAGATGGCAACACAGAATTAAAAACTCCTCAATAGGATTACATCGACTTCTAGGAAAAGACAAAAGCCTAGGACCCTTCTGAAATCTACTTTTAATCCGAAGCACGGGGATTGTCAGTATGCTGCACCTTCCAGCTTTTCAAAGCAGCTTACTTCTGAAGACCAGGAAATACTGATTTCTACAGAAACCACGGCGGCCAGGAAACATCCAGAGGCCCGTGGCCGTCCGCGGGGATGCGCTTACCTGGTCGGGGCCCAAGCGAGCTGTCCGCAGCTGGGAGAAGAGAGGCAGTGCGGGCGGAAGCGGGTACGGCTCGGCCGGAAGTACCGCAGCGTACGGCGGGGCTCCGGCGCCCGGCCTGCGCCCGCCCCGCGCTCACGGCTGAGCCGCGCTCGTGTCCTATCGGCCCTGGCCGCGCTCGGCGTCGGGTGGGTGCTGCCTGGCCGGACGGCAGGCGTGGCGGCTTCGCTCTCCGGAGAGACAGCAGAGTGCGCCCGCCGGTTGGAAGGGCGCAGGTCTGGGGTGGCCAAAATGTGTTACCGCTGGACACGGGCGCACAAAAAAGTGCTCGGTTCTCTGTTCCCGGCCTCCCTCGCTGCTGCTCCCGATCTCCAGCTTGGAAGAATGTGTAGCACTGAGAGCGCCAGATAGTGAGAAAATACAGATTTGGGAGCCCTGGACAAAACAGGAAAAGGAAGACGTTTAATCCAAGCCAAGATTCCAGCTGTAAAAAATACATCGCTTTTCCGCTTTCAGTTTTGATGGGTTACCTATGTTTGTCTGTGAGTCAAAAAACCCCAAAGAACAAAAAACCACAAGAAAAACCCTCCCCTACACCCTAACACGTTTTAAAATGCCAACTAATCGCTGCAAGTGTTGCAGCAGCAGAGGAAAAAGGAAAATAAGCAGCCTGTAATTTTTATAGGCTCCTTTGTCACATATGTGCTTAAAGTAAATCACCCAAATAATGCTTTTAATTCCGCATTAGTGCATACAGCCGGTTACTGATTTTTATGGCTGATGGTTAGGCTTTCTGAACACTTAGTATTTCAGTAATACAAGGAAGGAAATGCTGAGCACAGATGTTTGCAAACAGTGATAATAAGATAATAAGTTTCTGCAAAGTAAAGACAAGCTCTTGACGTCACAGACCTACTCTTATTGATGCAGAAAAAATACCTTAATGCATTCAGTAAAAAGTTATCAGGAATTCCTGGCTGGTGCTGCAGTGGGCAGAGATACGGTGGGCTATGCCTGAACATTTAAAGATTGTTCTGTCATTGTTTGAGCTGGCCTGGTGGAGGTACTTCTCATATCTAATGCTTTTAATTTTCTTTAGTTGACAACTGTAGCTGAAGCCCGATGATGAAGAAGTATGTTTGGGAGATGGCAGAGGCTGGAGGGTGCTGTAGTAGTTCTTTTCTTTCTTGCAGGGCAAGGCGAGGCAAAGCCATTCTCATCACCACAACTCACAGGAATTGAAAGCTGGGGAATAAGAAGAGGGTTTTAAAGAAGTGGATGGCTCCAGTCGGAGCACAGGATCTGAGCCCCTTAAGATTAGACCACAAAAACAAAATTGCTGTAGGTCTGTGCCTAATTCCTGCTTCTCTCTTTTTACTACCTGTACCCAGTGTATGCTTGGTCTGGAGTATCAAAACTAGACAATCTGTTTCTGAGACAGATCTGACTTTCAGCACACGTGCTCTTCCTAACTAGCATCATGCTGCCTGCAGCCTTTCCACATTCTCCTTGCCAGGAAAATACCACACGTACTTTTAAGACATCAATACAAGTCAAGAGCACTTGTTGATCCTCTGCTCATCCAGGCATGATTTTGGAGATTCAGTATGGACCTGTTGGGACAAGCAGGGGCTCCAAGCAGCCTCTGTGATGAGAAGCATGTCACTTCTTGCAGTCACCCTCCTGTGTATTAGCTATTTCCTACCAGGTGAAAGGAGGTGTGCAAATTCTTCTGGTATCAAAAATTTTATGGCACATGCCACCTGGGCACATTCCTGAGTATGCCTCTGGCAGCTGCCAGTTCTCAACACTGCTTAAATAGTTCTCTGCCCCAAAAGAATTTACTGATTTTCTTGATTCTTCCCAGAAGATTGTAAGTGAACCTGACGGAGCAGAAAGTGAAGAGAACATATTTTTGTGGGCACTGGTTCGGAGCACAAAATTTAACTTCGGCTCAGAACCCTTTTACAAAGATCTTCGAATACTGCCAAACTACAACAGAGACTGGCTGCAAGTGAATGAAAAAGCACACCAAATCTCTTTTGCCCTTTAAAAGATAGAAACTCCCTAGAAGACAATTATATTTAGCAGTGTTGAGAAAAAATGCTTTAGGAGTAATCAACACAGAAAAGGTCCTCTTCTTTTTATGCTGGGTTGTCTACTTTCCTGTTCCTTCTTTAAAATTGTTTCTCTACATCTGAGAAAAAATAGAAAAATTAAAGCAATTTTCCTGTGTCACTCATAGACAGGAAATGGTGATGTGTTTAAACACTGATCTAGTGTACAGAAACCCTCCTCACATAGCTGCAGGGACATTATATATATCTCACCTTCCTAGCGTAAGTTACTTTGAAGCCCCTCTGGGTAGAAACACAGAGACAAATGCAATCCCATGCATTGTGCTGCTCAGACCCTCTCTCCTCACAGAGACTTTTCCTCCCCAAGAGCAAAAAATACAAGGGGCCACTATAAGGTCACATGAACCAGAACACAATGAAAGAGGGGGAGGATCTATAGGCAATATATGCCCAGTATTGTCTGCTCCTTCAATAGCTTTTAAGTGCAAGAAAATTAGCTGTGACTCTTTTGACATGAAGCGACCACCAGTGCTCCTGAGGTGTTGCTGGATTGGAGTTCCAGAACTCAAAGTATTTCTGTGAAGGAGTAGGAATGTTAGGAGTTTGCTCCTGAAATCTTTCTCTCCAAACAGGTACTATCCCTTTGAGAGTAACAGGCATCTCACGTGGTTGTTTTTATTTAGTACCTTCCTGGTTTTGGCAGAGGTTTTCCTTCTTTGACTGACTTACTCATGTCAAGGCTCCTACTTGTGAAGGCTCCTGTCTTTGACCTTTCTAAAACAGGTGGCAAGGCAGTAGTTGTGAGTGAAATATCTACTATGGCGTTGTAAAGGCTTTTGTTGCAGTTTTATGATGTAGCTTCTATGGCAATGGAGAGGCTGAAAGTGCTATTTCCATGTGAAAATATGTCCGTTTCTCATGTCTGCTATGTCACGTCATGTTAACACATTAAATGGTTGAACCCACATTTTATTTCAAGTTTATTGATAGTGCTGGTAGAGAAGGAGAACACAAGCTGAAAATAACATTGTGCATGATTTTTATCACATGCACATGCTGTGCTGAACCTGGAGGCATTCATTGAGCAGAAACTTGTTTATCCAAAACAGGCATAGTCCATTGCATAGTTTATCCATATGATCACTCTGTGGTCACTAACCCTGGTTTCAGAATTTAGTCATCACATTAGGCAACCAGTTATTGGGGACAAAATTGTCAGTTATTCTGAGAATCTTTGTCTGACTGGCAGAGTTAGATGAGGATCCATCTAACTCTGGGACTGGGAAAAACCTAAGCAAAGCAAAGGAGAATTTTCTAGCTCTGCTATCAGCTCCATGCCAAGTAGACAAAAGGAAATAATGAATAGTCACTGTTGCTTGTTTAAACTGATGTGATATTTCTTATGCTCAGGAGAGAGACTGATAGCAGGCATTGCAAAGCCACCCTTGTCACATCTTTAATTTTAAAAGAGGTTTTTTTTGTGGAAAAGGCGCAAATTAATAATTTCTCCCTCCTCAAAGTATTTCAGGCAAACTGGCCTTTTCCAACAGAAATTCCTTTTAACCACTTTAAGTCCTAAGTAGTTGTTCTTGTAAATAGAGAACTGAGATATTAGGCCATAGTAACAATAAAGTCTCATCCCAGTCTATTAAAATATTGAATGGAGATTGATATCTATCTCAGGCAGCAATATGCAGGGGCAGGAACTGTAGTATTTTCCCCCGTTTTAAATTATTAAGCTCTGGAATAGAGAGGTTTTTTTTTCAGAATTTCTTATCAGCATTTTGCCTACATGAGCAACTAAATAAGCATCTTACCACACTCTTTCCAGGGATAAGATAATTCATATATGGGTAACTATTTTCTGTGCGTCTCGTAAATACATTGGGAGAAGCCTAAATTTTCTCTTCAGTTGATACCACTATTAAAGAGAATTGGGCCAGAAAGAAAGGTTTGAAAATGTCTCAATTTCTACAATTTAATTTACTTTTCCTCCTTTTACCTGAGACGTTTTAAAGCCAAATGCCTTATTATAGTTTTCCAGTTGGGAATGTAATGCAGCATTGGTGGATTCACTGCCAGTCACAGCTATCAACACAGCTTGAATGTATCATACTGGATGCTCAGAGATAAGTCTCAAGGTAAGTCATAGAGTTATTTGGTTTAATATTTTTTAAAAAATTATTGGGCAATTTGCTATCTGCCTAAAGCACTGCTCCAAATTTATCTGTTTTCTCATTATTAATTGGTATATAGTACTCTAAGGCAGATGGCATATTCAGGTATGCAGAATGTAACAAAGGAAGAAATTAAATGCAGTCCTCTTGGCACTTTGTTTTCCTACTAAACCCTTATGACACGTTACTCATTATTTAGCTTACAAATTCATTATTTCCACTGTAATCTTGCTGGCTTGTGGCACAGGTGCAGAAAAGCCAAGCAGTAAATAACTGAACTAGGAATCTTGAGAACTGATATCAATAATTCCACAGCCATTTCAAAGTTCTTTGTGTTGAACCTAAATGTGAGATCTCCATTCTTTTGTTAGCTCTCCTGAGAGAGATAGGATTGTTAATATTCATCTTCCGCTGATACGATTTGGTTTCAGAGGCTCCTTGGGAACCAGACAGATCGGAATAATATAATCATCGTAAATTGCTTGTGGCAAAAATTGTATATAAGGCCGCTCTATTACATACATTCAGTCTCTGGACAGCAACAAAAACATCATGACTGCATTAGACTTTTAACAAGATTTTGACAATTGATGAAGCAAATGCAACCTTTAAAACCAAAAGTTCCCTCCCCCTCTCCTTATCATGTCTGAACTGTCAAGAGAGAAATCTGGTCCACCTCCTTCATGAATTAGTCTCTCTATTTATGTATTGCCTTCCTCAGTGTTCCCATTTGCTACAAAGCTAGCCAACCCAGCTAATTTTGTTCCAGCATTATTAAAATTACTATTACCATTGCAAATGTTTCCAAGGGAGATAATATTAATAACAGTCTCTCTCATCAGATCCTGTCAGTTCCTGGAGTGATTAATATTCCTGTCTGCAAGAAGCATCATATCATTTATAGAGGGCATATTGCTTGACTCATAGGCTATTATTCTTCATGGTCTGTGATGAGTGCATTGTGATGTGTTATTATTGCTTTACTGCTTACACATCTTGAGATACCTTATAAAGCAGTTAGGAATAAGATGAAATTCAGATAGATTCAGCTCTATCTCACACTCTGCAGTAGTGTATCTGTGTATCTGTCACGCCAAAGCCATGACAGATATATAAAATGCATCTCTCTGAAGACCACCACAAGCAAAACATGCCTGTTCATGTGGCAGGAACAAGTCGTGCTGTGGAGGCGGCAACATCTCAGTGTGCTATTAAGGTGACTTTTAAGTTTCCATTCAGATTTAAAATCCACTAGTTGTCACCTTGAAGCACTATCACCTCCAGACTGTGCAGAAAGGTGCTCCCTTTCATCATTGAAGAAAAAACAATGGCAAAATTGTCCACTTTACAGTGGAGGCACGTGTCTTTTCTGAGGCAAAGAACATGGTTTCATTACTGTGGTAGCAAACCTTGCAAGACTACACAGCACTTGCTACAGACAGAACAGTTCTGTCTCTGTCCCTGGCTTATTCTGCAAAGGACAACTTTAGTAGCTAGGCTGGTAAAAGAAAAGGCTGCATAATTCTTTCGAAGAAGTTGTCTTTTTGTCATTCTGCCTTCTGGGCACAGAGTCCACTCTGGAATCTACTACACTGTGTCATTTTACAGTTTTTCTGCTCAGAGGGTGCTTAAAACTGAGCCAGTGGCAACAGAAGTAAAACAAACAAACAAAAAACAGAGAACAAACTAGCAGGCTGGGGAGGAGCATGAGGGGAAGCGAGGGGCAGTTACGAAGTGAGGGACGGTATGCCCAAACGTATTTATCTGCTTTTGCAGTCTGTTTTGCTTTTGTTTAGGATGTCTGCTCTTTGGGCAGGAAAAATATATTTTTTCCTTGGCATGCATAACAAATAATAACAGCAGATTTCCAAGAAGGTTGTCAGGACACACTGGATCTTTATATATGTTCATATTTTGTTCTCCCAGAGATCCTACTTATGGGTTTAAAAATGACAGAAGTAAATTATTGTCTTGCTAATTAAATCCACATAGGGACCTGTGCTATACAGATTACATTTTAATTGGTTATTTCATCATTTTTGCACTATATCTGAAAAGCGGGTTTCATGCTAGGTTAGTACAGATTGAGCAGATTAGTGTCTATGTATGTGTGGGCAGTGTATGTGATAAAAGGATGTGGATGGATAAATTTGCACATATTTTTCCCTAGAATTGGATTTTTTGCAATTCACTTTCCTAAATGCTCCTTGCTGTCCATCAAAGAAAATTGTTAATTTATTAATCTATATCTGGCCTACGAGGACACTAGAGGTTGCTGAAAACAATTCGGGAGTTTACCCCTGCTATAAATAAAAGATGGAATATGCAAATTGTCAGAGAAGTCAGCTGAGTGAGGGAGTTTTATAGGTAGATCATGTAAATCAGGTGACTTGCAAGTAGGAGAAAACCATGCAGTGAAAAAGCATTCAGAGAATAGATACAGAAAAAGGAGTGTTGAATCAATGATGTGAAGCAGAAGATAATAAATGAATTTGAAGAAAATAGGAGATAAGCAAGATTACCAGCTTGGTTTCATGCAGGCCATAATGGGAAAACATGACTATTACTAAATCTGAAAGTGAAGAGGGTACAGTAACCATCAGAAAAGGTACTAGGGTCTGGGTAACTTCTCTGTCTGAACAAAAAGAAAAAAAGGGACAGCTAAATAAAAATCCTAGACATGAAAATTGTTCTGCAAAACCAAGTCACAATTCCCTTGTAGCATTCAGAAATAGTCTAAATTTTAAGTTATAATTTGTATTTGATGGAGTTATTGCCGAAGAGATTAGCAAATCCTTTCAGTTCAGAGACATTTAAATTTAGCAGCAGGAAAAAGAAGTTTGTTGAGTGTGGAATCCACCCCTGCTGCTCCAAAACAATCAGAAACAGGAAAAAGTAATCAAAAGGGAGTTTTAATGAGTTATAGAGCTATTGTTTACTGGGGAGGGCTGAAAGCCTGAAGCCCAAGCCTGGAGGACCTCTGTGACCCTGCACTGCCTCTCGGTGGCAAAATATTTGCTTGAAATTACGTCAAAACAACACAATGTGTGTGTCTGAAGGCCAAGGGGGTGGGGGGAGCGCTGAGAAAAATAGTGGAAATTCCCTGAGTCTCTGAACGTACTGACGGCTTTCCCTGAAAAACAAGGCAATAAACAGCAGCTGTATTTGTACATTCAAGCAATGTACCACAGGCAGTATCTCTTTTGGCTGTACCAAACCAAAGGCTTGCCTTGTCAGACAGCCTGAGAAACAGCTGTGCCCCTCTTTGCTCCACAGCTGCTGAACAGGCATGGGCTGTGGGGCTGATGGTCCCAGGCACAATCCTGAAGGGCCAGGTGCCCGCAGGGCGTGAACTGCCAGGGTGTGTGCAAGGCCCAGGACCCTCTGTAGCCGGGGTAAAGCAATACTGCTGTGGTCTCCTGAGCCTGCCAAAGTCAAAGCTCCACAGGGGAATCTGGAAGCTCTTCTGGAGAGGGGCTGAAAATGGGAAGCTAATTTTTCCAAGGAAATATTTATATAGAAGTGCTGGGGTTTTGAGGGAGGAGACTTCTGTTGCTTTCCCAGAGCCCTCCCCCAGGTAAAAAAGCACGAAATTAAGTAAGTGCACAAAGGCAACTGCAGTGCTTGCCAGCAGTTCTTATTCAGTAGCACATGTCTGAGAGTAGCACCTACCCAGTCAAGGAAAGACGGTGTACCTCTCTGCCTGTCTCTATTGACTTCTTGGATGGAAAAATCTCTGCCTAAATCTTTGTGTCTTGCATTTAATGCAAGTCAGGCACCATGGAATTGGTATAGACCCCTCCAGCTCTCCCAAAAGCATCCAAGTAAGAGGAAGACAACCAGAATGAAAATAGGCAAAAAGATGCAATGTTTCCCATGGAAAATGGACGTATTAAAATGAACCGCAGACCTTCACCTCAAGAAACAGCAATGAGGTCTGTGAGCTCTGCTCAGACAGCCGTCAGTGATAGCAAAGAGTCTTGAGTTAGGTAAAATAACAGATGACCTGTTCAGCCACATACTACATAATCCAAAGAATTTGTCTACCCATCCATCACAGTAATACTCCCAACAGAACAAACTGAGCAGGGTATAAGCCAGATCGTTGGCAAAAGTACAATATGTATGATGGTCACGAGCTAGCTGGCCCATCTAGGCATTCCTCTCCTGTGTTTTACAAACTGCCTAATTCCATTCAGCGGCACCATGCACAATTATGTAGCATCCCAAGAGATTCCCCTGGCAGCTGGAAGAAACACATTTTGCAATGTGGAGCTAGACAGGAAGCAACTCACAGCAGCTTCCAGGTTAACAGTCCCCATGAAAATTTTGGTTCTTCCAACACCCTACTAAAAGAAGGCTTTCCCTCTGTATAGCACATGCCGGCCAGCATGATGTCACCGACAACACTTAAATTTTGTCATTTTTGGCGCAGGCAATCACCTGAAGACAGATGACAGTTATGTCCCCTACAGGGAACAATATTTAAGACAGTACTCAGTGTTTAATACGGATTGAAAGTGCTGTTGACAAACTGTCAAACCGGACCAAATATTTTTATTTCACCAACACCTACTACACTATCAACAGGTTTGTTAAGCCCCCAGATTTTATTTCATTTTCACCTTTGTTAAAATGCAAAATAGCCATATTTTATCTGCACAAGGTCCCATGTGGTCATATGGCTATCCAGGGAAATGTAAAACAATAGCTTTGTCTAGAGTTGTGTCATTTTCTTTTCACTCATATCACTCCACCAAGAAGCTGAAGTATTTTAATTAGATATAATATGTAAATTCAAGTAAGAATTTAAAAGCAGAATTTTAAAAACCCATAAAGAGACTTTTTAAGTGGCCTCTAAAATGCAGATTCTTATTTTTTTGCAAGGTAAATTAAAGATTTTTAGTCCTTTAACATCCACAGAACCTACAGCTGCCACTACAGCTGTAAGACAGCATTTCTGCAGCACAGAATGGAACACAATTGAAGCATTCAAGCCCACTAACTGCATCTGAAAATTTCACACATACTCAATAAGATATGCTTGTACATTGACATACTGGTTTTCTAGAATGTGTGGTCATGAGCAGTACTTAAGACCTAATAAGGTCTTACACTGATAGAATTAGCATGTCTAATTATAGTTGCATTTGGTATATCTATGTCATATATATAGTCATATATATTAATAAAAAGCTCACCTCGATGTTGTACATGTGTTTAATAAGAACCAAGGTGTTTGCTATAAGACACTCTGTTACAATTGTAATCTACAGTAACTGCAATATAAGTGAGCCAATACTACACAGTTTTTCAGCTTTTACCATGCTGAAAACTTTAGGTTAAAATTTTGAATTCAGAATCAGATTGTGGATTTGCACAGACCTACCAGTACGTGTAAGAACATTGTGTTTTCACGCATACAGCAGACGCCTAGCTACAATCATTCTGAATATTTTTTGTCACTTATTCTTCAAACTCACAAGTTCTCACAAGCACTTGTTCCGCTGTCAATCTGAAAAGTGCCAGCAGGTCTCAAAATGTTACTTACAATTTAAATGCAAGAAATCAGTTTGACTTTTGGAGCAGGCAGGGGGGCAGGAATATATATATATATTCCTGTATATATAAAATAAAAAAATATAAATATAGTATCTATTATATATATATATATATATTTTTTTTTTTTTTTTTAAGTCAGCAGCAAAATAAAATTTACTTTCTTGATGAAGAAAAAGATGTTTTGCCATGTCTTATATCTGTTAACAAAACTGGATGTGGGAAAAAAAGACTTACAGTAATAGCCACAACTACCCCCACTTTCCTCACTGCTCACTCTCTCTCCTGCAATTGTGTAAAGCAAGGAAGTAAAAAGCTGGTAGAGACAGAAAAACATGTTTTTCTTTGAAAGTCCATCTGCAGAAATATTTATCAGCTGTTGGCAAAATGCATACAAAATAATATTCTCTTTTTAAAAGCCAGGAGAAAATAGGTGCTTTTTTCACTGAAAAATGGATGACATTTGAAGTCCCTGTTGTTGGAAAATGAAAAACATGCTTTTCATTTGCTGATTTTGTGGAGATTTTTACTGCTCTCTAAAAGTTGATTAGGTCTTTGGCCACTTAGATATGCAGTATTATCCAGTGTATTTTTGCCCCTTGGTCAGTCAAAATCTTCCTTTTTCATGAATCAATATCACCAAAGCTAACCATAGAGAAAATAATTTTAAAACCCACTTATTTATCCAGGTGCTGTAAATAAAGGCTAGATAATCAGGCAAGGGTGGGTACATAGGAAGAGACGTGCTGTGTGCACACCATTCACAGTAACAGCAGCAACAGGAGCCCTGGCAGATTGCCCCCAGAAAGGTCCTGGTTTTGGAGGGCAAAGGAACCCCAGTGGAGGAGGTCTCTGTAGAATACTCCAGACACACAGTTCAATCAAAGCAAACCTTTCCCTTGTTTAATGTAAGAAGTCTGGCAAGTCTCAGGGTCCAGGATGGTCTTGTGAATTAGGAGCAAAATCCTTTCACAGTTCACATTGACCTCTAGAAACAGACCTCTTGCTTCCCAGCCCCTCTGGCTCCCTTCTCTTCTCAGCTTACAGAAGGGAGAGTTCCTCTCAAAAGAAACACACTTGTTTTCAGAGTCCTTCCATACCAGTGCTCAAGAGGATCTGCAAAAATGGATTTAAACTCTTCTCCCACTACGAGGTGCCCAAGGAAGGGAAAAAAATGCTAGAACAAATTCTTTTTCCTAATTTCCCCCCATCATTTTCTCAGTTCCCACTATGTTGAAACCACCGACCTTCACAAGACTTTGAAGAACCCTTCATTATGACAGGAAGGACACTTAGAAAATATGCAGAACTGCAAAAAAAGTCACAGAACTAGCATGACTTGAATTCTAATTAAGTGAAAAGGTATGCAGAGCAAAACAAGAAATTGTTTTTAAACAATTAAAACTCTGTATCTCTGTTTTAAGGATAGGAAATAATCAGCTATAATTACCCCTGTACAAAATGGTTTTATCACTATTGTCTTAACTAAGGAATACAAAAATCATGGAAAGTGTATGCTACTGACACGACTAAGCAAAAATAGAGATGTCCTGGAGTGATGGAAACTCAGGAAAAATATTTTCTAGCTTCCTGGAAGAAAAAAATCCAACATCCAGATTTTAGGAAAGCAATATACTTTTATCCACATTGAGAGTATATAAGCTAATGCCTCTGTAACTTTGAGCAAACAGTCTGAAAAATGGTGCAGGCTAAGAAACTGTGGAAGACTCCTGGTTACAGGAGAACGGATAGAGACAGTGATGACATGAAGACAGTGATTCTGTCCTCATGAATCAAAACACTTAAGAAAATTAAATAGTTTTAAATATTGTCACCTGATTAAATTTTGTCCCTTTTTCTCTGCTTGGATCAGAAGTGGACTCTAGGAGCTCTGACCCAGCTTTAAAACTTCATAAATGCTACCACCCAGCATATACACTTGTTGTGTGTCTTGTCACTTCAGTCCTCCACATTAAAATTCCTTCCGCTGAACTTTGTTACTCTCCTTTTGATGCTCATCACTGAAAATCAAAGTCTGGGATTGGCATGTAGACCAGAGAGGAGGAATCAGTACAGGAGAAACTGCAGTATGAGTCCATTCTTTATCAGACATAGGGAATTCAGAAAGTTTTTTGTTTACAGCCCAGCTACAGGCAAGATCTTAAAATCAGACTTCACACTATGTTCCACTTGAAAGAAAACCATGGATGACACAAATTTATGAGAAGGCAAGCTTCATTCGTTCCAGGGCTCAATGCTTTTGAAAGAAAGTACTGCTACAAAATGGGCAGAAGATATTCTTGCTCTGCTTTGACAGAGTGGTTGTACAAACACTTTCTTGTGGCTGTGTGCACATTCTTCTCCTAGTGATGTCTAAAAATGTTCCAGATATATAAATGGGGACTGATTCATTCAGGAACAGTGTTTATTTGGCAGTTCTGCCTGGAGGACATCAAAGAAGTGCTCCAAAGTAGGCTGCTTGGATACCTTCCACAGAGAAATTTCAGTGAAATGAAACCTAATGTCAAAATTAGGAATAAAAGGGATCTTTACACCCTTAAACAGCTGTAATTACTTAGAAATGCTTGCTAGAGGCAAAGCCATGCCAGACAGAACAGAGAGATTTCAGTTTTGATGCTCCACATGAGGAGCATTTCTGAGTGCATTGGTTCCACGAGGCTTTCACGCATCCTGTGTTGCTTATTCACCAAATTACAATCGGTATTAGTGGAGTTTCTCACCATCCATACCAGTGCCTGAGAGCATGCTCAAAAAGTTAATTGCCTGGCTCAGTGAGAAGTAAGTCAGAACTGCAGGAGTTCCTCACATCTTTCCTCACGTGCACTTCCACTTGGAGCACATTGACTTGCACTGCAGCCAGGACATGGAATAACACCCTGGAACCACTTGGCCTACTCTAGACATAGTAGAATAGAAAAAATGGTCTTGGTTACCTATGAGAGAGACTGAAGAAACAAGGAGGGAGGTGCTCAAAATAGGAAATGTTGGGCATTTCACAACTTTTTAATCTCAAATAAGGATCCCAGCATAAATGGCCCCAAAGGATAGATAGACAAGCAGTTTATCCCACAGTCCAGGCCACTGTGAAAAATGTTTCCATATTCTGATCACACCACTTTTGTATTACCTCTCCTCATGCAGCATAACATCACCTTTTAAGAGCTAGGTTTAAGTTTTTTCCTCCAAAGAACAAAGAAACACCCATGAACTGGGAAGACCATAGTAGCAAGCTTGTGTCTCATTACATTCTTCTTGCATTTATGACGAGGCTAAAGCAAGAAGAGTTACATACAGCTTGTAGTTAGCTTAAAACATACTGGTTTCTCCCCTAGTTTGGTGACAGAACTGAAGGAGAGCTTGTCTGCCTTATGACCCAGATCAGTCAGCTTATCAAGATAAATTGCTTCTCTTGGCAAACTGCTTCTCCCTTTAAAATTCACTTGCGGTGAAAGGACAGGCTTCTGTGTGTATGAAAATCACTAGAAACAATGAGAAACCCTTCTGTAAGGCATCTCTATTCACTACTGGCAATTCAGGTGGCTTGGATTACAGCAGGCATGAGCCACTATTACATAACAACTTCCCCTGTTACCTGCTGATTACCGGGGTAGAGTCATAGGCAAAATAATTAGTCTAGATTTTGAAGGCAGCCACTCTAGGATTAACAGCATAGCTTGCTGGCAGGAAATCAGACAGTTTGATGGGAATCCTCCATTGTAGCACTCTACTGTCAGGAAGTATTTGGTGAGAAAGTAGCTGAATGCAAAGAAAAGGGTGACTTCTGAATGTTGCTATATCCTACTGCTCTATCCCTTAAGCCTAACACCAGGAAAATTACTCAGACATCCAAATTGCTCAGCTTTATGGGTGGAGCTTGCAGGGGCTTTGCATTTGCTGTGAAAAGATGATCATGTAGGTAGAATTTATGTCCAAACCCAATAATAAGAACAAAGATTTCTCACAGTTTATGATTTTCATCTACTGTGTTTGTTTTTATGCTCTGAAGTGCACTTTAACCACCTATCAGATACAGCTGATCAGCAGGCTCTTTTAAAAGTATCCACCAAATCAGAGCTTGAGGGTAAAATTTTTGACACTGTCTATGAATGCAGAATTACAGAAGTTTATATTAATTTCAGCTATGCTTCACCGGCTCTGCTAGTAACAAGCCTTCAGTGATGCAAACTGCAAACTATAAGCCTGAACGTAGTTTTCTCCAGGACTACAATGGACTGCATTCAAGCTGCAGTGATTTGCTGAAAGCTCCACTTCTGACTACTAAAGGAGGCTTGATCATAACAGGGAAACTACTCAAAGAGCAAAGCACGAGATATCAATATTTTTTGTACTACTTGTACTGTCATTAAAAACTTGAAAAAAGAGAGTGGCAATGTCGCCGTGTTCAGTAACCTCTCCAATGCAAAGTCAGAGGGGCAATATTACAAATTTATGTTCCAGAGATTGGTGGCACAAGATCAATATTTAATCATGAAGATGAAAAGTGTTTACAAATGCTTCCAGTGGATAGGATTATCATATGCTACTTAACATCCAGACTATTTAAAGAGGCAGCAATGTAGGCACAGAGAGGTGGGAGCAGTGGTGCATAGAGAGGCACTTTCCAAGCTTTCAGTGTAGGTTATGGCTTGAATTATGAACTCCCTCTATATCTGTTATGGCACCCCAATAGTTAATATGAGTCTTTGTCTACGGGTTGCTTCGGAGACGGTTCCTGTATCTCAGGAAGCAGAGAGAAGAGAAGTTTCCTGTTTTGAAGAAGGTTTAAGAACTACTTTCCTCCAATCAGGCAGCAGATGCCTGGGCAGGAAATGGAGAATGCAGCTGCCAACCCCCCTCTGGGTCAGTGGTTGTACTAATCAATGCAGCCAAGGTCTACCACAGCCAAAAAAGGCCCTAGTGATAAGTAGGTTGCACAGTAAAAGTGAGGATTTGTGGTGGAAGGTGCCTGGACTGAGACTTTCACTGGCATGAGACCAAAACAAATCCAAATACTGAGAGGAAATGGGTGTTTGTCTTCCTCCCTATATGTAGCTCTCATACAACAGATTGCACCGAGTACATAGCCATGATAAAATGAGGGGTGTAATTATCGTTGTGGTTCAAAACAATGCTCAGAGTAACCATCATTGCTGTAACTTTTTCTCTCATTGATGACCCACTGCTGTTGCATTTATCGGGGGTTATCAAAAGCATGGTCCCATCACACACAGGAAACCAGTCAAAATTTCTCCAGCTGGGTGAGGTTTTTTTTCCTCCCCTTTTTGAAATGAAATTTAGCAAGAGTGTTTACTGACTTCAAGAACTGAAATTCAGCTCTTGAAGGTCCCCAGTGCTGATGAGTTTCTTTAAGCCAAGTCTCAGCCTTTTGACTTGGTGACCAATTTTTATTTCACTGACATCAAATTTACACCTGTGTAACATTTGACCCTCAATGGTACTGCTCCTCACTTATGCTTGGTTATTTTGAGTGACGTCTGAAGCACCTGTCTGCCATCCTTCAGCTCACAGGTCACAATTCGATTCTTTTGATGCTATTTCCTCTCATGCTTTGTATAACGGACAGCATCTGCAAGGATGTGAAAGTCTGGAGAAAAACAAGTAACTGCAGTAGGCCAGTCCATCAAAATGTACTTTCAGCTACTCCTCTGTTTGTTGCCAGTAGAGCTGTGTTGACATTTTCCAAATACAGGCACCAAGTGCTTTGGACTGCAGAACTGTCACATGCCTTTGAGTAAAGATAGACTTGTTTCTGGACGCATCCTTGCCCAAGCAAAGTTACATTAAATGAAGTCATACCTGGGTAAGACATTGGCAAAAACTAATCCAGGACATGAGAATCAGGTATCTGGGCAGTTGAGTGGCAAAGAAAATTTCCATGGCAATGAGCAATGAGTAGACGCAAATGTGGCATTTTTCAGATTTTGCACAATTGGCTACAAATCTTCTTTTCTTACAATTATACTAAGAAGTAAAAAGCTCATAAACTTGATGCATTAGAGGAACCTCAATGGCACTGTGAGACTGAATGGAAACACGTAAATCTCCATCCTGAGAGGACTGGTGCTCTTACTAGAGGCTCTGTACTGAAAATGATGAGTGAAGCAATCAGATCTTCATTTGATCAAGTGAGAGTCAAAGATATATTTGGAGTATTTCAGAATTGTATTCCTTTGTAAGGAATAAAAACACAGACTAGTTTTCCAGGAACTGATGCCACTATCCTTGTAGCCTCTCTCTCCTACAGCATGCTGGGGTCTGTACACATCAACCATCTTTCAAAACTAGTATCTCTCGTAGTCTGAAATGAGCTCTCTTAACTATGTAATGGACAGCATGTCTGCAGTGTTAGTCATTAATAACTGGTAAAAGTAATCCCTTCTCTTTTATTGTGAAATAGTGCTGTGAAAAAATGTATGCTGCGAAGTAACAAACTGCTTGTATGGGACAGAATACTAATCATGTAGCTATAACTTTCCCATACTTCTTTTCCTCTCCACTTCCTTTGTGTTTTTCTTCATTCAGCTTATCTTGCCTTTAATGAGGATGTAAAATCAGGGGCCAAAGCTATTGTGGTTACGGACAGTATAGTCAGAGGGAGAGAGGCAGATAAACTTTCACAGGTATTGCCCTGGGAAGTTTTGAGAAAATTCAGAGAAAGAATTAAAGTAATCCCTTACCTTTGCCGCTGGTGTTTTGAACATGTTAATTACTTGTAAGATGTTTAAAAGAAAAATGTTGTTCCTAATTAACCAATGATGTGAGGGGTGTTGATTGAGGACCAATCAGGTCCAGCTTTATCAGAAGAGTCTATAAAAAGAAATTGATGTCTAATAAACTCAGCATTTTACCTTCTGAGGCCTTAGAGTCTATATGTCGCTTTATTCACCCATCTCAATACAACAGCGACAGGCTATGACATATATACAACACATTCTTTGCAATCAGTTTTGATGTAAAGAAGAACACAAATGTAGAGTGAAGGCAGCAAGCAAACTGTTTGTCATAAAAGGTGTATTGGTGCTCAAAAATAGGAAAAATTACCATTACATGCCAGGAAGTATTGTGCTGAATTGTGCTGAGATGAGCAGCTAATGCTGTAAAATTTTGATATGAACAAGCTTTGCCTTCAGACACTTATGTTTTAGCCAGGCAATATGGGCTCCTGCAGGGTGAAGGATTTCATCTCAGTCTCCAATGGACATGACAACATTTGTTTTCATTTCTGTCTTTCAAAGAAATTTTCACCAATAATCTTTGAGATCTCATCTGAGTGATGGACCTTCAACTTCCTTCTCTATCAAGAACTCTCAAGAGAATATTCACTTCTCACTGAAGAAACTTGGAGTACCACAGAACTACAAACGTAAGACACATCCTGCCAAGGCAACTCCAATTCTAATACAGCACATCTCTTGTGGTTCGCCAGGCCACTGAGGAGTACTGACTGGTCAGGACTCTCACTACAGCACTCCCTACTATTCTGTCTCTGAGCCTGACTTGGTGTCAGTCAGCCTTTTGAGGAGAGAGGAAAAAGAAACCAAGAAAGTCTGAGAGATGACATGCCAAGTCACTGAAGGATATAAAGTTCCACAGACACAGGTAGCAATGACTTCTGGCTCCAGTGCCACATCACAGAAAAGATAAATAACTGAAAAGTGTTTACCTATCAGTATTTACTGTATTTACCTATTACTATGCTCAGCTCATCACAGCTGCCCATATTTTACATTTAAATTTATCTGACATACCAAGGAATGCTTGTGGTTATTAAAATTTTTTCATCCTGCTTTAGTAAATTATTTCACTTTTTGTAACATGCAGCACCACTTTACTGCAATAATTGTAATGCTTTTGTAGAATAACGTTAAAGTAGGCTTGATTGGCATGAATCCCTGCCAATATAACAATTTTTCCCAACACATTCAGCCTTTCAGATGTCCCAAGCACACTTACAAAGAGAAACACTAGGGATTAGCTACCCTATGTACCCTGTGCTACAGATCTACGCTCTTGGGTTTGCCAGGTCACCAAGAGAGATGTGTTGTTGAACCACTTCTCTGTGTCTTGTGGTTTCTTGGGGGGCATACTACCAGCTAGAATGTACCAGGTAATATCAAAATAACATGAAAATAGGTGATTTTTCAGGCAACTAAGACCAGATGCATATAAAGATTTATAAAGCAATGTTGGTTTCTGAAATTCTGCCTACTAGGAACTAAGTTTAGCCCAATGTCATTTTGAGGTCAAATGCACCCTCTTCCCTCACCCCCAGTATTGTTAGTTCAATGCCAGAAAATTTCTTTTAGTAAGGCCACTGACACAGAAATAGTGATAAAGTAACTCCAAACCCCAAAAATCCAAACCTATAAACCATAAAGAAAAAGAGACAGAAGGGTCAAAGGTCATGAAAAATGCCCTGAAACACTGCTTATAAAGAAGCAGACCTCATCTTGGCAAACACCTCTGTGGAATAACATAAAGAGGCTTAAAAATAACAATTAGGATGCTTAGGTAGTATATTATGATAGACAGACTCTATAGAGCTCCATTAAAATGGCAAAAAGAGTGCTAGCTTATGTTACAATGATAAAAAAATGAGACTCCAGCATGCTAGATAGCTTTGATCTAACAGGGCACTCAAGCATATGGAGTAACCCTACTTAAAACAGATTATATGTACTTGATTACCTTTAAACATGTACTTAAAACAGCTGCTGGATGGGGACCTATAAACCTAGAACATTCATCTGAGTTTTAAATTCATAAAACTTGTCAAATGGGTAGTTCGGTTATGTTAATCCCTATTATATTATGTAATCCTTTGTTAAAAGACATATCAGTATTAAAAGTTAGTAAAAATTATTTTTAAAATATATGCTTCATTTATTGCTATAGATGACTTAAGAAATTAGATGTGTCAATTCCACCTCCCATCAATTAAGTCATGGGTTCTCCCTGGGGAAAATGATTTTTCTGTTCTGAACTCTGCTTACTTCAAGGAATGTGTTATGTGGTGTGGACTCCACCCTTTAAAACCTTAATTGCAGGATATGCTTGCAAAAGCAGAGATTCCTCTTCTGGCTGCTGAAACTTGATTTGACCCTTAAGCATCTCCTGAACATGTTCACATGCATTCACCTTCCCATTCTTCCATTTATAATACAGATCATTCCCCATTATTTTTCAAGAGGATTACAGAGTAAACAGATAAATTTCAAGCCATTATTTTATGGTTCTTACTTGCCTTTAACTACAAAATTCACACAACATTTCATCATTTCAGTACAGGAAATTGCACCCTGGATTGTCTTTTAGGCTAATAATAAAAAGAATATAAGGCTTTTGCTTACTAAGTGCACTTTAGTTGCACAGATTTTCGGGAGTTTTCCCTGTTGAATCCAAATTGTAGTCTAATTGCCCATGCAACAGTTCTCGGAGCCCAAAATTTGTCTGAACTGCTCAAGAACACATTCCTTGGTGAAGAGTACAATATCTTGTGGCAATGTATTGGTTACATTTTTAACCACCACAAATCAGTTCAAAATTCAAACCAATCAGATCTGACAAAAGAAAGGAGTCTTGGAGGTACCCTGGCACCATGCTCTTCCCATTAGGAAGCAGATTTGAGCACAGGCAGTCAGAAACTTGTGAGAAGCACTCAGCCTGTACAGAGCTAGGTCCCAAAATTAACCTCGGGCAATGTCTGCTCCTTAGCCAGACTTTGAGCTAATGGCATGATGTTAGGAACAGGAGTTCCTAACTCCCGACAAGTTCTCGTTGTCGTTAAGTATAGGGTTCTGCTGGAGTGTTCAGCCACTTCCACAGAAAAATGAAATTTTTCACGAATCAATTGTTTGGCTCAAAACCTGTGAAGTATCATGGTTCTTTGTCCTACAGTAGATCAAAAAAGATTTTGTGTGAAGGGCAACTATAGAAATACTATATTAATTACAACACCATCTAGTCTAATTGCAACATCTCTTTTACCACGGCTTTGTTTAGATAGTAACATATTTAACCATTCTTCCACTATGTATTTAGGTATGAGGAAACTTTGTAGTCTAGACTATGTTTTTCAGTTTATTTGGAAATAACCCCAACTTCTGCAGCAAATATTCTCAATTCTTCTGTGAAAACTTGTTTCTTGCCTTCCTGCTGCCCCTTTCCCTACTGTTTTTTTTTTTTGTTTTTTTTTTTTGTTTTTTTTTTTTTTTTGCAGCTGTTTAACCAAAATGTTATTCTCCTGGAAAACATATTCAAGGAATTTTTCCCAAATCACTCTTACTGTGCTTGATTTTTTAAAATTGTGCATTCTTTTTCCATTGTGTCCCATAAACTTTTTCCCAGCATTTACAAGATCTTAAATCTGTATTCTTGAAGTTATTTTACATGCTGCTTTGTATTGACATCTTATTTATTTTGCTTGACACAGACATCAAGGCTGCAGGTGGCAAGAATAAAATCAGGGATCAATACATGAAGATGGGAGAAGCTTGCATGACAGCTGGTCATAGGTGGACCAGGGAAACCCATTTTGTTCCCTTCACCAGGGCACAGACCAGACACATTATGCTGTGAGGGACTATATAGGCCTTTATGTCAGTCAGAGTAGTAAGGAAAGAGCTGCTACTGTGAATTTATCCACCTCCAAAACCATACAGCATTGCAAATGCATACTTAGAGCCGTAGTGAGACAACCAGGGTCCTCTAGAGAATCAAATTCAGCATTCTTGGATACCAGCCTCAGTGGGAGTCACTCAAGCCCATGCAAAGAATTCCCATTTCTGCTTCCCGTTCCCATTTCCCATTTCTGCTTGCTTTCTCTCTTGAGAGGTCTGTGCGCTACAGTGCAAGGCACCCTGCACCCCATCAGTCACAATGAGAAAAAGGTCAAGAAAAAGAAAGGTCAAGAAAAGAGCTTTTCTGTACTACAGAGCACCTGCCAGCAGGATGATGTTAGTTATTAGGCTCTTTGCAAAAACACAACAGCATTTAAAATTAAGTTTCTCTGGATAGTGTTAGCAATTGTCATGGTTCCTGGGGGATTCAATATGTCAAAGTAAGAACTGACAGCTTCATATCCCTACTTGGACACTGGGCAAGTATAATGTGGTACTTCTCCCCACTTCTCTCTCTGCTGGCTTGCCGAACTCTGGGCTGGAATGGTCCGTCCCAGACTAGGGAAGCGAATCTCGAGGTCAGCTTCAGCCCTCCTGAGATTTCTTAGCCTGGGGGTGGGGGGGGGGCGGAATCTGCCAAATTGTGCTTACTTGCGTGAGCAATACCAGCCCCACAGGGAAACGTAGCAAGGCGATATAATGCCTCCACTGAGAGGAAGAGGGCAATCCAATTTTGTTTGGGTGTTAGTGCTGCTACCAGCCCGAAAACTAGGTGCCTGCGTTAACTTCGTTGAGCCAGATGGCCCTGCAGGGATGCTCCTGGTTAGGGAAAAACGCCTGGGGCGGGGCTGGGGCCTCCCCGAACCTCGTTCTCTGGAGGGTCCTAGGCTGGGGCCGTCGTGGTTCTCAGGGGAATGGAGTGGGTGGGTGTGTGAATGAATAGATTGAGGGGGATGGATGGAAGGGGGGAAATTATGGAGAGAAAGGACGACTGGGCAGGAAGAAAAGGATGGAGAAGGAAAAAGATGTAAGGAGAGGGGGTAGATGCAGGCGACACGGAGAGAGTAGAGAAAGCGGGAGAGGGGATGGAGAAGGGGCTGAAAGAGACCATGTAGAGCGCAAAGCGGGACCAAGGGCGGTGGAAAGGGAGTGGGGACACGAAGGGAGGGGGGGCACGCGAAAAGGAGGCCGGAGGACCCCGCCGCGCCTTTAAATATTCGCGCGCTTGGGCATCCGTGCCGCATCCATGTCCTCCACTCCCCACGGGGACCCCCGGACTCGCCCCGCGGCGGGCGCTGCCTGCACGCAGTCGGTCGTGCCCCGCCCGGTCCGGCTCCGCGCGCCGCCGGCCGTGCGGGGCCCCGGCGCCGCCACCGCCCCCCGACGGGCCGCGCGCGGGGCAGGGCGGAGGCGCGCGGCGCTGACCGCCCCCGGCCGGCACCGCCACCCGCCCAGCCCGCCGTCCGCGTCCGGCCGTCCCGCTGCGCTGCCGTGCCCCCGCAGGGGCTGTAGGGCCGGGCGCGGCCTCGAGGGGCGAGGGCGGCGGGGCCCCCGGAGCCATGCGCTGAGCGCCCGGAGCAGCCGGCGAGCGAAGTTGGGGTGGAAGATGAACAACGCCGGTAAGTGCGCGGGCCCTCCGGGAAGGGTCTCTGCTTCTGGACATCTTTTCCCCGGGGCCGGCAAACGCCGGGCGGGCTTCCTTCCTTCGGCTCCCTCCTTCCCTCGGGCCGGCACATCCTCTCACCAGGACAGACGCCCTGCACAGGCACAGCTCCTCCGGGGCTCGCGTCCCCCTTCATCCCGGCATCCCTCCTTCGGGGCCGGCAGGTTCTGGGCCGTGCCGCTGGGGCTGCCACCTCTTCCCCGTGCACCCTCCGTCCAGGGCCGGCCCTCCTTTTCCCTGCAATCCTGCAGGTGCTCAGTGGCTCCCCGAGGCTGTGAGTGCCCATTGCTTGCCCAGCCATTGAAGGATCAAGGGCGGGCGAGGTTAGGTGCTCCGAGGACAACCAGGCTGACAGACCGACGAGGCTAAGGGACATGGCTGTGCACCCACTGCTCCCTTGGATACACTGAACCGTTCACGAAGTTCCTAGAAAATCTGCTGTGAGTTTCTTTCCAAGAGTATATTTTTGGGGGAAGGTTATGTTTTTTGCAGAATTTGCTCTCTAAGGCAAACCCAAACCCTTCCTCCTCCTTTCTGTTAACTTTTCAAATTTTTCCTTGATGGAAACTAGGAAGGTGAAAGAGACGGAATAAGGGAACAGGCTTTCAACAGTTGAAACAGAAAAAAGAAGCCACTGGAAAATTGGGACGAACTTTAAACTGTTCACCAAGACTTTCCAAGTTTCAGGGATGAGGCATGTGTGCGAAAAGCACAACAGTATAGGAAACAGTTATTGCTAACTGGAATTATTTAGAAAAATTTAAAGGTCTTTCTAGAATTAAGGATGAAGAGCAACAGATCTTCTTTGTTAGCCCTAAAAATTTCCGTTGTGTTTGCTTGCTCCAGGTAAACATTGCTGGGCACCTCACTTGCCATGTATGGGTACATCCCGAAGCCCAGAGATTTTATCGCTAGATACCTTGCCCTACAACTGTTTCATGTTGGGAAACTATGATTCATTGTTTGCCAAAGCATAGTAACATAGGATTGGAAAAGTTACTTTCCGTCAAATCCAAAGTTATGCCACTCCTCTGAATTTAAAGCAAAAAGGTTCTTCTTCCTCTAGTAGTCCTAAAATCTGGTGATAGTTCCATTCTATTTTCTGATCCTGGTCTGGATTCTGTCCCTCCCAAGAGACAAACTCAATTGAAAATGAAGCCATCCAAAAATAACTTCAGCAATGATGCTCCTACCTGTCTTTCTTCATCTCTCCATTATTTAAAACAGACCAGCTCTAATCTACTCCTGTTGTCAGTGGAAGTGCAGGGTAAGGAATATTAGATGTATCCACTAAACTTTATTAGTTTTGAGGAATGTAGGACCAAATGGGACTGCCTTCATTATCAAAAGCGGCACCCATTGTTGTTACTGCTTTTAATAATTCCTCCAATTATATCCTAAACAAAAACCTTTCAGGTAGCTCTCCTGCTACTCCTGGTTTCCAGACCAGATTCAACACCATTTATTCTTGTGATTACATTGTCCTTTTGCTTAAAAATAGTTCTTTTCCTCTTCTGGTGTTTACCTCCAGGTTGTATTTATAGAGTGCTCATATCCCTTCTCAGCCTTTGTTTTGTATGTTTGCACAATGCAAAGAATGTCTCCCCCATCAGTGCAAAGCAGAACTTCCTACTGAATCTGAAGGAGAGGGATATTTATTAACTGGTACAACTTGGGCACCAGCATTAGGCTATCATTGCATTATAGTAAGTAATGCATAAAGCCAGTAAGTAGAGTCATATGTGCAGGCATATATGGCAGCCTTGATCCCACAGAACTTAAAATAATGACAGACTGAGAACAGGAAGGGAGATATGGATTATCCTCAGAGATGCAAAATTGATATGAAAAGATGAAGCAATCCACCCAAGGCCACAGGAAATCTGTGGTAAGAGACAAGAGACCAGACCAGCTTCATATATAGGACCTTCTAGCCTCTAGTAATTTTTTTGCCAGGTGGTGAAATGATGTAAAATGAAAAGCGTACAGACATTAGACTCCCAATTGTTCAGAGATATAAGCAGACTGTATATTCTTTCAGCTGCTACTGAAAGTGATATAGGGAAAAACGTTGTATGGACCTGTCAGAGAATTTTAACCATCATCTTTGGCTCCCAGGAAGCAATATATGAAACAACAGGTTGTCTGCCTCAGTGTTAAGTTACTGTTGTGAAAACAGAGCCAAGCTGGTAACATCGCAAACGCTTACAATTACATTAAAAAGAAATGTATGGTAGTACTTTAGAACCAAGGTTATTTGTCATGTACATGTGGTTTTTTGTTGCTAAGCCCACCAGCAAGACTTATATGTACGGTCTGCTAGAGACAGTGAAAACACAGGAGAAATTTTAGGATCAAGATGGTTTTGGTATTGAAACATACCCTTTCCTGATTTTATTGCCTTTTGATTTTTCCCCTTCTCCAACACTGTTTCATTGTGGAATATTATGCTGTTGTATTATAATTATAGATGACTGCAGTAAAGTTGTATAGTGACAGAAATTTGTAAGGTATTGATCTGATATCCCAGCATCATAATGCACTGATCTGATCATAGAGTACGTGTTCCTGTAACTGTATGTAGCAGCAGAGTGGGGTGGGCTTTGACAGCCCAGCTGTTAATATTGCAGCTATGACTTTTAAGATGATAAAATTCCTATGGGAATTTTTGGGACCGTTACTAGTGACTATAGGTCTATCTTCACACTATTGAAGATATATCTTGCTATATGCAGAGTACCTTTGATCACAAGAACACATATTGATAAGATAGATACTTCTCAAAAGTATCAGATTTACAAAGAACATGAAATGCCATTTTCATAAATATCTGAGGCATCTAGGGGCCTGCTGATTTTGACCTCGTATTTCAAGTTCCCGAAGTTTAAATTTGCAAAAGCCATGTAAATATCTAATACCTGTTCAAGTCAAACTAGTACCTGAATCTGGACTGGAACCCCACTTAACAAGAAGAGTTTCAGTCCTATATAATTTGATAATCCTAGTCTGAATATGTTTTCCATTTCAAGTGACTCCCATGCAACTGTTTCCACTTCTTATGTAATTTTTGTAATCTCAGACTTTTCTCCAGTAATGTGAAAAAAATTATGCACTTATATGCTGTAAAACAAAGAGAACTATTTCTGCATCAAATATTGCACAATTAATAATATGGAAGAAACAATAATAAATGGAATGTTTCAATGGAAGAAGCATTATTAAGTGCTGGAAATAGAAGCAAGGCAGAGCTAAATGGAAATAAGGGCTTCATTTTTTAAATCAACAATTAATTACAGGATTAAAATATGGTGATACTAAGATGTATAGTCTGCCTTTCACTGACTTTAGACCAAAATCATCTAGAAAATCAGTTTTAACTTCATTCTGATTATAAAGCTCCTGATCAGAGCTGAACAGGACTTTCTCGTGTCCTTGTCTGGATAGTCTCCTATTCTACCTCCTATTTCTCAGACACTTTCTATCTGTGGATTTCAATCCCTTTCTTCCTGGGCAGAAGCAGTGGCAGATAGAACTTGGTTTCTACCAGGATTCCCAGTTTGGCGCAGTACCATCCCACTGTTGCAGTATTGTCCCTTCACCTGCCCTGTCACGTCCACCCAAAAGCTCTGCAAATCCCTGAACAATGCATTTCTGCCCTCTGTTCTCAGTGCCTTTGCCATTTTAACAAATGTCTGAGTTGAATTAGTGCCAAAGGCATGGAGGAAGCACAGGTCCACAAAAGTTCATTGGTCAGAAAAAGCTACTTTCACCATCTTAAAAGAAGCCTGAACTGGATTGCAGCACCAGTCAAGGCTGGAACCACTATATGCACTCTGGAGCTGTGTACTTTCTTGAGTCACTAGCAGAGACCATGGCCCTGGGACACGTGTACAGTATATCCAGGCAAATGTGAAACCTCAATTTTTAGTAGTTTTCAGTGGTGGTGTTTTGTAGGTATGGTCCCTTATAAACCCTAATTAAATTCTAGGCTAAATTTGAAATCCTAAATTTGAAATTATTTGAAAGCGGGTAGTTGCGGTATTTCTGGTAATACCATACTACAAATTATATATTGTTTCAAAGAAACACTTGAACAGTGAAGGCTGCATGGGTTGCTTGCTATTCCAGGAGAGCTATACCAGGTGACCTGCTAGACTACTGTTGATTGCTTAGAAACTTGGATGGGAGGAGACTAATGTAATTTAATTTCATATGGATCATGAGGAATAGAATTATGCAGGGTTGCCTGAAGGAAGGTGGGCAAGGAGAGGAAGCGGTCCTTGTCAGTACAAGGAAGCACTGAACAATAAGGGGAGGAGCAGGCTAAAGGAATTTGTATTCCCCAAGAGTTTCCTTTTAAGCACAAGGTGGGTGTGTCTTCCTCCAACATAAAATACATCCTAAAATAAACATGCACAATTATTTGGGAGCATACACATTACTTATGGTGCAATGTTGCATTTAGAAGTTACAGCCAGAGCCTTTCAAGTGGCTCAGACAGCAAAGGAAGCAGAAATTGAAGCAGAATGAAGTTGTGATAAAAGGCAAGAAGCTGTGGTTTCTTTTGTTTGGGTTATTTTTTAAACGAACACTTGCATTCCTCCTGTTACCTCTTCCTCACACTGCCACCAAAGAAAAAGGAAAATTGTTTAAGGAGACTCACAAAATGCAAGATCAATGGACAAAGCAGTTAGGAAAAAAACGATGTAAGGAAACAGTACTGACCAGTAGCTAGCACAAATGGGTAGGAGAAGGACACGACAATGCCTATTATCATACTGTGAACAGGCTCCATTACCATAAGTTCTCTTCCAACAGCAGTGTTACTGAAGGTACCAGAAGGAAAAACTCAAGATTATTTGGTCCTTTTGCTGTAGAAAATTATCACTGGAGGAAAAGTGGGTAATTGTTTAAGTTGCATTTCTTTTAAGTGGATGTCTCCATGGTTATTTTACTTAAAGGAAATGAGTTCCTGTCATTATTTTATTTCAAATTTGTTTATACGACAAAGCTTGGAAGGTCCCAACACTCTCTAAAGTCCAGTCTTTTCCCCATTATTCACTGTTTTGGTACAGACACTCTCTGAAAAGAACAAGGATGGGAATGGAGAAACTTCAAGTTTTGTCACATTCCAGGAACAGACTAATATTTGCATCCTACTCTTGGATATGCATTCCTAGGAAAGGCTAGGCACTGCAGAAAGTGGTGTAGTACCTCCAAAATGATGGGTTTTTTCTTGGAGTTAGTCCTGAAAATGTTTTATTAGGGTGGTAAAGGTGTAAAGACTCAGTTTTAGCTAATAACAAATTCATTCATTTTACTACCAGAAAGTTAGTTTAGGATGTTCCATGATTTCAGTAACTAATTTAAAAATGTAAAAGGTAGCTCTCGCTACGGCATCAGGCTTACAAGATACTAAACCCACTTCTGTTGCCTCCCTGTTTTTAACTGGCAAGAGTCTCCAGTACTCTACAGCCTTCAACCGCTGCCTGCAAAAGAAGCAATGTTACTTCAGCAAAGGTGGAGTGTTCAGCATGTAACGCTTCTGATTTAATGGGCGGGGAAAAACGAGTTACCCATTTTGTGATTAGACAGACACCCAGCAGCCTAAACCAGCAGTGGATGCTGTGAAACACCGCAGTAACTGCAGACTGGTGAATACACAGTTCTGTCTCCCTCCTTTTTCATGAGTTAAGTCTCCCACATGCAGCTGGATAGGATAAAACTCCAGATAAAGAATAATTCTTAAGCGGTATATGCAATAAGGCACCTGATTATAACAGATTTTTCATTCCTTCTGGGCTGAGATCACTGATTGAGTTTTTAACTTCAGTTTTTAACCAGAGAAAATCTCTCTGGTGTCTCATAACTCTAGAAAGACTGTTTTCTGATTACATCAGAATGCCAAATTGTCTGCTTCTTTCTGTGTATCAGAAGAAATTTCAGGAAGGTTAAGAAGATCAGAAGAAACAGCCTTTTATGTCTCCCAGAGTATAACCAAACAAATAGGCCAGTATTATTTCAGTACAAATTACTCCAATTATACTAGGATAACAATAAGAAAAGTACTATGGCACCAAATATTGGAACAATCAGAGAATCTTTTTCAAGCAGTTTACATTCAGTATTCCTTTATTCTCAGTACAGTGCACAGCTCAGTTCTAACTGTCTGCACTTCTACGTATCTAAAGTCCGCATTTCAAAATACTCTAAACGCGACAGCACAGTAGCTACACTTTCTGAAGCTCGTATCATGATTTTGGGTAGGATTTCACATATGAACAGAGTACCAGTTTTTGTCTTTTGAGATGCTGTTCTGTTATTTCTTGTGTGTTGTGCATGAAGATTATCCATGAAGAATTGTTTCTATCTTTGTAATGATGAAGTAGTTTGTTCTATGCTTTTCTTTACAATGGAGAGCTCTCCTTTTCCCACCAGAATGTGTAAATTAAAATTATAATTGGAGATTTCTGATTGCTTACCTATGTAATTATCTATTGATGGCCAGGAAACAGCAATAGGAAACCACTTCTCCCTACTTCTTACCATCTGTAACCATTTGTTATGCTGGCTTCTTCACACTACATGTTTTATCTCATAAAAAATTGCACCAGGGAGGATCCCTATTGCTGCCTATTTATGCAGTCTTTCAGCATTTCATTTAGTTTTTGAAGAATAATAATTTCAGGACCAAGACAGCTGGAAATGACTGTGGCAGGCAAGCTACTGAGTTAAATGGTGATATAGATACAATTTCATTCACATAGCTTCAATCTACTTTATTGCCAGTCTACTTGATTTCCCCTACATATGTGTCAGCACTACCAGTAGAAATACAAGGCTGGCCTTATGTTAAATACATAACAATAAATGAATTTACATAAATACATTTAAAGTACATTTTGATGTTTAGAGAATTTTGTACCTCCAAGGCATCCTGGCATTTACAGGAGGGATGGAGGATCTTCTGACTAAAGGGCTGAAGAAACTGTACACTGAAAACATAACTTGAGTTTAAACCAGTAACTGTCTTGGGTTGAAGTGTGATACATCCTTGGTTCTGCAGCTGTACATCTTTCCCCAAGTGTCTTAGGGCTGGATCTAGTTCAGTTCAGATGTGACCTTAAACTATGCTCACTGGAATAGCTACAGTGTCACATGGAGGGACAATCCATATGCTTAGCTCCTTCAGTTCTCTTTTCAGCTTTTTGTTGGCTGGACTGCTTCTGCATTACAAGTCACTGATAAAGTGTATTGCAGGATATATTCTGCTGACTTTAATAAGAAACCAAGATGACTGACATGACTTTTATCTCTTTTCTCCAGAAATTTCAAAACCACCATTAGCACCGAAACCAAAGATTATTGGTCATCTTTCTCCAGCACCTGTCTCCAAATTTTCTCCTTCACTGCCAAGAGCTGATATTCTTCATCACCCGAACTCTGTGTCTAGGGGTCCGAAACCACCTATTGCTCCCAAGCCAAAATTCTCAGCTGACACTGAGGGCAAATCCAGTGTTTCTAACAACAATAATTTAAATAAATGTGCAAATGGGAAACTGCTGTGTCTTGGTGGAGAACTGTGTGAAGGAAACCAATGCAATGCTGATTGCCTAGGATCTGAGGCAGATAATGAATACATTGTAGTTCCTGAAGGTGAGCTGCCCAGCAAAGACTCTAATGATTTGGAGCATGAGCATGATCAAAACCTAGATTCCTCTGTGGAAAATGAAGTCTCAGAAACTCCAGAAAAGGTAGAGAAGGAAGAGGATAACATTGCTAGTAATGAGAATACCAGTAATCAAGAAGTCTTCGGAGATGAGCACCGTAACTCTTCAGATACTGCTGAACCAAGGGAACCAGACTCTGAGGAGTCATCCAGAGACTGTGATCAGTTCAAAGCACTTTGTGAGGAGTTGTTAGATGCCCCGGATAGGGATAGCAATGCTATCAAGAATGTAGATGAGGATTTTGTAGGTGATTGTACTGAAACCAAAAACAGGCAAGAAACTTCTTACAAACTGGAACTGGTCAAGAACAGTAGTGATTGTGAGACTGATAGTGATAACATTTTGAATAGAGATGAGAAAGTAATTGATGATACTTGTAGAGATACCATTCCAATGCCACTGCCTGCAGATGAATCGATCCCAGCTTGTGAGAAGGTAGGGCAAGAGGAGGAACTGCCTGAGATTTTAGAAATGGCAGATGGGTGTCTAGCACAAAATGATGACCACAGTGTGCATGCAAAGCTTGATTTGAACATGGAAGGGGACTTAGAAAATGATGACTGTGCAAACCCTGACATGCTGCCTGAGGATGCCAGTGAAGAAACAAGTCCTGACTTAGAACTGTGTGGAGATGAACGCGGTGCCAAAAACGGTTTAGCAGAGTTCACCCATCAAGCAGCAGCTGAAGAGGAGGAAGTAGACCCAAATGAGCACAATAATACAAACACAGGAAATGCCAGTGATGGCTGCCAGATCACTGAGAGGAAAAGTGAGAAGACATCAGAGGCAGCCTGTGAAGGAAGCAAAGTCTCTGGGAAAGAGGAAGAAGAAACTGTGAATGCAGAGAATATGGATGACGGGTGTCAGATTGCACCTTGTGAGAATGAATGTCGTGAGGAAATACCCGCAGAACATGCAGTTGAGAATCTTCAAACAGAAGAAGCCTCTCTGCATGAAGATGGCATGATTTCTGATAGTCTACCTTGTAGTCCAGGGATGGAGCCAGAGGTAGAAGCTGTAACTGTTGAAGAGGATAATGAAAATACTGTCAAGGCCTCTAAGTCAGATGAGTTGCAATGGAAAGACAATGAGGTGGAAGTAAACAGCCTCAGCAAAAGTGTCCAAAGTTTTCCTGAAGAGGTCCCACTTGAGGACAACTTAGAAACCTGTAAGCATGGCAAAATTAATGTAGAATGTGGGACCAAATGTGTTTTGCATGAAAATCTAGCAGTCCCTGAAGTGGTCATTGTGACTGATGAATTGGAGGAAAGAGAAACTAGCAGTGATTCCCTAGATGATCCTTATGTGCTTCCTGAAGAAAATGAAATTGTCCATGATGTGCAGACTGATTTAGGAGCTGATCACAGTAAAAAGGGTGAATTAGGCATGGATGGTGAAAACAACTTGCTGCCCATTGATTGTAAAAGTATTGTCACTAGAACACGATCTCTCTCTGGGAGAATGCCAGGCTATGTCCCAGAAACTGTTCCAGAAGAAACTGGTCCTGAAACTGATTTACCCTCTCCCCGAAATGGCTGTGAGACAGAAGACTTGAGCAATAATTCCTTTTCATTGGAAGGAAAACCAGTGGAAGCCAACAGGGCTTTACCAACCAAGTCAAGACGCTTTCTTTTATATCCTCGATCTTATTCTGTTGAAGGGAGAGAGATACCTATCTCTGTTTACAGAGAAAGTGATGTCTGTGTACTGGATGGTGTTAGAATAAAAAGGACAGAAGATAACTTGTCCTTGCCTTGTGTCAATGGTTCCTCGGGTAGTTTTTCCCAGCAAAATCATCTCTCATCGTGTGGCCTATCTACTCCATCCTCAGTTGTTGATATACCACCTCCGTTTGAACTTGCCTACATCACCAAAAAGCCAATCACTAAAAGTTCACCTTCCCTTTTGATAGAGAATGACTCGCCTACTAAGTATTCCAAGAAAAAGAAGTCTTCTTTTAAGAAGTTTCTTACTCTAAAGTTCAAGAAGAAAAGTGAGAATAAAGTTCATGTAGATGTTAATGTTTCTTCTTCAAGGTCCTCATCAGAGTCTAGCTATCATGGGCCTCCTAGGCTGATGGAGCTGGAAGGAAGGAGCCTAAGTAGCTCACCTCAACTAAAATCTCATGTGGGTAAGCTCCGTGCATCTGAGTGTTCCTCAGCTGTTCTTTTCTATAAGGATGGTAAAAGAAAAGGAACGCCCAAGTCCTTCAGCAGGAGTGTGTCAAGGGTGGAGTCCTTTGAGGACCGGTCCAGACCTCCTTTCATGCCACTGCCATTAACGAAACCTAGGTCTATTTCTTTTCCCAATGCTGACACATCTGACTATGAGAACATTCCTGCTATGAGTTCTGACTATGAAAACATACAAATTCCTCCTCGGAGATCCACCAGAGCAGGAACTTTTACTGAGTTTTTTGAAGATCCCAGCAGGGCATTATCTGCTGCTAATGAGAATGATGGCTATGTGGATATGAGCAGCTTCACTGGCTTTGAAAACAAGCAGCAAACCACAGACCAGGAAACAGAAAGGTACTGTAATAAATTATTATGTAAGACATGCTAGCCTTGGCCAAACAAGCAAGGCTTTCTTTCCTAGGTATCCTAGGCAGATTCTCCATGTTGGCTGACTTACACCCCTCTCAGGAAATGCTTACAAGAAAGATTGGAAGAATACAAGATAAGCCTTTATCAGTGAAAAAAATAAAAGACATCAAATTAACTCCTTACTTTGTAAATGAATACTGGATCTGGATCCTATGATTTGCAGGCAGAAACCAAAGAATATTAAAAAATATTTGGTTTATCCAGTGGATCTAATTTTAGTGACTGGCAGGGGAAATGGGGAGAGTTTGCTTTGTTCTTCAGTAAGAAGGGTTTCTGACTTCTTGACTGAATGAAAAGAGAGCCTATATGCTGGAAGGGGCCCTGCTTCATTTTTTAATTCCTGTGAATTTCTCAAAACAACAATATATACATAATTTGTGTTTCAAAGTCCATCAGTTAAATATAGACTAGAAAATCCCAAATCTTGAACTAATCCGACTAGACTTTGAATTTTAGAAGTTGCTTTAAGGGCTATCATGGCCCTTGGACAGAGCTGCTAAATTAGAAATGAATTAAATAGTTCTGAAATCATATGCACTGCTAACATTAATAACAACCTTTCACCCCATTCCATCAGGTTATTTGCAAACATGAAAATGTCTTTTTCAAAGGAACGTAGGAGCAATGCATTCAACACCTTTGAATTTGAACTTGCTGTCAAATTACAGCATACAATCAGTGGAATGCAGAGATGTAAATAAGAAGAGTGTTTTCTATTAAGTTTGTGTTTAACAGGTAATGAGATAACAAGGTGCGAAGCGAATGAAAAGGAATGTCTTTAATGCAGTTGCATTTTGTTAGAGCTGTATGAAAAAGATAAAAATCTTAGAAATAAGGTTTTCATGCCCATTTGCATCCATCATTCTCTAAAAGATTTAATATTCATGTTTCTTTGCAACATTTATTTTTTCTGCTCGTCTCTCTTGTCATTGTGGATAGAACAAACCATGGGCATTTCACAAACCCCTCTTAGGGTACTTTGGATTTAGGGAGTAAAAGAACTTTTCTGTAATGCCTCTGAATGAGTCTTGCAAACCATTTCTAAGACACAAATGATGTGGGGTAGTGAGTGAGACATGGGAAAAGAGATTGCATTAAGGCCTAAGCAGTGGATCCAAATGCACCTGAAGCTGAGGGGTGTGGAACACCGGCCTGTGGTTTAACTCTTTGGAGACAATGGCTGCCTGCAGTATTGAGAGCTCCAGTGATGCTGACACAGGGACATGGTGGAGTGCAATGCAGCTTCACAGCACACACCACCACATCCACATAGCAGCAAAAGCTACATTACTCACTTGCTTTCAGTGGTTTGCATTTTACCTAGCACACTGACATTTGCTTTTGAAAAAGCTAGACAGTTCTTTGTATCCGTGAAACACCACCCGTTGTAGGTAGTTCTTGAAGAACCAAGTTAAAAATATTAGGACTACGTCAATTGCTGTGACTTGGGCCCATTTATGAACTTCCTGTGAAAGCCTGTAATTTCAAAGGGAGAGCCAATCCAAACTGGTTCAGGAAGTCTCGAGGTCAAGGCATGAACATAATCTTCAGCCTGCTGCTTGTTGTGCATGTAGTTTTTGCCACTGGAGGTGAAATGAAGGCTAGGCTCCTGTACAGCTCCTTTATCAAGATAACCAGGGTGGAGGGCAAGAGCACAAGGCAGACATAATTACTGCTGAGATAGCTATTATTTGCTATATTTTGTCAGCATGTTTTGGACAAAGACATGCCTGAAAAGCTTTGATGAAATGTAAATACACATCCCATGTACATACACATGCAGTGGCATAACAGACTTGAAGAAACAGTGTATGGCCTAATTGAAAAGCAAAGCAAATTGTACAAGCAGGTGCACCTATTTACACATGCATACATGATGTATGGACATGGATGTTTTATTTGCTGCTGAAGTAGTTTGGCCTAAAATGCCTTGCCATGGATTTAAGATTTCTAGTAAGAATATCTATCTAACATACCTCTACCAAAATGGCATAAAAAATTTCTTTGAACTGCAGCTTGCTCATATCCAGAGGCTTTTTTCAACTGTTTGAGAGTACAAGTGTGTTGGATTAAACCCTTGCAATACATGGTTTTTGAGCCCATGAACTTCTTTTTTGTGCATTCACCTGTAGAGCACTTGTGCTAAACATCTGGTTTAACATCTGGTTTACCTTATGGAATTGCTACATTTCTGATGAATAACCAAGTTCAACTCTTCTATCACACTTCAGAGAACAGAACATGAGTGTTATAAAAGATTATTATAAACCAGGAACCTTCCCTACTGTGAATGACTGGGGAACTGCAGTGCAAGAGGGGACTTCGCAGAAACTCTCTGATGAGAAGATTCACTGTTTAAGTTTCTTGCTTAAAAGGACAGACATTTGAAGTGTGCTGCTATGCAGTCATCAGGAGAATCCTAACAGCAATACCAAGATTTTAATCAGCTCTGAGAAATACAGTTGTAGTAGTACAGAATCACAGAATCACTGGGTTAGAAGAGACCTTCATGATCATTGAGTCCAACCCATTTCCTGACACCTCAACTAAACCATGGCACCCAGTGCCACATGCAGTCTTTTTTTAAATGCATCCAGGGGTAGTGACTGGTGGTCTACTAATGGGGCTTAGCTCCTTTAAAGACCTGTACGGGTCAATTGTAAGGAATTTTGCTGACAATCATTTAGCTGAAGAGAACCAAAGTGATCATGAGCATTGTGAGAGGTTTTTAAAAGAAACGTAATTTTTAAAAAAATTGCTCATAAAAATCTCTACATAGTTTTTTGGCTTGTTTTTTTTTTAAATGTCAGTGTGAAACATGCTGTGCTCTAGATCTTGTAGGTGGGAGAAAGTCCCATAAAAATGCTGTCACAGAGGGAAGAAGAATCAGGGTCTAAGCCTAGAGATGAAGAAAAGAGACATTGTCACTTGTCATTGGATGAATAGGATAAAAAATAAAATCTCATGAGCTTTCACCACTTCTTGAATTTTGCAGCATAAACCTGAAAGAAAGCTTTGTAAGTTCATTGCAAAATAAGGGATCCCAGTACTATACTTGACTTCAGGCCATGCACAACCTATTGAAAATCTTGACAACAGCCTCAGCCAGCTCTGACATGAGTCATGTTTTTATTTCTGTTTACTTGAGTATTGTCTGAATTGCAGCAGGGAATTTGAAGGTGACAGTGGTTAATGCAGAATTCAAGCTGCTCATAGACAGGGAACAGTCTGCTGGAGATAACCCATTGCTGCTGGGCAATGGGGCATGCCTCACCTTGCACTGTCAGGCATTAGAGACAGAAAATATTAAGTGCTCTTGGATGGCAGAGTCTTTCTGAGACACCTCTGAGAAGTGTCTCTAGACAGTATCAGTAATGTCAGATTAATACCAAAGAATGAAAGATTTTAATACATTGCCTACAAGCAGGTATCAATTTTCCAGCAACTCCGTGATTGCTGTCCTGTTTCCTCATATCTGTGGAGCTGTTTTACTTGGTTCATGCTGGAGATGCAGATGTGTAGGGACAGTATAAGTCCTGATAAAGCCAGTGTGCTCCCCAGCATAGCTTTGCGTTGCCTATCACCATCCTGCATACATAGCACAGCCTCAGAAAACTGCCGCTACTCAGACACGACGTGCTAGATCTCACCCTGGCTTTGTTTATGAGAAATCACAGTCTCATATACCTGGCAGGAAATGGTCCAAAAACCTCAGCAGATGTTTGCTTTATTAGTAGATGGACTCCATTTTGATGGCTATTCTAATTATCAAATTACAGTGCAGAAAAGAAGAAATGTGTTCACATTGCCCTCTTCATGTCCTGAGGGCTTTTATGCCTGGGTTGACTTCTCTGTCTTCACTGTTTCCATTAAATGAACCAGAAATACATTTCAGTGGGATTAGACAAGAGGAGAGAGTCTGCTGTGCAGAATTGTCCTGGATGATGATTATGGAGCTAGAAGTGATATTGGTGTGATTTAAGCAATGCTAAAAGCACATGCTACCCCAGCTTTATAAATATCACAGGGATACTCAAACTTCTTTTTCTCAAAAGAAATACAGCTAGGTACTGATGAACTGAGACAAGAGATAGTTGCATATGTCTGCTGCACAGTCTCCATCCAGCTATTCTCAGCTGTCCCAAATTAAGTACCTCTTCAGTCTCTTGGTAGTTTGTCCTTATGCCTTGAATATGTTCACTAAACTTGGATATTAAACCACTGCATCCCCCTGATGGGCCCTCAGGGCAGGTGGACCTCATCAAGGATAGCTAGTTTGGTGTTTCTGATGAGTTTCTTATCCTCTTACATTTCAGGTCTCAGTCTGCATTCTTAGTTCTGAGAGTTGGCTAGAAGAACTCAGAAAAGATTCTTCCTTAACACACATGTCTACAGAAGTAATGGACTGCATACAGTACAACATAACTTTGAAGTCAAATCTTCTGTTCCTTAAGTAGAAAAGGGCAGTATGTGAGGTAAAACTGGGCACCTCAAAATCTTTCCTTCACTCTTTCTACTTTCACATTGCTAGCCATAAAAAATCCAGACACTGGCAGTGAGATAAAACTACATCACAGTGAATATATCCAAGGCAAAGGGACTCAGTGAGAGTGACATATAGTAAGTGGTCTGGACAAGTAATTTATCTTGCCATTTGATTGCAGTTTTAAGAAAAAACATTGCTTCAGTGGCTAAAAGAGAGATAAAATATGCATGCCTAATTGAAAAGTCTGAGAAAAAAGCCCCAACAAAATAAAGGAATTCTGTAGTTCATGACACTTTTCTGATTGTTTCATTTGCAAGTAAGAAAAAAAAATAGATACTGAAGTAAATTCTGAACTAAGCCATATTTTTGAATTGCATAATTAAGATGGTTTCGATTTTCCACAATTATTTGGGAGAGGGGCCAGAAGTATTTAATGTATTCATCCCAGCCAAATATTACAAATCTGTCATTTTTAATCATTCCAAAGCTGATTTTCCAACTTAAAAAAACCTCAGCCAAAAAGTACAGCAAACTCTAATTTTAATCTGGGAAATGAACCCAACCTCTTAGAGGAGAGCACTTTGCTTCAGCTCTACAGATTAGCAGATAAGCTCTGTTTCTCTCCTTCTGGAAGTACTGTTTTAACAACTGGGTGAATCTCTGAAATGCAAGAAAACTGAGTTCACTTGATCCTAACTTCAGTGCAATTTTCCCTGGTTTGTTTCCAGGCTGCATGGTGTTGGTAAAACAATTGATCCTGGTAGTACAGGGAAATAACAACTTGCCTTCCATCTTAAGAGTCCTGCAGGGCAGAATGGTGTTCATTATGTTGAACTTACTGTGAGTATTTTCCATGGAAAGTATGGAATAATGAACTGGCAACAAAATGAAAAGAGAACATAAAGACTTTGGTATCAAGTTTTAGTGTCTAAATTACACTGCCAAAAAATAAACAAAGTAATAATAATAATCAGGAACATATCCCTAATTGCCAGTCTGTGTTATGTGCCATGTTAACAGTTTCATTTTGTGAAATGTATCATCTTTTTCTAAGAGGATCCAGGACTCATAGTCAGAAGGACATTAGTAAAAGTGTCATAGTTGGAAAAGTGAAATAGAATCTGGGTGATAAATGATACTATGCCAGATACTCATGTGGGGTACATTTGTACATCTGAGGATGTGAACAGCAATTTGTGATTTGACTGCCTTGATGATTTGTGCTAGAACCTGAAATTAGGATGAGCTGAAACATTTTCCAAAAGGGAAACATTCACAAAAGAATTGTATGTGAAGCATACATCTGTTTTGACAGAATTTAAAGACATCTGTTTTGACAGAATTTAAAGGAACTCTTATATGCTGTAGCCTAAGATATAGAAAACCTAGTCTCTGCTTCTCGCAGGTCTGCTTTTCCAGATCACTTTGAGTGATGACTTTGAATCAGTCAGCAGTGGTAATTAGATTATGAATTTCTCACAACCCAATGCCTAAAACACCAGCCACAGGGAGAAGGAAATACCTACAGGTTTTGGTTGCAAGACCCAAAAATGGACACAGTCCTGTTTCATTTCTAGAACGTGTGAAATAATGTACCTTTTCAGGTACAAAAATATACCTGATGTACCCAATGTACCTTTTCAGGTACAAAAATAAATTCCTACACCTCAGACGTTGCAACAAGGAAAGACAGTGGTCTCCTGGTCAAGTTCTGTATGAACTGAGCTAACAGTCAGAGCTTTGCAGTCTACATTCTGCCCTCTTGGGCACTCTTCTACTGCTGGATCTGAGAGACAGATGTTGTTACTGCATTGAAAGGGATCTCTTAAAGCCATACATTACAAGTGTCATTTCCATTTTGGAAATGGCAATTACAAACCGAAGGTGTCCTCCCATTCCTAATACCAGTTTTGAAATTCTGTGTTCTGCCCTTATTCTGCTATTTATGTAACCAACTGTTATTGTACTTATGCATGAATGAAATTTAATTCAGTAATACTATAACAATGCTTAGAGATAATTCTTGTATTAGGACTTATTATTGTACAAGGTGTTTGTAACTTCACTTCTAAACAAGGTACTATTTGTAAGAAATTAGTATTTTGTCTGTCATAGCAGATTCAGACTTTGTAAAGTACTGGTGCTATGTTACTTCTACTTTTCCTAAATTTAGAAAAAATTATGCTTTTTTTGAAAAGAAAGAAAAAAACCCTGAAAACTGTCATTACCTGCATTGGTAGTATCATTTTCTCTGTAGTCTAAATGACTCTAGGAATACTACTTTTAAGTCTTTCCCCAATACAACTGTAAAAAGGTTTTTAAAAAGGCAGTGTTCTCTATCACAAAAACCAATGCCTCTTTTGTCCACCAGTTCTTATGTCTTTTGGAATCAGATTCCAAGAATTCGAATTTCTTTTAATAAACAGGTCACTAAAAAGTCTGTCTGCAGCAAATGATGATTGATTCAAGTTGAATTTTATGTTTGTGTTTCACTGACACAATTCCCAAGCTGGCATCCTCCTTTGAGTTTTCACAACTATTATCACTTACAATTATGTCAAACTGGATATTCTGAAAGGATTATAATGAGTTGCATCCATTTGCTGCTATGTTGATCACATTTGCCTAACTGACACCTAATCACATCTCATCCAGACTAGATTCCAGAAGCAACAATGTAGTCCTGGTTGTACTCTGAATTTCAGGATTATTTGTGCAAAAGTACAGAGCAACTGCTGTAGGGTACAGACCTAGATTCACTAAGGAAGAGGACTTGTAAAGATATTCTAGTTCTGTGTAGCTCACTATAGTAAATAAGCTCCTTGTGCAGGTATGAAAGATATCTGGATCTGATTCTTACCTATGTAAAATTTTAAACCTGTTTAATATGCTTGTTAGATAACAGAACTGTCCACCAACACAGAACATCTCCAGGGCCAGGTTTGTGTGTGACAAATGTGCCTTGGTTCTGCTTGGCTCCATTTGCGAAACTCCCACACGATGATTGATACAGATCTTTTTCTGAATTGTCCATCTGCAATGTTTTTATGAATTCTAATTCTTTGGGCAAGTAGTACTGCTTAAATCTTTCATTATTGCTGTTCTTCTCCAGTGTGTGCCTTTGTGCAGAAATCATCCCCTTGGCTGCCTGAAAGCCACTGGCAGTCTAAACTCAAGAACCCTCACCGCCAGCAGAAAGCAGCAATGCTAGCAAACATGACTGTTAAATAGTTCCAGATAGATTTCTGCATCTCAGCTTGGCCATAAGACTGAAAACACTACTCTGTGCCTTAAGCATGGGCATAATCCTGGGGTACCCAGCCCTCTCTCTTAAGGACAAAGTGAAATCCCTTTTAGTTTGCAGTAAACAGAAACAGGAGAAGTAAAACTGTGCCTCAAGGGAGCTGGACAAAGTAGCTCTGGTTTAGACCCTGTCAGGGATCCACAGTGTCCAAAGCCTTAGGTCTAAACGTGACATGTGCTCTAAACGTGACATTGCTTTGGGATTACCCACTTTACACAACTGACTGCCTAAACACAAAATTGAGAAACATGCCAAAGATCAAAACAAATAATTTGTAGTAAAGCAGTGGTTTCAGCTTTGCTTCCCAGACAGTGGTCTCCCCAGAGAGGTGTACGTCTCATATTCTGAGATCACTATTAGGTGACCAGCTGAAAGTCGCTTCTAACTTATATTTTTTCCTTCCCTTTATTAATGATGTTGTAGGTAGTTGGCTTATTCTGTCACTGATTTATAGAGAGGAATAAGTCTTACAGAGGGTTGTATGAAATCACAGGGTCTTATGCTGCTCAAAGATCACAAATACAAAGTGAGTCCACCGAAGTCAGGATGAACCCTCCCCATTTTTACATCATTGTATCCACAGTCGGACTGTCACTGAGATAAGTCATTTTATAGAGGAGAATATGGCAAAAGTGTTGGGTGGTTTCACAGTCAGAGGCCATTTGTACTGTGACTAGGGATTACTCAGCAAATCATTTGAAACCTATCCTGATAATTGGTGGATGTGTTCCTTGTTAGCTTCTGTCCCTTGACAGAAATGCAGAATGGAATTTCAACATAACGCAGATATATGGTGTGCATGGTCTAGGAAGGAAGAAGTTTCACAGCACAGTACTTCTGTCACCGTCAAGCACTCAGGTCTTCATTATGCCCACATCCTTTGCATTGCAAAGATCCAACATAGCAAAATTTTACCTCAGATGGGAATGGTAGGGTGACGGAGATCAACAGGGCTATGATTTAGCAAGGGAAAGAAGGAAAAGAGAAGCATAAAAAGAATCGTAAGGGAAACCTCTGCTGGGGCTGTTGGATATAAAAGCTCTGGGGTGCCTTTGAAGCCAATGATTTATTGAAAGTAAAAGCTCTGTGATGGCTGACGTGATGTGATTAATATGTTCAAAGGAGTCCCTAAAGGGTAGAGCTGCCTTTAATAATATATTATGTATTATTGCCTGCCCCATTGTACCTTCTGGCACGGTGGGACCCTGGGTGTGGTGCAGCTGAGCGTCAGCCCTTGCTAGTTCATTGCCAGGTCATCTCTGGGGAGGAACTGTTCCCTGTTTACAGGAAATGCAGGACAAGGGCTGGAGGGCTGGGCTGAGCACAAGCTGAGGCCACCACAGCTCACTGCCTCTCCCTCTTGGTTGGGAGAGCAGGAAGGGGGTATGCCACTTGTCTGAGGCCCAAGGACACTTTTTTGTTTCCAGGCATGTCCAGCTTTTACTGCTTCTTTGTTTTACCTAGTGTTTTAAAACTACAGGACTGGGGAGAGTAATGGTGCTCACAGACAGCGATGCATCCCAGAGTACGTCACTGAGCCTGAAGTGTGGATTGGCTACACAGGTGCCTCAAAGCAAAAGCTTCAAAGCTATCCATTCTGGCACATCTGGGACATGGCTAGTGAAACCTCACTCTCAGGCTTTCTCTTATCCCTTCTCTACTGATAGTGCCCCAGGCTGGGCCAGAGGATATTCCTTAAGATGGAGCCCGAACACCTTTGTGCTTCCTGCATTCCCTTCCAAAACTAGAGCTGTACCAGCACTGTTGTTCTGTGACCATCTCCAGGAGCAGTGGTGGAAGCCGGGAGAGTTTTGTCCCCAAAGTTGTCTCGAAAACAGCAAAAGCCTTATGCACCTGATCAAAAATCCTCTTCCCCTCGCCTGTATTCTGTAACACAACAATGTAAGAAGGAGCAATATTCAAATTGAAATGCTTATGGAATTAGAAAGAGCACCTTTCTGGCCTTGCCAGACAAACAGCTTATGCCTCAAAGTGTGAAATGTGATTATCCCTGTGTTACCTTCCTTTACAGGCTGTGTATGTTATTAGCAGGCATCATGTCTTTCTTGACCTTTTCAGACTTCAGGTACAATATTTGCCTTGATGATCTGCCATAGGGAACTGACTGGCTAAACATATGCTGCACTAATAGGCAGTATGCTGCATTAATAGACATTTCCTTTTATTGTCTTTAAATGCATTTGGACTTTATTTTCCTTTATTAATGAGCCTTCCTTTTACAGAATGAATTAAAACAATCATTTGCAAATTGATACAGGGAAATAAATAATCAGTTGTACTAAAACAGGGTACTTCGGTCCCCCATTGCATCTCCCAAATTACTCAATCACTGCATTGAGTTCATATTATTTTAGTTTTTTGCAATAAGAATGTCACTGTCTGAGAGTTTGAACTGGTAACTACTGGGCTTGGGACTTGAGTTAGGGACAGGGATACTGCATGCAGAAAAAAGCAGCATTCAATCCTCTTGGCCAAACAATGGAGGGCTGGGGTCTTTGCAGGTGTAGATTATTTTTCCTTCCCACTGGATGGCATAAATTTTACATATGTGAGTTTTGCATAATCCAGCTGTGTCCAGGTGAGATTCTGATCTTGCATCGAATACATTATAATTAGTTATGAGCTAAGATTCCTATGACAGAGGAGTTTAAATGGGCACAGGGTGGGGTCTGTGGATGGAAATGTTATGGCAGTAATTTAGTAGTCATTTGTAAATTTAGCATGTGCTATCTGAATTGATATGTCAAGCTCATCACCACTCAGCTGGCTTCAGGGAAGATATACTTGTAGAGGATGTAGTCTATAGAGAAAGAATAACTGAACCTTCCAAAGTAGTTTTCATATAAGATTGCTTTGGTGACTCAGTTCAAATAATTGCCAGTGCAAACACCAATACACACAGAAAAACATTTAGGGTCATAACTTTCGTTCATTTTAGAGCTTTGGTGGATCTCGGTCTAAATGAACTCAACACTGCAGCCATTCTCTCTTAGGCAAATATTTGAAGGATCGTCTTTTAGCAGTCGAGAAACATGGTCTCACTAATGAATGGATGAAACATCCTAGACAAAAAGACATTCTGTTACCCCACAACAGGCAGAGCAGAAGTCGGTGCTTACCTCAGAAACACAGACTATGCCACTACATGTAAACATTGAATATGGTGAGCCCTGTGTTTATAATTACTGACAAAAGCACCTTTCATGTACTGGTAGGAATGGAACCAGGGATGTGATTTCTAGCCTCTTCTACCACTTTCTTCATCTTGTGGTGAAATTTTTGGCCAAATATTGTCATGATCTTTACTTTCAGACACTTTTGAAACCATAAGAAACTTTGAGAAAATATATCGGGGGCTCTTTGGCCTTCATGTATATTGCTGGTAATTAATTTGCATCATCAAATTTGCAGTTTGCAACAGATGCAAAGAAAATAACTATTCTCTCTTTCTCTGTCCTGACACTGACTGGGAGGATAGAGTGAAAGACCACAGGGAGGCAGCAAGGAGGTAATCCAGGTAGTCTGGGTGTCTGAATGCTGAACAGATACCTGTTAACCAAATGATGTCACAATGGTTGAAACACCAGCATACCCTAGACACTGTTTTTGGGACACATTGAGCAAGATATCCTTTGCTGACCTCTTGAGTTTTATTAGCTGGGATCATCCTTTAGGCAGTATGTACCTTATGGAGACAAATTATTAGTTCATTTCAAATATGAACACAGCAGAGGTTCCCTAAGTGCTGCACTTGTTCATACCCTTCTTTAGACTGAATATGAGCTCCTGGACTCTGCACATGAGGGAAAATCTGGAGGCAGAACAGAAAGGCTGACAGCCACACTTGCATGGGAGACACATAGCCCTGTTTGCAGCTTAGAGGTAAATGCAGATATCTAAGGAGTTTCCTTTCTGAAAGGAAATAAGAATCTGGTCAGTGACCTTGGGAGTCTCATAATTGTCCTCTCACTTACATTAGCTCATCTTTTCCCAGCCTTCTGTTACTCTAGCATTGGCTTTGATGCTGTGGGTTTGTTCACATCTGGGATCTCCAAGCAGATTAAAGGGATGAAGCAGAGATGTGAAAGGAAGTTAGTGTTTCAGAGGAAATGGGAAGTATAGAAATAATATAAACTGAGTCATCCAGGCCCACATTACAGACTGATCTGCCTGGCCAACATGTCTACTAGAAAATATGGCGATGTCAGATTTTGATTCTCAAGACAAAAGACTCACCATCTTGGCTGAACACAGGAACCTTGCCCTAGAAATGTAAAAAGCTTGGGGCCACTGTGGTGTATAAGCTGTATATAAACTCCTAGAATGACACTGTGGTCAAAAAACCAAATGTGATCCTTGAATGTGAAAACTCAGTAAAGTCAGGTAGGATTAGATGGGTGTTACAGCTTATATACACAGTTTGGTACTCATTTTTTGCCAGTGCCGGAATAATGAGTAACGTGTTGCAGTACCAAGAGCAGTATCAAAACTGGATGGCAGCAGAAGTTGGTGTTAAAATGATTGGTAAATTGAATAATGCTAATGCTAATAATAATTTGATGAAGTTCAGAGATTTTAGAATTATTAAATCATAAGTGGCATGACAGAATAAGACACCAAAATCTTCACCTATTTCATATAAAAGTCAAAATTAAGGGACAACTTGAATACAGCTTGTAAGTACACAGTAACAAAATCTGAAAGACTGGCCACCAGTTCAGCAAAGGTTGAACAAGATCCAGCAACTGGAATTTGGAGCTAGGCATATACAGATCGCTTTAGTCATGCTTTGTGAAGGTTTTGAGATCACTGGCCATTTTAATCGGAAAAAAAATAATTCTTTAATAAAATGTTGTGAAGCCACAGGCCTGTATTGCACTGGCCTGTGTTTCACACCAGGTCCAGTACTCTTACTGCACAGTTTTCTCTGAATTTCTGGAGCTGAATTCATGTTCCCTTGAAACAATCCAGGGATTCTGGAACCTGAGTATCTTGTAGTTTAAATGACATTGGTATTACCATTATACTTTTCTTGTCCTTTTGATGTTTTCCCAGAAAACCCATTGCCACAGCATCTAACTTCCATTTAAAAATGTTAGTGTGATTTTACTGAATCTATTTTGAGGGGTTGACTATGGAGGAACAAAGCAATTCTACTTCCAACTAAGTATGAAGTTTTTACTCCAAACTAGGCCAGAACAATCATCTCTTGGGGAAGCTTGAACAAGTTTGTTTAAACCTCCCATTGCTCCTTTCAGAGTCTTCTGCTTGCCCAAATGGTTGCCTTTGAACATAGCAGCCAAAAAAAAAAAAAACCTGCTTTATAAATTTTGCTTTCCAAGCCCTGCAGTTCTGCAGGGATTCTATATGTCTGAGCAACAGTGAGTCTGGGAATAACACCATTGAACTAGTCTGTTCTGTTTTTCTGCAGTGCCTACACTGAGCCCTACAAGGTGTGCCCAGTCTCTGTGACACCAATGGAAGTAGTCACATCAGATGAGGAACAAAAGAGTTCAGAAGATGATGAAAGCAGCCTTGGTGATCCCAGTCTCACCAAAAAGGTAAAAAAACTCTAAAAGTGGTTAATGCATGAATCCTGGAGAGGGAAAAGCAATTTGCAGAAGATTCTGGATTCTTAGCTGTATGTATTTTGTCTGGTGCTCATTTAGAAATGGCAGAGCCATCAGTGCTTCGCTCCCCCACTGCACTAGGAAAAATTTACCTCTACAGCACATGGCAACGGCAAAGAATGTAGTCTGAAGATGGACAATGGTGACAACGTAAACAGCAAGAAAGGCCTGGCTTGAATGTCAGGAAAAAAAGTCTCACTCCAAAGCATTTAGTTTCCATCTTGAGAATTTAAAATTACATTGAATCAAAAAAGACTGTGCAGGAGAAGACCTGCACAGTGCACAAACAGGGACCAGTAAGCAGAGTCTCAAAGGTCTCAAAACAAGCAGGGCAGCTACTGAATCAAAAGCAACAGTACATAAGAATGTCTTTTCTGCTCCTTACACATTTCCACTGTTTCCAGACTCCAGGAATCATTCTGTTTTGCAAACCTTTAACATATCAAAATGTGCACTCCTGTGCACATACATAAAACTGAAATGTGCTGCAGTTGGGAACTACAGACTTGTGTGCCTTGAGGAAGCACCTACTTCAGATGCCTTTCAAGGGACAGCTCTTGATTTATATAATTATGCAGATCCTCCAGGACAGCTGCAATCTAGCTCTTCAAGGATGGATCTGGAAGACAGATATGGACTACTTTTCCTTCACTCTCACTGGTTCGCAGAGCTAAACTGAAAAAGTGAATTGTTCTCATAATGCCTCAGTTTACTTACCATTAGCACTACTGTAAACTGCTACATAGTGCATAACAATTACAAATGGGGCATTATAAAGTCACCCAGATAGTGAAGCTTATAAAACTGCTATGAGCCTCTGATTGTGGCAGTAGTGCTCTTGTCTGAGTACAATCAAGCTACAATACACCAGAACACAATCAAGCTGCAATACACTCTGAAGTACAACACACACATAGTGAAATGAATGAGGAGATGAAATCTATCCATGTTAGCATGGCAAGTTAGTGGCACACACAGCGATGGAGCTTCTGCTTCCATGTTTTCACGAGTTGCCCTGCTTTGAAATGCAGTACAAAAGAGTACTCCAGAGAAGTGACTTGCACAATGCTTCTGATTTAGAAAATTGTTCTGTGATCTACTTGTGCAGCTCTTAGGCCAAACAACTCCATCCTAGCCCTATGGAGGCAGTTTTGCCTCCAGCCCCACCATTTTTTTTAAGCTGGATCTGTTTAGTTCAGTTTTTTAAGTATACCAGTCTGGTTCTGATAAAGGTTGTACAAACAGCTGGGTCAGCATAACTGAGAACTGGCACTATGTTTAAAGGGGAATGACTGGCACTGTCACCAGAGTGCCATCAATCTTTATGATTAATATGTCACAGGCAAAATTCAGGGACTTCAGTGTCACGTGGTCTGTCCAGAACAAGTCTGAAAGTGTCTCTATGCATTGCCTGTCTTGGGTTATTTAATTGCTGTTTGTTTAACCAGGAAATTAACTCTGAGATACACAACAGTGTTTGTAGACAGATTTCTGCAAACAGGGGATTGAGTGGGTGCAGGTCCCTCAACTATTCACTCTCTGAAACAAAGTCCAAGTGATTATTATAAGACTGAAAAGCTACCAGCATTTTAAAATCTTTACTCCCTGCAGCCAGTCATGTGCCTAGTCCTGTGGTATAGCTGTCTCCCAGCTCCCTCTTCAGTAGCTGCCCTCTGGGCCTTTCTCCAAGCCTTTGCTTAGCCGATGGAGGCCATGGCAGCCATGTAGGGACCCTTGACTTTCTGCTTCACTGAGTCTCTTATCAGCCTACTTGGTCTGGCAAGCAATGTCACTAAGACTTGATACTGCACTCATTTCCTGTGAGTCCACTTTTAGTCACTGAGGGCTGCATTTCTTTGCAACTACTAGACCACTGTTTTTGCTCCTTACTTCATCACTGCTGAAAAACTCAAACTTTTTCCTGTACATTCCTTTCAGTACATATTTCTATGCTTTAGCCATCTCTTACCATAAGGATGAATCGTGAATTAGGAGCAAAATACTATTAGCCACTTGCACCTCAGAGCCATACAGTTTGCTTCTTTCACAGTTATCTGTTTCTTCCAAGATGCCAACCAGTTAAATAGATGCCTCTGAGATTTCAAACAATGTTGTCTGGTGAAGTACTGAACTAATTCTGGAGATATTTATTGCCATTTAGTTTAGACACTTTTTTTAGTACACAATAAAGCCCTTTATCCTGTTTGCTTCCACAGGTCTCACTGACAGCAGTCAGAACAGTTTGGAATATGTCCATTTTGATAAAGAACTCCCTTTTCCAGATGGTATATCCTCAACAGCTGTGAAGCTAGCCTGTTCAAAGTTAAGCACTTTCTGCTTCTTTGACAAATTTTGGACCTGTAAAAATCCACAGAAAATTTCACTCCTCCTTCAATAACAAGACATTTTTCAAACTTGCCATCTGTATTAGCAGCTATTACTTTGTACTGTATTACTAGTATTTGAATTGAGGAAAATGGCCTGTCTTCAAAAGTCCAGGATACCAGACACTGAACAACAAAGAATAAAGTCTGGTCACTATTTTTACTATAGAAATATGTCAGTTTAAAGTGCTCTCTAACGCTGCTTTACTTTGTAGAATGAGAAATCTCTTAATTGCTTCTGACTTCTTCTGTTGACAGAAAGATGGCCAGTCCAGAGCTTACCTCATTGCCCAGGAACTAATGTCTTCAGAAAAAGTGTGAGTTTGTTTTTATAATCTACCTGTTGCGCTTCTAAATTTAAAGCTATGTAGACCACCCTTCCATATTCATTTGATGGCAGTTAATAAAAGTTTGTCTCTCTCCCCAGATATGTGGAAATGCTCCAGTTGTTACGTATGGTAAGTAAATAATTTTAATCACTGAAACCTAGATACCCTTTTATTTAGCTGCAATTTAAAAGACATAAAAGCACTGAAGGGATTTAAGTGAATTTGAGGAGGAATGGCTTACTGTGAACCATTCTAATCTATTATTTGTCATCTAGAGGGAAAAGCCTTGGCCAACAGTTGGGGTTTCTTGAGGCTGAGACTGGTGTAAGGTGCATAATAACCCTAGTGCAGAGAAGGAGATGGTGATAAACAGGGGTGGACACTCTCCCTTCACAGTGAGACAGATGGGATTAGAGCTATGAAGCATGGGGATTTGGTTTCAATGGACTCACTCTGCTTGCATTTAAGCTTCTTGTTTTCTAATAATGCAGTATTGGTAATAGCCAGTGTGCTCTGGGTATCCACACTGTGTCACAGTGTTTTGGTTTAAGACAATATAAGAGGCAGATACTCTAAAATTAGTTACCTCTCCACTGATTTAACAAATCCCTTTCCACCAATAAGGAGAAAGGAACAGGAGTAGATATAAGTGAAAAAATAGCATTCTATAAAAAAGAAACAGCAACAGACAAAAAATAACAGTAATCCTCACTAGTTACAAAGTTGTTGAGCTCTCACGGGCTACCGGAAACAAACATTAACTCCGAAGGGCAGAGTAACCCCTCTCCCAAGACGACGCCCCCTGCAGCCCAGAGCGTGTCGGAGACAAAAGGAAAATGTCAGACAAAGCCCTAAGACGGCGCCTTCCGCAACTGCATGTGGGGAGATAAAGGTGGCAGCAGCCCTCCCCGCCTCATCTCTCCAGCAGCAACAGCTCCATTGACAAAGGTGGCCGGCACCCTCGGGCATCTGGAGTTTGGGAACTGAAGAATTCGGTGAATCTGCAGTGCCAGCCTCTCTGCATGTCCCTAGGCTGGCGGCAGCCAACCAGCATCAGCACTGCGTCCTCCAAGCCACTGCTGCTGATGCTGTGCTGCTCTCTCAGGTCCCTGTTCTGATGTGGGCTAGGGAGAAAACGGACTCTCAAGCACAGAAAGAGCAGTGGCTCAACCCCAACCAGTGCCGGCCTTGCGCTGCGGGCAGATGTTGCAAAATTCACTCGGAAAGTTTTTCATTTTGAAATGCAGCCTCTCAGGTTGCTACCCTGAAGCAACTCTCTTCTAAGGCCAGAGGGAAACAAAAACAAGCCAAAGCCTCTACCTGCACTGCCTCAGCTATCTTGCCCTGCAAGAACAAAAGGGAAAAGAGCAGAGCCAAGAGGCAAAAGAGCTCTGCTTGGGCAATGTGAACATGAAAAAGACAGGCAACTTCTGGTTCTGCTTCTGGTTGGCCATGGAGTCTTAATAAGAGAGTAACAACTTTGGTCTCAGGTATAGAATACCAAAACATTTTGGGTTAGCCAAGACACACAGCTAATCACCATGGTGAAAATACAGATTGTGGTGTCAGAAACATGTGAGAGAACACCCAGAAATAATCAATTTTAGTCCCTGATAGAGAATTCTTGCATGGCATAAACTGACTGGTAACTTTGTCCTGGAATACTCTGTGTCCCTTTAACAGATCTTCCTCTGCTTCCCTAAAGACTGGTACAGAGCTTAGATGGCCTTGCTGTCAGTATCTTTCTTGGCTGTTAGTTGAAAGGTAGTAAGGAATAATAGCCGCTACACAAAGCATGCTGCTGCTATTTCCACTGCTGCTTGGAAAGAAATTTCCTGAGAAGGGAAAAAGTAACCCCACGTTGTCCTTGGAGGACATCTCAAGCACTAGCAGTGGAACAGGAACTCTGATGGGGACAAAAGTAATGAGGTTGGAACTCAAAGGATACTAAGTGTGACAATGTCACTGAATTGGGAGGAGCTGTCGATTCCCTCAAGGGCAGAAAGGCCTTGTAGACAGGCCTTGACAAGTTAGATAGGTGGGTCATCATCAACCACATGAAGTTTGACAAGGACAAGTGCCAGATTTTGTGCCTGGGACAGGGCAACCCTGGCTGTATATATAGACTAGGGAACAAGAGGCTGGAGAGCAGCATTGTGGAAAGCACATAGGCAGTAGAGTGAGAGTATTTAGTGGAGGTGTCTAGGAGAGGCCTCTCATTTGCATTACATCCTGGCATTTTCCATACACCTCTAGGAGATAAAAGTGACTTACTAATGCCAGAAAACTTTTCAATAAATATATCCGAACTTGAAATGCCTTTCCGTGCCTTTACACACAGTATAAATGGCTGCACACCCTCATGGCTGCTATAGCACCATGTTACTGTCAGGCTGCCTTGCCTATGCTATGAGGCAGGAAAAAAATACTTCAGGACTATTCCCCATCCCTTCCCTTTTCTGCTTCCTCTGGTAAATCCCTGTGTAGTGAAATTTGTTTCCCTGCCTGCCCAATTCACTGGATTAAAGGGATCTTACGAATATTTAGCATGTTCTCATTTTTCCCTAGTTATGAAAGAAATTAAGGAGAAGAGAAAGAGAAAAAAAAAGAGAGAAGTTAATATGTCAAATGAAAGTGAGAAATGGACCAAAGCAAACCCTTGAATGAATGCACTGGTGGGCAAAGTTAATCCACTTATTGGTTGTGAAATGTCAGAATTACTATAACCATGCACTGTGACATTCCCTGTCCCAATTCCCTGGGTTAGAAAGTTTAATAAAACCTCATCAATTTGAGAACTGGAAGGACCCATCAGACAGATGAGCAGTCACCAGCCGTATGAAGTTTAAGAAGGGCAAAATCGCAATTTTGATTAATTATTTCCTTATATAAAGGAAAAGTTCATATGTGTCTTGACCCATACACTCCTTTCAGGATTACAGGAGGCATTTTTTCAGCAGAGCCAACAAGCGAGTTTCTCAGATAAGATGTAATTGTTTTTATGAGTTGGCTTTCTAACTAGTGAGGATGTATGAATGGAACCTGTGTCAGAGAATGAGAGAGAAGAGAGAAACGGGCAGCCTGTTTTCACACTTGTCTGCTAGTTCAGGCAGTCTTTGGTTTAGAAAAAGTCAAAAATCTTCATGGGAAAAGGCTCAAAGGGTATGTTTCTGAGTTTCATTGATTGTCTGTCACCCTGGCGTATCCTGTCTCTACTGGTATAAGCTGACATCTCTATGATACCTACCTACTGCAGTGGCATTCAGAAATAATCTGCAGGTTTCTCCAAACGTTTGCAAACACGTTCAATCTAGAAAACACTGTCACTTTTTCTGTCCCAACTAATGTTGAATCTTTGTATTCACCTGCTGCCCAGTGTATTGTTCAGAATATTTAGAGAAACTATTACCAATATTACAACATGCAAATCCCTTAGAATGTAGGGGTAATATTGGTTATTACCTAACCAAGCAATATTTTCAATACTGCTGTAACAATAATTCTAATTATTGTTCCTTTTTCCGTATTTGAATAGTTTTAAGAATAATCACATCAGCAAAAAATCATGCTTTCCTGTGCACTTGCTATTGACACAAGTTCCACTGGCAGATTTCAGAAGCAACCAAGAGTGCCCACAGTCACCAAACTGATCTCAAGGTACAACACAACATTCATGGCCAGTTAGGACCTTCCTTGACAACATTCCTCAACCCTGGCATGCATTTCTGTTTCCCATCACCAACTTTCTCAAGAAAACAGTTTCTAGAAACTTAGCATCATGTCTCAAGTTTCATCTTCTCATGTAAATCCACATCTTGGTAAGAAAGGCAAAGAACTAAACCACACCCTAGCTACTTTCAGAAAGAAAAAAAAGGCTTTTCTTAAGCCTGCAGCAAGAGCAATTTCCCATCTCATTTCCAGGCTTGGCTAGTGCTGCTGTTCATTCAGCATAACAGATTCTGTTTGGCCTTTCAGTGGAGACTTTAATAAACTGAATGATTGCCAAAATGATGACATTTCCATACACCCACTCTGCTATTGAACTGAAAGACTGGAAACATTGTGTTAGCTCACAAACTTGGTATCCGTTGGTGTGGAAGTAGTGATAATAATTTAAAAGGTTAGCTGTTACTTGCCCTACTCAAAGGTAATACAGTTCTCTGGAGCAGTAAGTTCAGGACCCATTCTGGCCTGAGCAGGTGGAACTGGCAGGGGCCTCTAGTCCAAGTTGATGACCTCTTGGTACTCACAGTTTTTCCAAAGTCGATTAGTCTTTGAATCTCCTTCAGGATCACTTAATCTTCAAGCTTTATCATTCTGTCTCCTATTATGCTTCCCCAGCAGTGCAGGCTGCACTTGACATCTTTTTCTTAGTACTCGCTCCTGAACAAAATGCTGCAGATGGCTTTCTCAGTCTAAAATTTCACACATCACCAAGATGGTTTATTTGCTTCCCCTCAGCTGGTCTGTTTCAAATGGCTTTACAAGATGTACACAAATGAAACTTAGGGTGACTTAGATTGCTTCAGAATCCCAGTCTGTATGGGACCAAGCATTTCCTTGATAGTGTACCATGATCACATTTATTTTGCCTTTCATTTTTAATAGTGGACCATGTTCATGTTTATTTTGCCTTTGGCTTTTGTACATAAAATCTCTGTGTGTGCAGAAACCCCTTTGAAGTTATTACTTCCCTCCAAGATATTAACTGAATTAAGGACAGCTCTGCACTGAAAAGACATCAGCCCCAACATCTCCTTTGAAAAAGAAAATTGACCCTGTTTCCTGGTTTGTATTTTCCACAATTGTTAGAAACAAAGACAGCCAGATTTATGCTTCCTAAGCATTTGGAGATATAACTATGAATATGATAAAGATCGATATGTGCGGGTTCTCCAGCCTTCAGAGCAGTTTGGAATTCAACCCTGCACTGGACATCTCAGTGTTCATGACTGCAAAATAGATCTTAGGACGTAAAAAAGAACAAAATAATCGTAGTGCTCAAGCCTCTAACTTAAGAGTTAAAACTCATTGATTAAACTCTATTTTCAGAATTCTTATATGTGGCACATTCTCAAAACCAAAAATTAACTGCCTAATTTAGGAACCACTGCTAGGTGTTAGAAAAAACAGAATTCCATCTATCTCATTATCCCATTCCATCTTTCTAATTATTTACACTTCCAGTGAATGATTTGCTGAGCCTTTTTTACAACTGTGAATTTCTTGGATGATGTTCAAACTTCTGCTTAACCAATCAAGTCATTACTTTCCTAATAAAACGTTTTAGTGAATGTAACGTGCTGCCTAAGCAAAGAGCTAGTTTGCTGTTAGGCTCTCTGAAGCTGTTGTAACAGCCTAAGGACACACTGTTACAAAAGAATAGCCTGTCCTCACTTACACTAGGCTGATTTTTGTTCTCATATATTTATTCATTTTTGTGTTCATCAGCAGTGGGAAAATAACTATGTATTGGCCGGGGAGCTTCCGCAGTGGAAATGCTGAGCCAAAATAGCTTTCAGATAACCTGTGTATCTCTTAAAAGGAGAAGGAAGCCACACCAGCACATCTGGATCAGGACAATTCCCTGGTAAAAAGCTGCACTGATACAGTATCCTCAGTGTATACTGTACAGTCTGCTGGTTCTGAAATTCATTTGCTATGTTTTGGATGAATATGTCTATTTGGCTGCATGTGAATGTGTGCTGAGGTCAAGGTTCCTGACCTAGATTGTACCCTGTATGGCAGGATAAGGGACTAATTGTGGCTGCTGAGATAGCATTTTCTGTTGTTCATCTGGCATTGTTTCTGCTGAGTCTAGTAGTGAGAAATGTGAGATCGCTGCTCCATACAGATCAGGGGTCATTCAGTCTGCTATAGATGATGTGCCACTCTTTAATTCAGGAGTGCCACTTTCATCATTCGGAGAGGGGCTGCTAACTGTGATGCAGAACCTCCAAGAATCTCCATGAGTCAGACTCGGTTCATAGGGTACTGTACAGCACCTCATGTCTGTACTTGGCTTTATTATGGAGGCTGTCTTTTCCCCCTTTGTACTCTTCACCCTCCCCTCAGGTATAATGCATAGATGTCCAAAGGAGCTTTGGATTCTGCAATATGCAGAATCTATTAAATCCACCTTCATTCTAGAAATGAGAGTGATTGTAAAATCCTGCCCCATTTTATGCAATTAGCGTAGACTTTATTTACATAATTTGGGCTGCAACAAGATTTTCTGTTGTCTTCCCTAGCTGTGTTACAAAGTGTCAAATATGATGACTTCCCATTAGTATTGGTCCATTAAAACACCAGCTTGACTACGGAAGCAATTGCAATTCTAGATATACATGTAAAATTATTTTGTATGCATGTATGTTGATGTATGTGTGTATTTTGCTGAAAAGCATAAAAGTCTGGATGCCAGGTGGGTGTTGTGGTGTGAAGAAGGTAAAAACACGCTGTGTGTAGACATGATTTCTGTAGCTGAAGTGCTGGTATCCCCGTATGAAGGCAAAGGCAGAAAAATAGCTGCAGTTTTCCACTAATGCATCTGCTCTGTACACTAGCTCCTTTTTTTTTTTTTTTTCCCCAGTGTTATTCCCTAATGGAAACTCACACATCTAATTTTAAAAATTGTAGAAATATCCCAGGGGAATTTATTCACCCATCAGACCATTCCCTTTTCTTTAATACAGTCTAGAGATATATGCAGAAAAGCTGATTCAGCCATTACAGCTGTAGGGGTCAGACCTCTGCTTCATGTGGATTTACATAGTTTTTCTCTGGCAAGAACAGCAGATGATTAACGTCTTCAGAGCATTGCATTGCATCCTTTTGAGTTAAGATTCCTTTACCTTGTTAACAACAATGTGAAGCTAATTCAAAATTCGGGAAGCAGTTCAGGTCTGTTCTGCTTTGTACGACCTTTGTTCCTCCCAATGAGACGATGTAATAAAGAGCAAATCAACTTTGTTTTCAAGACCTGGAATCAAGGTCACCCGTAATCCTTAGACTGCAGGCATTCAGAGTTTTTCTAATTCAACCACAATCTAGCAATCTGTTCCTTCTAGTACAATGCGCACTTTTTGTTCACAGAAATGCTATTTGCTTCAGATATTTCTCTTGGCCTATTAAAGAGTGGCTTTGCTCTATAATCATAATTTTCTACTGGAACGTCACAGTTTCTAGCTCAAATGCAGGCCTGATGCTAGAAACACAATGCTGTGAGCCAGTGAGAAGGAACCTCAGTCCTCACCTGCAGAGGAACTTCTGGTCAGACCATAGGACTAGAAATTACTATTGGCAAAGACAATATTAATGGTGATGTACTCCCTTCTCCATTCTGTTCTCCTGCAATTGTGGTCAATATGCAAGGACTAGGATTTTCATTATGACTAGATTAGAATTGTCTATGCTAGTGCTTTAGAAGATGAAAAATAAGAAACCCAAGTAAATCTAGCAACTGATCAGCATTTCTTGGACAATTCTAAAAGGTCTTCTTTCAAATAGTGTTGTCTGTTTAGCTACACCTGTGAGTCAAAATCCCAACTTTCCCTTCTTTAGTGTACTCAGCTTTCTAATATTCATAGTTGCTTTCAACACACTGCAGATGGCAGAACCATTAGCTTTTTACAGTAAAGGTAGAAAATAACTTCAGTCCTATCATTTTCTGACTACCTCTATTAGACTGACTGTAGTAGTCCTCAGTTCCCAGGAATTCATCCATCTCTAGTGGATGAAATGATCTAATTTGGCCTGTTCTGCTATATACAGAAAAAAACAAACAGACATTCTGAATCCAGAATGAATTACTGCACTCCAAGTTTTTTTGAAGTAGAAGTCGAAGAAAAGGAGTCACCCAGCATAGCATATATGTATGTATGTAAACATGTACAGAGAGGCAATTTTTTTCTCCAGGGTAACCTACTTGCCTGATAAGTCATAAGTCTGACAAGAGATTTTCCTTCCTTTCACTAGGGTCCTGCAAGGTTAAATGTTCTAATTTCACTCATTTTGCTAATAAAGGCTAACATATATACAGGATTGCACAGTTGAAGTTTGCAGGTGGATTCACACATTCACCCCTATTGTTGGAGAGAAATGATACACAAACTCACTGTTTCTGCATCTGTTCACAGAATCCTGGAAGCTAAACCCAGAATTAACTCTTGTCCAATTAACTACACCTCTTGCTCTTTTATTAGAATATCACATTTCATATAGATGTTGAATCCTGTACAGAACTTTCTTGATAATGCTCTACCAAAAACCTCTGGTTGCTGGCATTGCTGACTTCTTTGTAAGAGTATCTAGAAATAACTACCTGCTACAAAAGTATCAAGGTTGCTAATCCTAGGTAAATTGGGCTACTTTTCTGTAGCCTAGATCCACATACTTTTTTTTTTTTTTTTTTCCCAAAACTTCACACACCCTAACTGTTTCCTGTTAGTGTCAGCCAGCACTCCCAGCATCAGTAAAGCGTCTCATACCCCAGCGTCCTGCGGGGAGGCTCATCACCTCAAAGAGGGTGTCAGATTCTTTTCCAAGAGCCAATCATATGTCAGTTAGGCAGGGCTCCACATAAACCATAAGATACTGTTGAAACCCTGCATTCCTCCTGGTCTCATACTCTCATAACAAACTCCAGACTACAGTCCCCATTTACAGCAGAGAACAGAATTCTTCAGAGGCATTTCTGGAGGGAAAAGACATAACTTGTGTGTATTAGCGATGTTCACAAACAAAAGGAAAAATAACCAAGCCAACAACCTTTGTGGCTGTGGGGTTCGATCCTCTTTGTTTCACTTCATTATTTGTAGGGTTTATATCAGGAATGTTAAGGATATGGCCATTTGATGGCTATAAAGGGCTTACTTATGGATCCCCAAAATGTAATAAAAAGATTTATGTTTCAGAAATGTATTTTCATAGCTGGCTTGCTAACCTTCTGTGTCACCTAGGCAGCTTGGGTTATGCTTTCCATGCACATGCAAGTACAGGCATAAGACTGTGCGAGATCTGTAGGCTCATCCAACCCTGGATGAGATCGAGCTTTGTAGCTATCACACCAGAGCCCTGAACCAAACAATTTCTATTCATGAAGCTGTCTTAAGAAAGTTTTGATCCATCAGGGAATTATATAGACTCAGTGTTTACTACCTCCTGTACTTAGACATTGGGCTTTTGTGAGAGACTTGGAGGCCTTCAGGTGCCATGACTGATTACAGTTAGTGAGATTGGAAAAGCACTTTGCATTTGATTAATGGCCTCACAGACACTCAGCATTTTCAACAGTGACATAATTATTTATAATGGATGTTTATAGTGATTACTGTTATGCTGCAGGGTTTTTGTTAATCATTAGAAGGCTGGCTATCCAGGCGACTGGAATTTAATTATTTGTCTGAGAATTCATTATAATCAAGGGGACAGACAATTAAAAACTAATTAAATCTAGTGAGATGCTGTGGGAAAGGAGTGTTAATCCTGTTGCTTGTTGTGGTGGAAAGTGGACAGATACAGAGCTGTTTGATGTTAATTTGGAAAAGATGACATCTTTGTAATGCAATGGATTACTTAAGCACATCACTAGTGAGCTACAAGCTATTCACTTGTCTAGGCACAATAAGCCGAGAAAACCCTTTAGATTCTTTCCCTTTCCCTGATCTGGATTAATTATGATGACTGAGGATTTTGAAAAGTTGCAGATTCCTTTGAGTTAGTAAAAGCATCCAGAAGACAGATTGATTGGTTTAGTTGCTTGAAAAACTTTTGAATTGTATACTGGCTGAAACAAGAACTTAGATAGGCTAACTCACATCAGAAAAAATTGGAAATTTAATAGCACAACATTGGGATTATTTATGGTACTGGGGCAGGACATGTTGCAGAAATTAGACCCAGATAATTAGGAAACATAGTAATACTTTTTCAGAAATCTTTATGATATTTTTTTATCCAGGATATAGTTAATCAAAAAGAAAACTGTCATCATGATCTTTTTTTTACCTAGTTCTAGTGGCTTTCCAGAAAACAAATGTTTCAGCTGTTACAGTTGCTAAAAAACCCCAACATTGTCTATGTGTGACTCTTGGCTATTATCAATCAGATAATCCAGTCATCCCAGTTCACAGAGAGCCAGTGTGGACGTTGCAGTTGACAGTAACAACAGAAAAACCAGGAATTAATCTGAGGAAACTAAAACCTGCTATTGCCTGGAATCAGTTCCTATCCATGAGAGGAGTTTTGAAGGTCTTTGACTAGACTCTTTCCTATTGTGTAAGAGCAGAACCTTTCAGCAGGATCACAGTCATACCAACCACATCTCACCATGCCAAAATCAGTACAGCAACCTTGATTTAATCAGTCCAAAGTGGACAATCCAACGTAAAATACAGATTCACAGTGAAGCATACTCTGATGTGTTGCTCATACCTGGACATTCGCAAGTTTTGTGCAAGTTTGTTCTTTTTAGACTCCTCCTTAATAACTCTATCTACTTTTTTAAAAATTAACTAGACAGAAGCCAGTGTCATGAGAAATGCCATGATAAATCCCAGTATGGCCCAGGGAAGTTCATAAGATTGTCCCTAAAAGTCCAGGGAACAAAAATTCTTTTCTTGGCAACTCAAACCTGGGAAAGTATTTTGCTATGCGCTCTGAAATAGGTGCCCTATTATGTACTGGAGTGGGCTATATTTTAATATAGAGGAAATTGCCCCTATGCCTACATAATTTATAAACCACTTCATGATGAAAACCATTTCTTAGATGAGGAAGAAAGGACTCAGGTTTCATAGGAAAAATTATTTGTTCCATACTTTTAAATTTAAGTTCAGAAGTATAGCTAGTGCAATTTCTAGCACAAGGCATGGAGTTGTTAATGTTTTTCATGTCAAGATGTTGGATCCAACAAGGTAAGAATCTCACCCTTCATTTTTAAAAATTATGTTTCGGGTTAAGAAACACTGTAAAAATGAGGCAAACCAGACTCAGGAAAGCAAGGGGGAAAAGAAATAAAAAGATACCAAAGCGTTGTATACATAAGGGTCATATGGCTTGATCTGGTGAAACATTCCATTTTAGGTTGATAGCATTGTGGAATTCAGCTGAAACAGTGTATGAACTAATGAATAAAAGAAAACATATTCTATTATCTCCTTGCCATACTGAACACTATTGCTGTTGATAGCATAGCTTTTAATTCTTAGAAAGCATAGTTTAGGAGTCAAGAAATTGTAATAATAATTTCAGAAAGGATATTTTAAGTCTGTTTGCCTCATTTCAATGCTGTTGTTCACAGGATTTCTATGAAGGTATCTTGAAAGTGCTCGGAGATGATGATGAAAATGAACAAGAGGAAGTTAAACTCAAGCAAGGTTTAAGTGAACTCCCTGAAATTTATGAATTACACCAAGACATCCTGGAAGAACTGGAAGAGCGAGTCCTTAAATGGCAAGTACAGAATGGCATAGTTTGATGGCCTTAACATACCCTCCCCATAGTGGGTGGGTGAATTCATCCCTTCACCATCCCAGCAGAAATGAAAAGAATACAATCTGAACCACTTTGGCAGATTTTGCATACAGACAGAAAGGAAGTAAATGTAGAAGCAGTCAGGCTAAGAAATCAAATACTGAAATATGTGTGTAGTGAACAGCCGATGACTTTGAAATGGCCCTGTCAGTCAGTGTGAGAACAGCCAGCTTCATATGCATTATCTCCTGCCACTTCTCAGTCATCACCAAGTGTCTTCACACCTATGGCCTGAAGGTCACAGGCTCATGCTGTGGAAAGCAGGAACAACTTACATCAGAACTGATCCTAAGGATCATCTGCTTACAGAAATCTACATAGCAGTTGTGTAGGTCTCAGTTAGGGACAGCCCCTTGCTCCCAGCACCAAGGCAGGGATCTGCTACCCTAGGCTTCCAAGCCAAATGGACTCTGGCAGCCTGTTAATGGACTCCATCAAACATCCTTTACAGGGAAAAGTCTTTCCATGAGAGAGTAAGACCATTAATAGGACAGACAATGCTGCAAAATTCATTCAGCTGAGGAGGCCCCTGACTTAAGCCAGGCTGCCAGCTTCTATTGAATGAAACCCCACACCTCCAACTTGCCAAACTCCAGGAGGCATTGGTCACTGAGAATGGATGATCCTATTTCTGTACAGCTACTGAGCAATTAAGGAAATCAGTTAAGAACTAGTAGAATTCTTCAGTAACAATCCTAAATGTAGGGCGCAAGTCTCCTTGCAGCCCTACTCTTCCCAATCAAAGCACACAAGAAGGAAAGGAGAGGCTAAAGGGAACTGTATTTTGGTTTGTGCCCACCAAGGGACTGTTGAGAGAAAGACTTAAAAAGTGTCACTGATGATTTATGGTTTATACACTTAGAACACAAACAGACACAGTGTTTCTGGGATCTCAGATGTCTTGGGTACTAAAAAAGCCACAACCCTACTCTGCTGCTAGTTCCCTAAGACAAAAAGAATGCAACCATAAATACCCTCAGTGTTCTGTCCAGAACTACTCTGTGGCACTGGGGATAAAAGAAAACTGTATTGCAAATGCTGCCAGCACAACAGATATATATACGTTATACGCCTGCACTCAAATAGGTTCCCAGGTGATTACCACACCTGAAGCTTCCAGTAAGCCCTTCCCTGTGCCTGCACTGCTCAAGACACTCTGTTGCTCTGGAACTCAAGTTCCTCTATTAAGTATGATTCCTTCCTCTTTTGTGAACTCAGGTTTTGTTCTGCTCTCTCCTTATCTATGCTTTATAAATATTTCAACATGGTGCACCTGAATACTGAGACAGATGACAGTGAGGCAGTGCTGAGAAACAGACAGTGAAGGAGAGCTGAAGATCTAATATTACAACAAATGCTATATTCTCCCCCACAAATAGTACTCAAAGCACTGCAGCAATTGGAAGGTCTATTTACAGGAGAAGGAGCCGTGTCCTGAAATGAGCCTCACAGTGATGCTATGGCAGAGGCACAGCCAAAGGACCAGCCCCCATGGTGCCCATGCTACAGCAGCCTGTGGTGTTGTCAATCTGTCCTGAAGGACTCCTCCTTTCCTGCTGTTCAGCCTAGGCTTTAAGTGCACAGTGTATAGAGCCACTGTGCATCTAATACAATAAGCAAGAGGTATGGCTCTACTTCTCTACTTTTATTTATTTATTTGCTGCTTCTTTTCTTTCTGTGAACTTAGGGATGAACACCAGAAAGTTGCTGATGTTTTTCTCTCCAGAAAATCAAGGCTGCATCACCACTCAGCATACATTATGCAGTTTGACAGGAATTTGGCTTTGCTAGATCAAATGTGCCTTAAATATTCCCAACTGGCTACCATGATTCAGGAGTTTGAGGTGAGGCTCACGTGTTTTTTTACATGCACTAAATGCATGGCTTTGCCATGGGGATTACTTGAGGATTTATTTTTTTCGGTAACTCCACCAGTGTTCACACATAGGGTAGAATGGAAGAATAGTCTTTTTTCACAGACCTGGTGCTAAAACTGAAATGAAAAGTTCACTTGTGTGTGATGTGTTTGTTTCTGTCTCTGTTGCCCACACACTCCTGTGTGTGCATACAGAATTTGTGTTGGTGAATCTACAGATCCATGAGTACATATTTTGCTGAAACATACTGTAGTGGTTTCTCAGTCACTTATTAACTTATCAAGCTCTTTGAGGATGTGTCCTCTCCAACTCCCAAAGCCGGCATTTTTAGCTAAACTACTTCCTGACCTTACCTCTAAACAGCTCGAATTGCCCCCCGAGATAACCCCCGCACAAGTTCCAACACCACAAACAAAGTCAACAACAGCCCCCACCCTCCAATCAAAAGCAATCCCACCCCCTCTGAATACAATACTGCCACCCCACTAAAATCTGACCGAACTGACAACAAACCACCACTATTCACCGTCTCCTCATCCACCAACAGCTCCATTACACCCCCCCCATAACAAGACCAACCACCACAACCAATCCCATTCCAAAGCCATAACCAACAACGCTTCAACTACCCCAAGCTTCTGGGTAAGGATCTGCTGCTAAAGACACCGAATAAACAAACACTACCAACATTCCCCCTAAATAAACCATAACAAGCACCAAAAGAGTTAATAACTAAGTTTAGAACTAAGATGACAATGTGCTGCTGAGCTCGCATTCCGCCTGATGTCAGTGTTTCTTCCCTTCCACTGAGGACAGCAAAGCTCCAGTGACAGCCCTTACAGTGTGAAACACCAGCTTCTGAAAGTGGTACACCGTGTCTTCCAGTATCGTGTGATGCTCACAGGTCAGTAAAATCACTCTGAAAAGAACCCAGTAGAAACACTGCCCTGACGTTCTGTGCCTCCAGTGTGCTACATATTGATGCCATAACAGCTAAAATAGGGCCAAAGCAGTATGGGATTTCCTGGGAACTTCAATGTGCTTTGTTCAGGATTCAGGAAGTGTCAGGCAGCCTGGGGAGATGCAGGCACTTCTACAAGACAGCCATGTTGAAAAGTCACAAAAAAAGCATAGTCAGATGCTTTTAGCCATTACTTCTTGGCTTTTTCCTTCTGTGAATAAGGAGAGGCAGAGTTCAGCCTCACTACCAACAAAGAGGTTTAATTTCTTATTATGTTGAGGGTAGTTATCAGAGACACTAGAAGACAGGTGACTTTGGCAAGGATAGTCTGCACTTAATCCTCTATGAAAGTGGCAAGCACCATCTTCTTATCAACAAAACATTTGTACCCAGTACTACATCATAAGTCCTATGCACAGTGTACCGAAAGCTAGTGATAGTCAAAAAAACAGTCCAATTTTGCTGCCTTATAGGAGGAAGAGACACAAATTTGCATTAACAGTACAGCTTTAACTTACAGATTTTACATTTACAGTTATACCTTCCCTTTACATTCAGAGCCATATGTATAACTGCTACCTGAGTCTCTCCAAGGGGGGTTATGTTCCTTCTCTGCAAGCCACCCCAAATCTACCAAGTCTGAGTCTGTGAGAAGAGTAGGCTTTCTGAAGCAGAATGTGGCCACTAAAAAGAATTGCGAAGTTTAGAACTGGCTAGGGAAGGAAATGGTGAAATGTAACAATGAAACTCACTGTTGTCACGTAATTTAGTCAGAACACAAAAGAACAAGGTTCCATAGACATACAGATAGAGAAATATTTTGGAAGTATGCATATTTGTGGGTGCACAAGGATGCAAGATCAGTTTTAGTTACCCATGGGACAGTAAAAAGGAAGCCATAAACCCTGTCCATACAGCCAATGAAGGGCACAGTGTACTAGAAGGGGCTTCTATAAAAGCAGCAGAACAAAGTGACCATATGAAAACTTTAAAATAGCCCTTCTATTCTCTGTTTTCCCATTTCCGTGGTCCACAAGATAAATTGCAAACATGCAGCATGATATTTTGTGAGAAACCTGAAGGGCTTCAGTGAAACTCCAGTGACTGGATTCTATTTATGCTTGAAACAACTTGAGTTCCTCCTTGTCCCATGTACTGACACTAACTGGGAAAATGAAAGCTTTTGTGTGTACTGAGATGAAGTCTACTGGATTAAGATACTACAGAAAATAGGTTTACTGCTTTAGTCCTTCACCTCAAGAAACCAAGCCCCTCTTTGACTGCTAGGACAGAAGTCTGGAGCAGTGCAGTCCTTCAGATTCTCAGGTGCACTTGTGTGATAACTGGCTGATTCTACCAGATAAGGAGGGGTATTTATGAGGGTATTGGTTACCACTTCTGGCACCACAACTGAAAGGATTTGTCCACTCAGTCCACAGCTGAGAACAGAGCTTGCAGTGGTGAAAAGGAACAATAAATATTGACTGATGACATCACACAACCCCTTCTGCCTGCCTGAGTACAGGCAGATGCTTTCCAGACTGCAGGTAAAAGCCAGGTGAAGTTCAAGATGCCAGGGAAGACACAGCACTAGAAAGAGAAATGTGTAGGGATAAGACATTCAAGGGAACAGACATCCATGCCCAGCACCATTCTCAGCACAGAAGTCTAGTTCTTCAATGCAGAATTTAGGAATCTGGACTAATCAGCAAGATAAGAAGGAAGTATTTCTAGGCTAGAGTCTTTAAACTGTAGCACTTACATACTACAGTCTTTAAAAGCATAAAGACCCAGACACAGAATAAGCAGGTGGTCCAAGAAAAGTAGTCCAAAATAACACTGGTTAAAGGTTTGTATATAATGCAAATATAATTGCTGTCACACTAAGCACTATTGTATCTATCTTACAGAACCTATTTTCAGATTATGATTGAGTTTGGTAGTAATTAGTTAAACCCTGCTTGTACAGAACTAGTGTCTCCTTCCTGTGCCCATAAAAAGCATATGATTCATTTAGTCTAAGTGCAAGTACAGCCAACCGCATTCATTCAGATGGGAAATCAAACTTAATTTAAAAAAGAGTTATTTGTAAAGTGGTGCTACTCAGCAATTCTCTTGAGAAACATTTTTGACAGTTTATTTGTACCTGCCATATGTGAGCCCAAATCTGTATCAATGCTCTTTGCATTGATTCTCTAAGTAAAATGCCATCAAAGATGAATTTTGCTTCAGACAGAGGCTGTGTATACAATTAATGATTTGGGAATAAAGTGCTGTGGGACACCACTGTGGATGCCCAATTCCTGGAAGCATTCAAAGCCCAGGTTGGATGGGGCTTGGGGTAACCTGGTCTGCTGGAAGGTGTTCCTGCCCAAGGCAGAGGGATTAGAACAAGATGATACTTAATGTCCCTTCCAGCCCCAACCAGTGTCTGATTTTGTGATTAGGATTTAATGTTTTAGCTAACAACACCACAAATTATGTGATCTGAATTCTGATTGTTGTATGTCTGTGTTTATTTGATCATTTACTACAGATTACTTGAATAATCTTTGTCCTGATTCTACCGAGTATGAAGCCACACAAGGTAAAATGAAATTGGTAGAAGAAAACTTCTGTTTTGCTAACATTGCTTCCAAAGAGGTGCAATATTTCTATACTGGTAGTATATATAAGATGATTCTTTTCAAGATTTTGCGCTAATAGGTTAGATGTAAAATCTGTAAGAATGGATTAATAATTTAGACAAATTATTTAGGACAAGAATGGTATCATTTTATTTTTAATTGAAACATATGGGCTTCCTATAGTTTTGGCATGATGGAACTTATGGAAGAAGAAAACATCTATACAGGCATAGTGCAGACACTGTAGTTTTGCCCTGGTCACCAAGGAAATCTTAGTCCTCTTTGACTTTGTAAATGTTTGGCCTGGTCATTGTAAAATCCATTTGGATGGTTCCCCCTGCCTGATTGTGTACCATTAGCAATGGTATGCCTGCTATACTCTGTGAACTTGAGAGAAACCAAGGAGATTTGAATTGCATATGTGTATTCTGGATTCCTTAATGTTACATAAAGTTGAAAGATGTTGCATAAAAAGCAGTTCTGCAAAATCTACTGCTAACACCATCCTTTCCAACACATGAGATAGATAAAGCAGAAGTCTCTTACTCCCACTAAAATCACAGCAAGGTTTAGTTGTGATGTCTGTAGGAGTATTTTCCAGACTGGAGTAAGCAGCAGTAACATTGTATTAATGAAATCAATTCAGCCCTCTTACACTGATTATAAATTCAAACCAACTCATAGCAATAAAGTCAGTGGTTGACTGAAAGTCAGTTTATTCTGCCCAAGAGCAGAGACTCATGCAAGATTTAGGTCCCTAGTCACTGACGGTAGCACAACAGCTATACCAGTAATTTAAACACTAGCGGGGCAGATGTTCAAGCCCTCTGACCACAATTGCCTATCTCGTTTTGGTTAGGAGATGCTTGTGACATTCCTAGCCAGCATGCTCCCAAGTTATGACCAGAAATTTATAGAAAGCCCTGTGCCACAGGTGAAGGGATGTGAAATAGGGACCTGAGCCGTGTTATGCCACTGCTTTCAATGCCAGCAAACATGTCCCAGCCCAGGTTATTTGCCAGTGGAGAATCCAGGAATTAATTTGTGTCGCCACTTCACACACATTTCTATCAGGAAGGAATGACATGTCCTCTCTCTCGACAGTAAGAGTTACAGTTTAGACTGCCATGCTTGGTGGCTTGGTGTAAACCAGCTTTGGTGGCTAAAGTTGGTTTACATTCATCTCTCTATATAACAAGACATCGACAAGAATCTGCAACTAGAAAACATTACAAAAAAGACTTTGTGCCATCCTTGATGCTTAAAAGGGACCTCATAAGCTCTCTGGATCAGCACAAGCATGATGCTGTTTCACACAAGAAAATGATGAAGGGAGGAAGGGGAGACAGCACCCCATGCCATGTCAGAGTTGCTAGGCTGTTGCATTGTGAAAATGGCAGAGAAGACAAAGGATGCCCTTGCAATCAGGAGGGATTTGAGTTATTTTTCTACTCTTTTGTGTGATGCATGGTTTTTTTTTTCCTTCATCCCTCAGCTGCCTTATTCATTGTTTCTGAAATCACAGACCAAGCCAATGACAGCATGCTCCAAGCGGTGAGTCCTACCATGACCCACATGACATGCTCCCCTGATCAATAGTGAGGTTTTTACACACCTGTTCAAGTGAATACATATGTCTGCTAGATTCTGAAGCCTCCTCCAAGGTGAGACTCAAGGGCTTATACAGATCTGGTTTACAGTACTGCAGATGTGGAGTTGGTCTGTGCCCTTTAATGCAGTTGTGCAAGATGTAAGATACTATAGCAAATAGCACAGAGGAGGTTTTTTCCCTCTTAGGTTTCAACTCACTTCTTTATTATTTCATTTTCTGAGCAATGAGAGGGTTGTTAATAATCATTCAGGCATCAGAACATGAAATTCAAAATACAAAGTGAAAAGGCATCACATTAAGATGATGTAGATGAAAGAAAGGAGTGAAATATCAATCTTCTCAGTAAGAGCTTCTTTTCAGGTAGGCTTTTAAGGCTGAAAAAATGAATGCACTCAGATTTTTAGGGAAGAACACACTAATCAGTTATGAAGATGAAAGAACAGATGTAGGTTGCAGGGAGGATGTCTAACAAGCCTAGAGTTTTATCATAATAAGGAATGTAATCTGACCCCTCTGTAAACTAGACTCTGAAACTACAGTCTTCTGAGCAAAGTGGTTTGATTCAACTGGTTTGATTCTGATTTTCCTTCTCCTCAGGGGAAGAATTTATAATCATATTTTCCCATTATTAGAGCAGTCTTTGTACCAAAATAAATATTTCATCCAAAACCTGAGAGCGCATGCAAACCTTCCAGAAAAATCTCAGAGCTTTAGGGATATCTGTGTTAGAGGTTCAGAACTCTTAAGAGCTCAGTTCAAACAAATCAAGGTCACATATTCCTGGCACCTCTGCTTCCTTAGATTTCACTCAGGTATATCGGATATTTATAGAAATACTTTTCTGAAGTCAGAAGTATATGTAAGTGGCCAAAATCAAATTTGTGTTGCATTGCCATGAAATCATGTTGTCTCTACTAATGTCATTGTATCATCTGAGTCGTACACATGTCACAGACTGTATAATAATTGCTATAAATAATGTCTGTTGTGGAATAATTCCATTCAAAAATTTCAGATATATTTTTACACTTATTTTTTATTGTATCATCAGAGCACATCTACTATTTTTCAAAACTTTGTTATGGAAGAGATGAAACAAAATTTTCTTCTTTCCATTTTGTGTGAATGTGGAGGGTTTTGTGAAAACACAAGTTCATGAGAAACAGAGTTCAATTTTCTGCTAAATCAGAGGTTGTCCTCCTGAATTAACATCCTAGACACAAAAGCCACAACCAGAACTTCTTTTCTTTCTCTCAGTTTAAAAAAAAAGAAAATATAAAAGCAAATAATTACTCTAATTACAGAAGAAACTGAACAATGCCACTTTTCTAGAGCATTAATAAATTGTCATGTACCTGGCTGAATTTTTAGGAAATAATTTAGACTTGGCGTATACCTGGAAGGAAGATGATTTCTGTTCCTGTGTACCAGCTCATCAAACAACACTCCAAAAATCTCATAGGAGCACTGAATTAGGATCTACATTTTCTATAGAATATCAGTGACCCATTATTAGCTTTTTTTCGTTGTTTTATGATAATAAGACTCTAGCAGTCTTTCCTGGGGACTATTAACTCAGGATTTTCAAGCAAATTATGACCATAACCTTCTCTACAGCATTTTCACCATATACGAAAATATTACTTTCAAGTTACAGATGTACAAAAAGAAGTACAAGGCACACCATCACCACAGAGTCTATGTCTATCTGTAATTCCAGGAGATGAACTAAGCAGGGTTTGTACTGCTCTCTGAATGTCTACAATCTGTTAGAGGCCCTGAGATGCTAACAGCTATAAATCACTGTTGCTATTAACAGCTGGTGAATTCCTTGGGGAGGTGTTCCTGCTGCATAGACATCATGTTAAAATTATGGAAGCTGCAGTTCACTGCTAAAATGGCCACAGCAGTATTTCTGACACCCACTTTTGCAGTACTATAGAGCTTTGCTTTTATTCCTTAATTGTAGGATTGTGAAGGATCTTAAAAAGAAGAATAGTGATAGCTTTAAGACCAATGAAAAAAGCTATATAAACTCAGAATTTTGGGGAACTGACAGGAAACTATGCCCCGCCTCAGCTGTCCACATTCCCAGATAAACCACTATCCTTCACATGTGATGTGTGTTTGACTTCCTTCAGGAAATGAGTTCAATACTTCTCTGTTTCCTGGTGAACATGTGTCCATATTGCAAACATCAGCATTTCAAGAGGCTCCTCTGCCAGCAGTCCTGAGAGAAGCTGGGCTGCTGCAACTTCTCTGGTAGAAACCCAGATGAGTAGAAGTAGCACTGGCATGAGTGTGCTCACAGGAGAACACTGCTTTTTCTGCAGATGAAAAACAGGTTTTCCTTGTGGAAGCTGTCAATTGGACAGGTATTGCCAGGCTAAAATACCCTTCAGTGACAGGAAAGTCCTTTGCAAATACCTTTTGCAAAAGTTAGCTGTCCCATGATCCCTGATATTTCTTGTGCTATTGCTTTATATGTTGATTCTATTTTATTTGCCTATAGTATTTTAGAAGTGACCTGAAAAAATCCATTTGTTGCTTCCTGCATTGCAAAAGAGATACTTGACATCTCAAATTCTTGAAAATGTGTCAACTGTCAATTATGTTGCATGGGCACAGTGAGGCCCTGTGCTGGTCAAGCCTTGTAGGCTTGTAGGTATTTCCACGTATTTGACACCCAGTTACTGATTAAGAGTTAAGTATCATGCTAAACAAGGGCAATATTTCACTAGCGTGGTAAGATAGGGAGATTTCAGGCTTATTCAAAAAGCAAGCCTTGATAGGTATGTTAATTGTGTTAGCTGAAATCCAGGGTAAATTAGCCTTGACATATCATCATGTTAACTCGGATATGCTCCTTCTGGTATCTTTGATAACTTTCTCAGTTAGCTGATCCTGTAGACATGACTGATTTTTATCAGGTAGATACAGTGTATGATCTAATCAAGTCTCACTAATCCCAGGGGTATATTAATGCCAGTCAATGGAGCAAAGGAAAACATTGCCTGTTGAAGCAGAAAACTGTTCTAAAAGGCTGTCAGGTCACAAAGCTGTATCAAGTATGGTCCTTAGTCTGTAGTTTATCTGGGTGTATAACTGAAGATACGGGATACGTGGCTCTATAGTCTAGGAGACTTAGATAGGAGACTCCTAATTTTTAGGCATATTCCAGTGAGGACTCACTTCTCCTGGGTAGCTTATTCTACTGTTCTGATCAGATAAAAACCGCAGCTGAATCCTATGCACAAGCCTCTATTTGAACAGCCTCATCTGCTAAATGGAAGGAGATTTGAAAAGACTAGCAATATCGCAAAGGTACAGTCATCCCTTCTTCCTTCTTACATTCATCTGATTTTCTTTATGGGAGCAAAGACTTATCTAGGTTAATCTTATTTACCATCTTCATGGATAAGTTCGTGCCTGGTGCCAGTGCCCACTGACTGACTGTGCCTTAAGGCCAGGTAAATAGTTAATAGTATCAGAGTTGAATCATAAACTTCCTGGTTTTTGCAGAGCATCCAAACAGAAATGCAGCTTCATTGCCTGCTCCCTAGTGTACCCTCTACATCCCCTATTGCAAAGGCATTAATCTGTTATCACAGAATGTAAATCTTCAGGTAAACCTAGCAACAGTCTGAAAGTATCAAAGCATGCTTTGAATTATTGGTGTCGTGGCTCTTATGCAAAGGCCTTCAAGAGCAGATACTGTACTTTGTCCCTATTTTATTAGTTCATAGAGCCAGAAAGTCAGCAAAGAAGCCAATGTATAAATACCATATGAAGTTAGCAGTTCCTCTGGAAGGTACACTGGGGAATCACAGGTAAAAGAATGGTAGAAGGTCACAGCAGGTGTGAATGCAGGTGATGAGATTCTGTAAAATCCATAAGGCAGGAAGAAGACTTTCTGGGTGTAAATCTTCGGTCTCAGCTCTCTCTGAAATCTAATCCTGTAATACCAGTTCTAAAGAAATAAAACGGTGAGGAGGGGTGAGGGGAAATTTGCCCACTTGTATAAAAACAGTCTCCATGCAGCCTTCTAAATGCTGTTTTTCTCTCCCAGGAAAACTTGCAGAAGCTAGTACACATTGAACACAGTGTGAGAGGGCAGAGTGGCCTCCTCCAGCCAGGAAGGGTGAGTGCTGCTGGCAAACCTACGCCAATAAGGGTATTCTTTCTGGCCAGCAATATCTCCGTGTGGATGGCCATGTTTGAGATGACTACAGATGTTGTTTACTGAGCTATTGTGATACAAGTTGGAGCACTGGTTTGTGTAAAAAACATCACTCTGGCAGTGCACAAAAAGAAGGCCATGCTGAGAAAGATATGCATTGTCTCTGCTTTTACACAGAGCAGCCTTTTGGCTTTTCACTTCAGCAGTCCTCAGACACCCCAAGTGTAGTGCATTTTGATGGAGCTACTGCTTTCCTCCTTATATACTCCTATCAAAAGGCTGCAACTCTAGCAGGAATTACTTTCAGCCTGAAAAGCCTCTTTATATAGCTGGCTAAGAACCTTAAATTAGGGCAATTAATTTTTTTTCAATTTTATATTTTCACCATTGCCCCATGGTACTTTTAATATAAGATGGTGTTTTTAAGCAACACATCAACAGAAACATGAGAGAGCGTACAGCTGTCTTGTTATCCACATCAAATGCAAATTTTTTCTGACTTTCAAACCTGTCCAGTTCCCTCAGCTCCAACCTGCTTCTATGCTTCAAAAGATTTCTTTCCTGAGGTCTGCAACTCTGAATTTCCCTTCAGTCCACCAATATCTTTAACAAAATTCATGAAGCAATTTTCAAAGCATGCATACTCATAGCATAAGAATACTCATCAGCCAAATATTGCAAATATTTTTCTCTCTAACATCCGTATTCTCACTTGCCCTTACCAGGTAATGCTTTAACAAATTCTGCAAAGCCCAGCATACAGATTTTACAGGATTTGTCTTTTTGATTATAAACTATTCTAGAGTGGAGAAGTACACTAGATTCTGTTCTCCATCTGAAAAGGGCACATGAGTGTTAATCCACTGATGTAGTTCAGTTAGTTATGGCAGACTTTTTCAAACATTGCTGCAATGAAGTTCTAGTGTGCTGGTTTAGCTGCTTTTACATACACAGTCCTACCTACATACTAAGTAATGAGATGGACTGAAAAAGTATTGTGCTTGCAAAATTATACAAATTATATATGGAGGTATAGTTAAGATGGTGTAGCATACTAAAACCCAAGGTTTCAGGTTTTCTCAGGTCTGCCTATTTCAGAGGACTTTTAAAGACAAGAATTCTTTTTGAAAGCCCATTACATGTTAATTTTCAACCTGTGACAATCACCTCTGAGCACAGTCCACAGTGCAGAAAGAGTGGGCTGAGGACAAGTGGGATTCCAACCCATTTTGTACTGATGCAAATGCAAGCCATGAAGGGTAGCAGAGCAACCCAGGCAAAGACTAAGCCAGATCATAGAGAGTAAGGCTAGAAACAAGCGTTGAGGCTCTCTATGTCTTCTTGTGCTGATGAATGGTGTTGGCATAGCTCCTTCCCGAGGACAAATACTCTTTTTTTCTCAGAAAGATTCAGAATGAAATCTCAGGTTTACAATCTGCTGTTTTCTCCTTCAGATCTTTGTTAAAGAGGGAACGCTGATGAAAGTCTCTGGCAAAAACAGGCATCCTCGACATTTGTTCTTGGTAAGATTCTTTTAAAATTTTACTGTTTCTCTCATATATTTCAATGCATTTATGCAACCCTGAAGCCTGGGAGATTTTAAGCTGCAAGTCATTTAACCATCAACAGTGATGTAGCGAGTTAGTTCCTGTTGCCAACAGGGCTGGAGTCCTTTCACACATCCCATTGGCCCCGCATACAGAAATATGTGCTCTGCAACCCTCCGGTTGTGCAACAGTTACATACAGCCTTCACCGGGATGTAATTCTGCCAAGAAGTGCAAGTTCTCAAGGGGATGAGGAAGATGAGAACTCCTGAAAACCTTCAGGAATTAAGCTACACACTTGAAAGTCCTAAAACCTTTGAAGACTTAATCAGGAACAAGAGAGAATACCCTACTGCTGAAGTAGCTGAAAATTTCCTTTGGTCACACTTGGGAAGGATCTTTGAAACTGAAGAACTTGCTTTTAGCTCCTGCTGTCCTGATAATTGTGTGCATTGCCTCAGTGTCATTCCTCTAAACACACACCTCCAGCCTAGTATGGATTAGAACGAGTTTTCAGTGACACTTTGCAACATTCTTCTAGGATAATTAAGAAAAATGGACCTTTCATCTCTTGACTGGAATACCCTTTACAAGCGTCCACAACCAGCCTGCAAGTACTTGTAATCCCTATTTGTGCATGAGTGTATGCAGAAGCTTCTTTCCCTCCTCAATCACATATTGCCATCATAATCAAATCAAAACTGATGAAACCCCACTGTTTTGTTGGAGATATGCTATGATCACTTATGCTTTCTATTTTGCATCACACACTCCTTTGAGCAGTTAGAGAATATCTGAGACTCCAGGCTCCTGAGCTCTGTTCTCAACTTTTCAGGCAGCATGTTTTGTAACCACACATATTTCTACGCACTTTTCAATATTGAGGGGATTATGATACTTACCTGTGTCTTAGAACTTTGTTACCTGCTTACCTGTTAATGTTTGAAAAATTCTTCAGAGCTCCCTCCCAGAAAAAAGCCATAAAGAATTGAGAATTACTGCTGCTATTAACATTACAATATTGCTTGCAGAATTGATTTTAAAATAAATTAATTATTTGCCTGGCATATATATTTGCTGTTGCCTTTAAATGCTGACAGCTTTTCACCATGGGATCATTGTAAGGCAGAGAGATGGCTTATTACAGAAGCCATATATTTTGCATTAATCCTTTATATTTCTCCCTCTTACTTGTAACTCCTATTTGTGCATGAGTGTATGCACAAGCTTCTTTCCTGCCTCAATCACATATTGCCATCATAATCAAAGATCAGATGGGATGGGATGAAGTGCTGGTGCTGCACTATTTTGATAGTTTCAGTGGTTTCTCTGAAAATTCAGACTTTCATGTACTGAAAATTATGGATGTCACACAAATCTTCAAATGTGAGATAGCTGCAGTTCTCTTTTACAGAGTCAGCATCAATGGACTGTAACAAGTGCAATAAGTGTCAAATACATACTTCCCAATACTCAAACTTTCACTACGCTAAACTCTTCTTGATCAGGCCTAGCGGCAAGCCTGGCCCTCCTCCTAGCCTTTGTAGTCAAAGCCCGGCCTACACCTATGGTTACCTAAAGCCCATGTAGAATCACGACTTTGTTGCAGTCACAGGAAAAAGGCTATGCCAGAAACTCCAGGAGCTGGCGTTAAGAAACAATGTTCTCAGCAGCAGTAACTCTGAAGTCCACTGATAACCACTTAATAACAGATGAAAATTACATTCCTACTGATCTCTCTTCTGAAGAGCTTGCCTTTGCTAGTCTTCAAAATTACTTTGGAATTGTGGCTAAAGCTGGAGCAAAATTCCAAGACATCACTACCCTTTAATCTTCCAATGTGTTTGCTGCTGTCATCATAACCCATTACTATAGCAAAAACGGAAGTGCTACAAACTTAGCTGTTGTAACTGATACAGAGAATTTTAAAGGAAGATCAAAAATCAAGTTGATAATAAACACTGAGAGGAAAGTAATTTACACATGGGATAAACTTATATAAATTTCAAGTTATCCTAAATGGTTGTATCAGCTTGAAGGTCATAAGTCACAAGAGGCCAAAATTACTGGAACAGAACAAGCACAGAAATTACTTTCTGGCACTCTCTAGTTTAGAAACTATTTCCTGGGGAAAGTTCAGATGTTAACTGCAGAGAGAAAAGTGTCTCTTGACAGCTGGAGACATTACAGTAGCCAATGTCTTGTTAATAGACGCTCTCACTATCCAGAAACAGTGGGTTTTTTGCTTCCTTTCAGTCAGCAAGGCAAATTGTGACCAAATGTGCTGTCATGCAAAGAATGGGGCGAAGCTAGTCATAATGGTCACTTTCAAGAACCAAGAGACATAAACCTGGCTTATTTCCTGATCTAACACGCTGAAGTTGCAATTACTTCAGGCTTTCTGTATTGTATCTTCAGTAGGGGCAGGGAGAGGGTGACTGGATCATTGAAACTACCTGAAACTTATTGGCAAATATCTACCTTCAGGTTCAGTGATTTCTGTGGAAGAAAAATCCATGACAAAACCCCAAGACTAGAATAATTTCCTAAACATTTTCTCCTAAAACTGACATTTATTAAAGGCCTTTATCTTCTAATGACCATATTGTAATCCTTTGAAGCCACTTGCAAAACTCAGGTTTGTCTGTTAACAAAAATACCTTTCAGAACTTCTTTTTAATGCTTCACATGTCAGCAGTGACTCAAAAAGATCACCAGAAGATAACATGTATTCCATCAATTGGCTTTGATGGAATAAGTGTATTTACCTTCACTATCCCAAGGAGATTTTTACATGAATAGCATTTTCTGAAGTTCTTAGTAGCAAAGTTGCTCTGACTAAAGCTAAATCAAGATCAGGAACTGGAGAGAATTTCAGAGCAAGAGTACACACCGAAGGATAACCCTGAGAACTTAATCCCTACACATCCCAGGAGATGAGCCCATCAAACTGAAGTTGTAGCTAGAATAGGCTGTAAAACTTGGTGTGTGCTAGGCTTCTACTTGGCCTGTGCTTTCAAAGTGTGCTTTAGTGGTGTGCTCTGAATATTTATCTACCCCTAAGGAGCACTGTATGTCTCTGCACAGCACATATATGCATGACAGTGTAAAGATAATTTTCAAATGTTTCTGCAGGTGTATGTTGTGTGTATCAAAATGTTACTTGAGCTGGCTGTTTTGTGCAGGCTGATGGTATTGTTGAATCTAGTGTTTCCTGGCAGGATGTTTTGTGAGTTTTGCTGTGTGTCTGTTTCCTGAGTCCAGTCTCTGTTTACAAGGATGTTGTGGCCTCTGTGCAGCACAGTATGGACTGCTGAAACTGGCAGGTCCCCTAACTGCCCCTCACCACAAGACTTTGCAACTCAGAGCCTGTCTCTTATCTCACCCTTCTAAGAATTTCTCTACAAAGACCACTTGTTTTGAAAATGGATTGCAGGAAGCTGCTATCAAATGGGAGACTGTTTAATGCTGTATCTGGCAGGGTTGAAGTATAGGAGGTTTTTGGAGTCACAGCTTGAAAAACACAGCTCCAGCACACATTCAGACTGATCCACTGACACTGAGGGCATGTCTAACTCCGACTTGAATAGAAGAAGGCAGGGTTCATAATTAGATAGCCTTTAAAACATTCAGAAAAACCAAACACACAGTAGAAGATTTTAGAAAGAGAGTATATTACGTATGGATGCCAGCAGTTTAGCAGGGCTTAAATTTGTTTGGATCAATCAACTTGAACACTGTAGGTTAGAAAACTTGCATTGACTGTAACGTTTTTAGGTACTGTCGCAACAGAGAGAATTACAAAAAGAAGGTGGGAGGAAAGGAAAGCAGTGACTGGAAAAAAGGGAACAAAGGATGAGACATATCCTTCTTTCTCTGTGCAGAAAAAGGGTATGTGGTCCAATATCAAACTCTGAGCAGTCTGGGAATCTTCCCACAGGGTTCTAGCAGTCCATCTCCTCTAGCACAAATTTCTGAGAGGCTGCAAGATCAGCTTTTATCATCAGCTAGTCTTCACTGCTTGAGGGAACAGTGAACAGTTGAAGCAGGAGACTGCATGAAACCACTGGTATTAATACTAATTCTGTCCATACCATTCATATGGCCATCACTAAGGTCTTTGCAAAGGAAACAGCAGTGAGTGCAAACCCTTTCTTTCTTCATGAATATGTGTGCTTTGCTTCACAAGCTTTGAAATATTTGTCATGATTTCACCGTGTCAAATTGTAGCTAGTGAGACCTCCAAATCACAGCCTACTGCTAAATAGGGGAGAAAAAAAGGACAGGGAAAAAAAATGGGCAGTTAAGAGCAAAGTAACATTTAGTAAAATCTTGGGATATTAAGTAAGGTCGTCATGCTAATGATGTACACCATAATGTCATCCTTTATCAAGAGTAATAAAAAAATAAGCAGGTTTTTAAAGAGATATATAACTTTTAAAATACATTTTAAAAATTGAGTTTGCTATTCAGGAAGCCTCATAACAGACTATGTCAGGATCCTGAAAATCTCTCTCAGGAGTTCACTTCCTTGGGTTTAGTGGCCAGGTACTGCAGGGACCATTTTAGAGCCAGTGCTCTTTAATGTCTTCGTGAACAACAGGGTGCAGGACTCTAAGGGACAAGAAGTAAGTTTGCCAATCATGCTAAACTGGGAGGAGCAGTCAACTTCCTCGGGGACAGAGGGGCCTTGCAGAGAAACCTGGACGAATTAGAAAGATGAGCAATCGCCAACCATATGAAGTTTAACAAGGACTAGTGTTGGGGAGGGGAAAACCTTTAGTGTAGACTAGGCAATGAGGTGCTGGAGAGCAGCACTGTGAAGAAGGACCTGTGGGTCCTGGTCAGCAAAACTGGAATATGAGTCAGCAGTGCCCTGGCAGCCAAGAGGGCCAGCCATGTCCAGGGCGCATCAGGGTCAGCATCACCAGCTGGGCAAGGGAGGGGATTGTCCTGCTCTGCTCTGCAATGGGGCAGCCTCACCTGGAGCACTGTGAGCAGTTTTGGGCACCACAGCATAAGGAGCTAAAACTGTTAGAGAGCATCCAAAGGAGGAACACACAGATGGGTAAGGATCTGAAGGAGAAGCCATACAAGGAGTGGCTGAGGCCACTTGAATTGTTCAGCCCGGAGAAGAGAAGACTGAGGTCAGACCTGATCATGGTCTGCAGCTCCCTCAGGAGGGGCGGTAGAGGAGCAGCACTAGTCTCTGCTCTCTGACAGGATCCAAGGGAACAGCATGAAGCTGTCAGGAGAGGGCTAGGCTGGATATTAGGAAAGGGTTAGGGTTAGGTAACAGTTCCAGCAGTTCATCAAATTACAGCTTGTTCCGGTATACCCCCCAGAAGAATGGGCAAGCAGGCAAGCCTGCAAGCCATATTGCAAATTATTGATTCTGTCTTTCTTTTCATATAGATGAATGATGTTCTGCTGTATACATATCCCCAGAAGGATGGCAAATACCGACTGAAAAACACTTGGGCTGTATCAGGCATGAAGGTAATACTTCATCTCTATTAAAAGGTTGAATTAAAGTTTTATAGGGTGCTTTGCTGGTGCTTTGCTGGTTTATGTTTCATATGAAGCAATGGGAAAGAGGGGAGAGACCTGTTATCACAGCATTCCCTTGTGTCTTACAGGAGACAGAAGGAAAAACAGTAGAAAACAAACAAAAATTTTATCTCTAAGTCTGTGACTTAATATGACAGCCTTATTCGGACTGCATAAATAATAGAAGACAAAATCAGTTACCCTCCAAACATGAAACAGAAAAGATTTATTATCTCATTTTGTCTCCAGCCAATGCATTCTTTTTCCTTTCAATATATTCACTGGAGCTTAGTCTGCCTGGTTTTAAACTCTTGCTACTCAAAATTGACACATGGATGGTTTTCATGTGCCTTTTAACTGTTTTCATCAAAAGCATTAGTTGTTCAAAAAGCAATTAGGCAGTTTTATGGGGAAAATGTGTATTGGGAACAATTTCATGTAGTGATATGAAACCAGCTTCTTCTTCAATAAATTTATAAATTGTCAACACAATTAAGCTGTCCTCACACTCTTTCCCTAAGTATTCATTGGCACCAGAACCTATGCAACAGGAAATAGTGGGCCAAAGAGATCTATTGGACCTTCATAAATGTTCTATAACTAATATTCCAGGTTGTTTTTATGTGAAAGAGGATTTGAATTGACAAGTCAAGAGTCTGATGATCTAGAAAACACACAAGATGAGAATTACTAATCATTAATTTCAGTGGAATGACATAGGAAGTTTAAGGTGTTGTGAAAAAGTGGCAGGGGTTGATCACCCCAGGGACCTGAGAGTTTAAAACTAACTTAAGGATCCCAGAAATTCCTAGGAATTGCCAAAATATTCTACTGTTTAGTGAAAAGGAGTTGTGGAGCAAGTTCTTACTGAGATACATTTGAAATACTGAGTGAGTAACATAATGGTGCTTGTTAATAAAAATGTATGAAACTATGAACCTATGTTTCTCCTCACTGGCTGTTGCTATTAGCAGGCTACTAATATACTCCATGATAGGGAAAAAATTTTAGCTGAGCTGTAGCTTTTAAATTGGCTTGTTTTTGTTTTTGTTTTTTTTGCTGTTACAGAGCCTTGCTGCAGGCAGGCATTCGCTGAAGTGCTTCACTGTATAATGCCCACACATCAGAAAAAAAGTGATTTCTATTCATTACAAGCATAGACCAAAATGCTCTGACACTTGGCAGACTAAACATCTTCTAAGTTTGTCATATTAAAACTGAACCCTCATAGATACTCCATCCTTATAGGCTGGATTATGGGAGTTTTTTTCCCTTCAGCACACCATCATGTTGAAATAGAGATCATACCTCATTACAACAGCAATACAAAAAACCCTAATGCCCATCTTTTTGCATTGAAATATGAAACAGATGGTAGGGATATAAGAGGTCATATGCATTGAAACTTGTGTGGTGTATTGATTGTAGACAGTTTAACTCATGTCCACATTCATGTTCATGGCATTTGTTTCTAGGTCAGTCGCCCAGTGATAGAGAAAGCCCAAAACATCCTGAAGATTGAATATGATGAGCATTGCCTGACCCTGTCAGCAAGGTACTGTTCCCAAATGTCCATGGCAGAGTGTATTAAAATTAATTCTTCCAAATAACAAGGTCTTCAGTGCTTTTAAGTACTGACTTTCCCACCATCAGTCTGCAACTACAGCATGCAACAGAATGCCTAGAAACACAGCCAACTTCCTAAATTACACAGTGCCAGAAAAAGACAGCGATAGCACTTTCTTACTCAGAATCAGCATTTGGAGCTCTCATCCTTCCCGGAGCACTTATCGTCTGTGGGGAGTGCTCAGCTACCAGTTAAAGCCTTTTGGTCCATTTCCTTTTACAATCATATCTGAGATTTCCATAGACCTCCACACTCTTCACAATCCTCAAAATATAATAATGAATTACCTGCCAATTATAAAAGCAAGATGTGTACAGTCCTTCTGTGTTGCAGAGGGGAAATTCTGTTGCATGTCCCCTTTTCCCAGACCAAATGAAGTTGTCATCCCTATTGAGCAGATTGGGATGCACTGCTTGCATTATTAGGTTGCTTCTTTGCCTTTCATACTCATATCAAGTCCATGCTTAATTAGGATTAATAAAGTATGTGAGGCAACTGTGAGCTGTGTTTGTTTGTAGATAGAACCAGCACCTGAGACTAAGATTATCCTTCTGATAACAGAAGGACAGAGGCTGGGATAGAGCCCCTTCCGTCTCCTTGTGCTGCTCATTCTGTGACCAATCTGCCAAAAGTCACCCAAGAACAATTATTCCTCCTCCTTTTTGAACTGGCTGGCAGAGTTAATGAGATACCAGTGAGCCAGTAGCCAGCACACTCTCCTAACTCCATTGCACAACATCCTTGGCCTGTTACACTCACCAAAAGAAGCACCAAAGACGTGAAGAAAAGTGCAGAAGGCTTCAAGTATCTCTAGACTATATTTTACTGCTCACACTGAGGGGCTGCAAGCTGCACTATAGGCCAGTGGTTAACAACCAAAGTGAAAACCTCAAAGCCTTTATATTTGTACGAGACAAGGTGAGTGAACTGAGTAAATACAATATGAATGCCAAGGACTAAAGGCTGTAGACCAGGGATGACCAAAACTCAGAAGTCAGCATGGCTGTATGAGCAGATAGTACTGTAAAGTCTTAGCATTTCCTCCTGAAAATGGCTCATTCACCTGAAGAGCCATGTTATTGGTTTAGCAGGGAGCTACTAACAGATTTGAGCACAGCATCTTTATGGAGAAGGCTCATATGCTCTTATATGTTTATTTACATTTCAAAAATATTAATCTTGGACACAGGTATAACTCTGTGGTGCTTATATAAAATACCAGAGAAAATATTAGGATAACACAGTCAATATTACCTCCTACAAGGTTAATTTAAAGTGATAGTGATAGCGCTCTGACAAAATCCCATCCTGGTCCAATTTCTTTGTTCTGTGGATGTCCCCTGCTGTCTAGTGAAATGCAATGGCAACTTGACCCCTTCTTTCTGCTTGCTTAATGATGAATATATGAGCTGACATGGATAACCGATAGCTCAGCACAGAAGATGCATCCCAAAAATCCTACAAGGACCAAATGCGGCAACGGTGGATTAAGGGCTGAGCTTCTGAGTGTCAGAGGTTCAGCAAAAACTCTGCTGAGCTTTCATGCAACCAGTCAAATATCTAATTAAGACTATGCAAATTGACATAATTGATTTTACTTATCAGCATATGGGTGTTATTCCCACATTTAGTCACTAAAAATTGCTAATTACTTCCTAGATATTTTTAATTGAGTGGAAAAGAGGCTTAAGGGGCCAATTAGATACAGACTTTTGCTATGTTGTCCTTCTTACCTGTCTTTCCTAAAGTGGCTTTAATTTCCACCACTGTATAGGCCATGATTTCCTTTGTGTTTCTTTTGGATTTTTTAATCATATATTAATTCTCAAGTGAAGAGAAATTCCATTAAAGAATTAGCAAGACAAATGTTTAAATCAGGAAAATCAGGACTTATTTTAGTGTTTTCTAGCCAGTGAACATGATTTGTCTGGAAGGTACAGACATCTTCAGATTTCTTAGAAAGTGTAATTTGACAGGTGGTAACTTTGGTAGTAATAAGGAGTGACTAGGCTAAATAGAGCTCTGAGCAACCTGGTCTAGGGAAGGGTGTCCCCACCCATGGCAGGCCCATGGCATGAGATGATCTTTAAGGTCTCTTCCAACCCAAACCATTCTGGGATTCTGTGACTAGTAGTCTTACTCTTGACAGAGGTGATCTCCTGTAACTTAGCTCCTTCGCTTCCAGAAGAAGCTACCCCATTTGTAGTACATACACTAGCTCAGAGTTTCTGCTCCAGGCTTGTTGAATTTTGCACAGGCTGATGTTTGTCAGACAAAGGCTTGTGCTTATAGTGCAGAGGGATACCAAGTCAAAGATCATCAAGAAAATCTGGAAATCTGATATTTCCTTTCCTCTCTTTTTGTGCTCTTTTTTTTTTTTTTTTTTTTTTTTTTAAGACCATAAACACAAGTTGTTCTCAGATGTCATGTTTGGTGGTCTTCATGAGGACAGTGTGAGGAAATCACAGCTGAACAGCAGCTGGCAATGATACCACTGCTAGTTTTTACAACAAAGGCTAGTGGGTAGCTTTAATGTGAGTGGCTGGTATGATCTGGAAAGGGGAGACCACACTGAGTTGCATTCTCTCCAGTGTCAGGCTAGAAACCGCTAGAGCTGTGCAGAGTTTCAGATGAACAGGAAGTGCACAGTTTGAAATCACAGCAGAAAAAACAGCTAAAACAGGATACCTCACAGCTGTAACACAGCAAATGCATCTGTAAAATAACAGGAACCCACCCTGCTGGTTTTTGCGGATAGCTGGACTAGCAGGCAAATGCGAAGTGCTCGCTGGTTTGCCTTGTCCACAGGGGGCATCTAGGGGCCAGTGTGGAGAATTACTGGCCTCCACGGGTAACTGCAACTCCAGGGAACACCCAGCTTCCTTCAATAATTGCTATCCTGGCTTCTTCTGTTCCAGGAGACAGGAGGCTGTCTGTGAAGAAGCTAAAGGAAAATTAATCATTCATACCTCTACTGTGGGCAATACACTTCTGCATTTCCCTATATTCAATTCACCTAAGCAGCCCACTATAGAGATGGGCATAAACATGCTTGTTTTGAGCAGCCCCTGTATGCCAACACTCTATGCACTAGAGTCCCTAAAAGATAGGCCAGACAAGGACAAAAAGACAGGACAAAAAGAGCCACTTCATATTGTCCTGTGTGATCCAGGATTGAGCAGCTTATAGCAAAGCCAGAGACTACTTTGAAAGAATTTCTGGGTATTTGGTTCCTTCTCAGTCACAGTCCTAAGCATGGAGCTACACTAATCGTCACTCTGAATATGTCCAACAGTCAATTTTGTTCCTGGTCAGAAAATTACAAGTTCAGTGCCGTTGTGGGGAAAAGCAAACATTCATGAAGTGAAACTTTTCTCCTCTGATCAGTTTGTTTCAGTCCCTGCTGTACATGGCATTGACTGCTCTGCTGTATTTCATTCCCCAGCTCTTGCTCAGAAAGGGATGACTGGTACAGCTGCATCACCAAACACATCCCAGATGACTGCAAAGCTCACAAGACTTCGACTTTCCACAGTAGCGTGGAGGTAAAAGGAGGCCAAATCTTTCAATACTTGAAAAGGGAAGGGAGAGAAAGACAGAGACATGAAAGGAGGAGGGTTGAACAATATGGAGTTCCTAGTAGCCATACATTCTATTTTCATTTAAATAAGCATACCAAGCTTGAACAGTGAAACTCATCACAGCTCATGGGCCACCTCTGAAATATTAATCACACTCCATACTCTATGGCCTTTGCTTCTTTCTTCTGGAGGAAGATTGTTTTGTCGTAACAACAAACAAGTAGTTATTTGGTTCTATTAAAAATAGCTACAAACTTCACAGATTAAAAAAAAAAACTACCCATTAATTACACTAATATCATATACACAATAAAGTCACTATCAGTGCAAACCCCACCAGCAATATTGAAATTATACCAGTGCAATTATGCATATTATTATCTCATTATTTTCAGTTATTCTACTCCTAGTTAAAGAGGCAAAACCTGCATCTGATAAAAATTTAAAAAGCTATTTTAGATTACATAGAGCCCCAGTTTTACTAAATACAGAAGAGTGCTGGTGAGGTCACATCTGGAGTGCTGTGTCCAATGCTGGGCTCCTCAGTATGACACGTGGAAACCTTGGGAAGAGTCAAGAAAGGGCAGCAAAGCTGATAAGGGACTGGAGCACCTCAGATAGGAGAAAAGGCTGAGAAAGCTGGGACTGTTCAGCCAGGAGAAGAGAAGGCTCAGGGATCATCTACTGTATGAATACCTGGAGGGCACAAAGAATAAGAAGCTGGGCTGTTCTCAGTGGTGTCCAGTAACAGGACTAGAGGCAGTGGCCACAAACTGAAACACAGGAAATTTCTTTAAACAGCAGCAAACACTTTTTCACCCTGAGGGCGACTGAGCATTGGCACCCAGGGTTGCCTGAGGAGGTTGTGGAGTCTCCATCCTTGGAGATGTTCAGAAGACATCCATACACGGTTCTTGCCAACTGCCACTACATGGCTTTGCCTGAGCAGAGTGGTTGAACCAGGTGACCTTCAGAGTTCCTTTCCAAATTCAACCATTCTATGAATTGTTTTTTTAAGACATCAGAAAGTAAAAAATTAATTCAAAAACAAATCGGACTTGTTTTTCTGGCCTGTATTCGAATCTACTTTCAAATATTTCACAGAAAAATAATTTGAAATGAGTCAGTTTAATCTAAACCAAATCCTTTTTCAACAAATGAAACAATAATTTATTTTGCATCTCTGCCTCTGGTATAAGCTTGAATGCGCGCATTGAGAAACTTGGAGGAATTTGATTTGTCTGTGTTTAGATCCTGTGTGTCGGCAGAAGCCTAATTTCCATACAGGAAACAATCCTTCAAAAGCACAAAATTTGTCCTACTTGTGCAAAATGCTGAGCAGTTGTGAAATCACAATGGGGCATTCATAATACTTTGGTGCTGAACCTGAAGTAGCACACCTTGTTAGCTTGCATTTAGTTCCACACTGATCGTGGCTCCCTGGGCTTGGAGCAAAGGCACCTGAACATCACTGCCATGTGATGCATTTCAAGAACTAGGAACAGTAAATACATTTTCTAAAACTGCTTACACATACTGAGATCAACCAGAAAGCATGGATCAGATTTGGAGTGGGGTAAATTCATCTTTGGCTCTACTGTTTTCTTTATCCTCCCTTCCCTTATCACACAGCTGTCCCAAGGTGTAATGACAACGAGCTCAGGGGCTTTTTCGATTTAAGGTTGTAGAGCTTGTTTTGGATATCATTTCAAAAGCTGCTAACAAAAAGATGTTTTTAAGTCATGTTCCTACCTGCAATTTTCATATGCAATTAGTCAGATACTTTTCTGATGTGGAAGAGTGTCAGGGCCTGACCAAAAATAGGTTTATGTGGATTTTTACCTTTTGTGACTCGCTTTAACAGCAGTGTGTGCTAGTCTTTCAATGCTGAAGCAGCTGTATGCCACTTATAGAAGTGCATTAAGAATGAGAAAATTTGGGGATCTTCGTAGGTGAAGGTAGACTGAAATGAGAGAATAGTAAGTAATGCAACAGGGCTGACTAAGTGGACTTAGGAAGTGTGGATGCTTCTTCATTTATTCTTCTTTGATTTTAAGCTAAGGGAAAGGCTTGGAATACCCTTGGGTGAGAGGCCTCCTGCACTGGTGCCCGTGTCCCATGTCATGATGTGCATGAACTGTGGCTGTGACTTTACCCTCACTTTGAGGCGACATCATTGCCATGCCTGCGGGAAGGTAAGAGCTGTGCCAGCTTCTCAAGGGGGTTTTATTCACACCTCTAGGACCCTGGAGGCCGCTGCTGTAACCTGAAAATTTGTAGCAACATCAAAATGACAATTCGACTTCTAACAGAACCAGTGAGCGCTTTGCTAAATTAGCTAGTTAGGTTTCTACTGTTACTAGAAGGAATAACAAAAGTAACTTTTCCTTAAGGTCAAATTACCTCCTAAAGGCTAGTTGTTAAAGGCTGACAGGATAATTGTTTTTGAGTGCAGCCCTTTTATCTAACACACAGCTAGCTCTAGAGACAATGAAGAAATCTACTAAAAATACAGCCTCTGTTCTCGACCAGAGCAGTAGCACAACTACTCCATGTCCTGTCCCTAGTAACAGCTGGCAAAATGATCTTCCAAGGAAAGTGAAGAAACTCAGCAGCAGAGCATGGTTCAATCGGTGACTTAAAGGGACTGTTTCCTCTGTGCTCCAAAGAACTATTGCCTTTTGCCCTAAAGCTCAGGGGATCTATAAGCTTTCCTGGTTTTATCCCTAGACCTCTGACTAAAGAGATTTGCCTGTATACATAAAACTGCAGTCCTGTTTTAAACCACTGCTGTCTTTTAACCTGATTTTAAAATTTATTTTAATAAAACCAACAGCAATTTTTGATAGGATAAAAAAGCGTTTAACTTAATCTTTTTTCCTAATTCCACTGAGAAAATCAATCTGTACATACACAGGGTTTGGAGGAGCACACAAACTTGTTTAAGAAAACAATGTTACTTACAAAGCTACGAAAACAGAAGTCATATTAAAGAGGTCTTTCTGTGATTCAGTGGTGGGAAGGTGTAAATTCCTGGAGAGAAGGACACAGCAATAGCGTGCAACCAAATACAGTGACCAATTCTGCTTGGCTTGCAACAGTGTAAAGCTACAGCAATCACATTTCAATCAGCAGGCGTTTCCTGACTGCCACAGATTCAGGCGAGAGTCATGTCTGGTCCACTATCCAACTTCCTCTCCCAGCCAGCTCAGGGTATTTGTTTTGTATGTGCATATCTATAAACTTATATTGTATTTATGTGCCTCTCCTCTTGCTGAAACAGATTGTATGTCGAAATTGTTCAAGAAAAAAGTACCCTATGAAGTACCTCAAAGATCAAGTAGCCAAAGTCTGTGATAGCTGCTATGTGGAACTTAAGAAAAGAGGTAAGATTCCTTCATTCTTGACAAAACTGACAAATCTATTTCCTACTTGTATAATGGGGATGATTTAGGACCTGCCTTCTAAATTGTGTTTTGTTAAATAGTACTCCTCATTTCAAGTTTGAGGCATGTGTACTGAGGTTCTGGGAGAGCCAGGCTCTATAGCAGCTAAAACTGCTTAGTGAGCCATAAAATCAAGTTTAGCAAAGTGTTTTTTTCAGACTGGAACAGAGGAAACTTAGGTTAGCTCCACAGAAGAAATTCTTTGCTCAGAGGGTGATGAGGCACTGGCACAGGTTTCCTGGAGAAGCTGCAGCTGCCCTGTCCCTTGGAAGTGTTCCAGGCCTGGTTGGACCGACCTTGGAGCCACCTGGTCTAGTGAAAGGCATCCCTGCCCATGTCAGGGGATGGAACAATGTTGGAGAATTTTGCTCAGAAATGGCTTAAAAGGCAGCTGTGAGGAGCAAATTCTCACAGCCTGTTTCTGTAAACAGCTAAGTTCTCAAGTCTGTCTTCAATAACATGGAGGCCTTGAGAACTTTCATAACAGGGTGAGAAAATAAATCTTGGATTCAATAACAAACCACAGGTATTGAAAACAAAAGGAGGGGTTAGTGTTTGTTCTGTAGCCTATCGTGAGCTCGAGTTTTGCAATATGTATGAGCCTAATTAACACAGTTATAAAAACCTGCATTTTGGATCAATAAAACGGAGTCGATGCTGATCAACAAGGATGGGTCATCTCCCTTCGCTTTCAACAGAACAAGATGAAATTTAAGGTCTCTTCCAACTCAAAACATTCTGGGATTGTATGATTATAAGCCAGTTCTGTGAGACCTCCCTTAGCCTTTGGATAAACCAGAATAATGATAAAAACAGTGTCCTACGAGGAGCAGCTGAGGACTGATTTTGCCTCCTTTGAAGATAAGGAGTCTGGAAGGTGCTCTCGGAAGCTTCCTGAGGAGGAGACATGGAAACAGTGGTGCTGATCTCTTCTCCCTCTGCTCCAGTGACAAGACACATGAGAAAAGTTCAGCACTTCAGCAGGGAAGGCTCTGACTTGATATGAGGAAACCTTTATTTTACCAGAGGGTGGTCAAACATTGGAACAGGCTTTCTAGAGGGGTAGTCTATACCCCCTGCCTGTCAGTGTTTAAGAGACATTTAAACAATGCCCTTAATAACATGTTTTAATATTTGGGCAACCCTTAATTAGTCAAGCAATTGGACTAGATTGTTGTAGGTTCTTCCTAACTGAACTATTTTATTTTGTGACGTAATTATAGGTGATAACTATTCCCTGTCATTTCCAATTAATTATCCATTAAAATAAAACATGTCTTTGTGGTTCTTCACTGTCCTCATCCATGTTGTTGCTTTTACAAAAAGCAAAGTGCAGAGTCACTAAGAGATGCTTTACAAGGCAAGTTTATCTAGCTATAGATGAAAGTATGAATTCAAAGCAGAAGAGCTACTGCCTATCTAGAACTTTGTATTATTATCCTACTGTATAAGTCTCTTCTGATTTAAGTACACATCCAAATAAAAGACAAAAGGGGGTGAGGGGTTACAGATATATGAACAGGAAATAATTTTCTTGCACAACTACTCATGTAGATAGTCTCTAACAGTAAGCTTACTACATTGCCAGGAAAAAAGGCATGGACAGATGAAGCTTTGTTTTTTCCCTTCTGATTAAAGAAATTCATGCTAGCCAAGAAAATACATCAACAGATGCTGTCACAACAGCCAAAAAAAGCATCCCCAAGCCAATGTGTGTCCAGAAACAGTAACTAAGATTTGTGCTAAACTAATGCTATGCTTTACTAAGAGCTTTCAAATAATGTGTTGCCAGAAGTGAAATCATGAAGATATTAACTCGGACACATGGGCCTAATGGAATTTTCAGATACAGAATAACTGTCTCCCATGTACAACTCAAAGATAATGAATGGTTCATACAGAAAGAATGTTGCATTAGTGAATCTATCCTGGAAAGGTGTTACAGAACATAAAGGAGAAAGATGTCAAAACCATTTGCTTAATGCTCATTTTAAACAAGAAGAAAACAAGCTGTGTTTTGAGCTCTGTCAGCTTTCTTGCAGGCCTTTTCAAAAACTTTAGGTTAGTACCATTAACTGAGGGTGCCATGGAACCCATTCATCAGACTTAAAAAGGTTATTTGAAAGAAAGGCTGAAGTAAAAACTGTGTGTAAAGGAGGCATTGCATGTTCCATAGTTATTTATATTAGTGTATCATGTCTCTACCCTAGCCTGATATATACCAACTTATCCATTTCCCCCTTCCCTTTCTGAATTTTCTTAATCTTGCAGAGCGACCACTAAGTGTGAGCTTCCCTCCAGCTTCATCTAGGTGTTCAAGCAGTGCCTTCTCCTCTGTTTTCCACAATATTCATTATTCATCTTTTAAGAAACAGAAGAAAATCCCTTCAGCTCTCATGGAGGTAGGAACCAAGCTGCCTGAGAAAGGCAAAGAACTATAGAAAAGTGTGTGCTCATATTTCAGCTGCTATGTTTTTAAATTATACTGTGTGCAGTGGGCTCAGTACATGCCTTGGTTTACTTTCATCATGCAATTTCTTTTTTTTTTTTGCTTTTCACAGTAGTGTTCACAAAAATACTCTGAGCTCTGGAGATACCACAGAAGTGTCTTGAGCCCACTGAGAGAGTGGGAGAGTATGGTACTTTAATTTGCTCATCAGCCTATAAAGTCTTGAAAAAACTAAAATGCTTTCAGGGCACTACTCAGAACAAGAGGGCAGATCAACAGAGCATGATATACTGGTCATCAGTTACCTTTCTTAATAAGGCCCTTACTTCTGAAATCTTTGATTTCAAGAGAAATAAAATAACACTTACTTAGGAAATAGACTTAATTAGTGAGTAGTCCTTGGCAGCCAATTCAAGAGCATGCATGTTTCACCAGGCACTTCCCCTCCAGTTCAAACAAAACTATTTCAAATCAAATGGGTAAAATCTTGACTTCGCCAATGTAAACAAAATTTCCACTAATTTCAATGGGGACATGATTTCTCCAATTGTGTTAGTATTCTTTCCAGGAACAAGGTGCCAATCATGTTGATGACTGATTCTAGGTAGTTAAACTGTCCACTGAACTTGAGTACAGTAAGGCACTCCCATTTCTGCAGGCATTTATCATTGTATTAAAGAGACTAGGGTGCAAACATTTTGCTGAACTCATTGTGCAGTCGAGACACTGCACAATTTCTTGAGGTTTGTTCATGAAACCATGCCAAAGATACAAGCACGTAATACAAACACACAAATTGAGTACTAAAAGAACTAGCAGGCAGAATTTCAACCCCATGAGGAAAAAAGCATCACCTTTTTATCCACAGGGAAGCAGCACATCTTTATTAACATGAACTATCTCACAATAGCATTACTCCATGTCCTGGAACATTTCTGTGCTGCTGCAAAACACTGCTATTTTAATTCTCAATCATCTCTTGTATCAGTGTTACAAAAGCTGCTTTTGAATCTATGTCCTTTGTTTCCAAATCCAATACTACTATAGTTTACTGCTGTAACAAATGATGCACACTGCATTCTATGTGTGCATGTGTATAGTTCCATCTACTCAAAACCTGGATTTTTGAGAACATTAAGCCTTCAGACTTCAAAATATTTCTATAAGAGGAGCAAGTCTTCTCAGAAATATTATTTCAAAAATGAAACCAAGTCATTACCAAAGCGATTAACATAAATTAATATAAAAACATAACAAGACCCTATATATACCTACGTCTTAAAAGTGTTCAGCTACAAGACTCCACTTCTGGAAGCATGTACTTTTAAAATATGAAAAGCACCCCAAAGCCACCAGATGTGGAAAAAGGGACAAGTTTGGCTTTTCAGAAAACAACTGTAATCTTACTGACCTCAATAATAACTCAACTGCATATTTTCCATTGGAGTAACTGAGAATTAAGTTTACCTATAAATATTCAAACAGTTAAAAAGAACAATAATAGCATGCTTATATTTTTTCTGTATCAATACTTTTAAGGTTTCACTTAGTGGTTGGTATGATGCAAACATGCATAATCAAGAGGGGGAAAAAACTTTACTGTTACAAATCCTGATTTCTCCTTCTGTGCTCCAGGTGGCAGCCTCAGGAGAGGGAGCTACCATAAGTGGTTACCTCAGCAGATGTAAGGGAGGCAAAAGACACTGGAAGAAACGCTGGTTTGTTATCAAAGGCAAAGTCCTCTACACCTACCTAGCAAACGAGGTACTGTGTAATCTGTCTTGAAATAGTTTTCTATCCGAGACTCCTTCTTTGCTTCCTACAGGCAGGAGACCAGTAAATGGGAAAGGTATAAATGGTAGTTCTTCCAACTACCTGCTACTGAGACCTGGTCCTAACAGACTGACTTGGCCACAGTCCTACCTGGACCTGTCACATGCTGCCCTTCATTATTTGATTTCTTATTATTCATACTATTTTAAATTGTCAACCACTGGGAACCTTAACATACATATTTACACCTAAAGACTTCAAGATCCTTCCATATTCTCTGGTGCACTTAGTAACTGTCACATATTTTGTAGAGGGAGAGTACTATGATCCATTTTGGGTGGGGAGGAGGATCTTGTAGTTTGGCAAATATAAATAAGACATGCTTGTCCAACTAGCACCAACAGAGAAAGACAGGAGGCAGAAGTGAGAACAATGCCTTCTGTGTTGGCCTGCAAGCTCTTCCTTACAGTCAAGGAGGCTGGGTATCAGCTAGATGATTTTTATGTATTTTATCCCTTTTCTTATTATATAATAGCTGTAATACAGATGAACTTGAAGTGTGATATAAAGTTTGGTTATAATTGACAGATTTCATAAGTAAAACCATAAAAATTCATTTGCTCAAATAAAGGATATAGAATACAAAAACCTGTCAAAGCAATGCTTGGTACTTTAAGCCTTTAGAATACTTTGCAAACATCAGATATTTAAACTTGAATTGCCACCACCCCTGTGCTGGTTACATGAAGCAATGTTATCCCCTTTAAACAGATGAGGCGATTGAGTCACAAAAGGATTCATGGCCAAAGCCAGCAGTTCAGACCATTAGCATCAAATTCTGTATCCAACACAATTGCCTTATCTCTTTTAACCTTAAAAGTGATTATTTCTAATTTAGCAATAGGAAAAAAGCAATAATGGGTTACTTTACATTCCTAGGCTGCAATTTATCTTCTAAAAGCAGAGACAAAGGCAGTATACACATATAATCTACCTAAATGTAGTGACCAAAAACTGCAGCTATCAGTAACAGCTTAACTGCAATTTCATTAAGGCTTATGGTTTTCTTTGACTCGTACAAAGCTGTGTCTGCCAAGCTAAATTCATGGGAGTAAATTAATGATTAATTGCATTACTAACTAGGAAATTTCCAAGCAGCCTTTTGGAAAGCATGTGTGCAGCTTGAGAAAGAGCAGATTTCTAAAAAAGTCACTCATGCTGTGAAAAGAAATGACAAGGTACCAAAAGAACCACTACTTGCAGCCAGCAAATAAAAATGATTGAAATAAACATAACTGGAAGTGAGTCTCAGGCTTTCAGAACTGCTGCTGTACTCTTAGTAATCTCAAGTTTGTCTCCTGGACCATAATGTCAAAGGCAGCCATTAAATGAATGGCTAATTTGACCTTCATGGCCACATGGATGATTATGAAGAACTGGACTTTGAGAGTGTTCAAGACTCAGAGTAGATAAAACATGTGCAGTACACAGGCACCGCTCCTGTTTGGGTTAAAAGCCATGTGTCCAGCAGAACATCCACACTACTGCTTTTGCAGAACTGTCACAGAGGGGTTGGATCATTTGCTTTTCAGAAAGAGCCCTCAAACTGTTACAAGCCTTCTCTCTACATTTTGGTTCGCTTCTTCACTTTCAGGACAAAGTTGCTACAGAAAGTTTGCCTTTGTTGGGTTTCACCATTGCCCCAGAAAAGGAGGAAGGAAGCGTGGATACAGTTTTTCATCTCTACCACAAGCAGACCCTCTTTTATAGCTTCCGAGCAGAGGATAACAATTCAGCACATAGGTATGGGGATAGACTTCCACATCAGCCAGTGAGCTTATGTGAGGATTTGTCCCTCCTTCACTTCAGAACACCTTTGTAACAGATGAAAAAACAGCTTTCAGAATTTTGATTAAGCAAGATTGCATGTGACTGGCCTGACTGACATTAAAAATCTACCTGGTGCTTTTCAGTTCCTTCAGGAAGGAGAATTTGCTCCCTTCTGTAGGTAAAGAAGAGACTGAGCCTCAGGAGTCATAGATAGAAGTCTGTCAAAAGTGATTACTGTAGAAAAACCTTCTAATTTATATGTTAAATTTACCCATTTCTTAGTTTTCTCATCCACAAATAATTGTTTGGATTTCCCACTCTAATGTTACAGCTTTCACATAATAAGATAGCCACAAGATTTGTAATAAAAACCCAGCACCCCAAGACACACAAAAAAAGAAATTAGTATTTATAGGAGGTTTTGTTGCTTTAAATCATACTTTGCCATATTCATCTTTCCTATTCTAAGACAGCACTGACTTTGAGATTTTACAATAAATGACTGATCAAGATTGTACTAGAAAGCAAGAGTCCCAGTACTCTGCTCCCCACTTTAATCACAGAACTATTGTTCCTCATTAGAGCTGGGATGGAAAATATAGTCTTCTTCAATGCTTTATGTTCTTAAAGTACTTATTTTTGTTAAAATGCAAAAAAAAAAAAAAAATTTGTATGTACCATTTTTCTTTCCTCTACTTTTTAGGTGGATTGAAGCCATGGAAGAAGCATCCATATTATAGCAGCTTTCACTCAATGAACTTGGAATAAATTCTCAGATTTCTATACATTTCCAGCAACACTCTTCTGACTTACAACATTGAACAGTGTATTTCAGGCCCGCTGCCCCACACACTGGATCTGAACTGTTTCCAACTTGCTCTTTTTCTTCCTTCTTACATACACATTGTTGCAAATGAAAATATCAAGATAAGAGATTATTTATAGTGATCTTTATGTCTGTGCAAGTTCAACCTGTACTATAAGCTTCCCTTCTGATCCCACAGTAAACTAAGTTTAACATCAAGACCTGGAAATATTGACTACAGTAAGTAACAGACTCAGTTTTACTTATTCCAGAGCACTATTGTATCTCATTGTGTTGGTTTTGATGTCTACTGTGACATGAGAAATAATGCAGTAAACGACAAACGATCATTTAAAGCACTTTATCATTTTTTATTGAACTACAGCCTCATTTTCTTCATGTTTCTAAGGAGTTCTGTGGCCTGATTTATTAACTGTCCATTAACAGGCACCAGAATGAAATTATGCCCTGCGTATTCTAAATTGCTTCCACAGAAAATGATGGAAAACCACAATTTACCTGGTCTACCAACACTTCTCTGTGATCCAACATAGTTACTTACTATCAATTTATAATTTTACACAAATCACCATATAATTTACATTAAAAGTTTAGTTTCATATCACTGCAGTACTTTGAAATGCACTCCAGTAACTCTACAGAGCCAGATGCTGAATTATATCTCTCTAAATATTTCAGACTCAAACCCAAAGGTTATTTTTAATTTATTATTAAACTACAGACAGTTTTTATTTAACACATCTACCTAGTAGTGTTAAGATTTTTATCATCTATTTAAATACTGTATCTTTATTTTCAAAACTGTTGTTTCTGCTGTTCTTGTCATGAAAAATGTCATCAAAAGTTGGTCCACATAACCAGCACAGCATTTGAAATATGCTGCGTGGACTGAAATGCACTTGTCTGAACCTGCTCTGCTCGAGTAATTTGGAATTCCTGTGGCCACACCTGTCCTATGTCAGACTGCTGTGGTGTTTTACACCAGCTGAGGATATAGATCTCCAGAGTTTGGGGGTAGGGTTTTTTGTTTGGTTTGGGTTTTTTTGTTGTGTGGGATTTTTTTTGTTGTTTTGGTTTGGTGTGGGTTTTTTTTTTTTGGTTTTGTTATTTTGGTTATTGTTGTTGCGGTGGGGTTTTTATGTTTTAGGTGGGAGTTTTTATAAAGAAGATTGAGAAGTGATATTCTAATCATTGCAATACAGTGATTTTGTCCTCAGTCATAATATTTAACTGAGGAACAGAATTACATCTATGATTAAAATATATCTTTATATAAAAATAACATGTTCAAGAATTTACTTACATTAAATTATATTGGTGGGAATTTTTATTGCTTTTATTTTTCCCTTTCTTCAAGGAACTTAATGGAGATCTGAATTTTTGACCCTAACAATTTTTTTAGAATTTTCCATATTTTTTAAAGGTCTATAATATATATCAAATGGTAAGGTAGGTCAGTTTATCACCAGGATAAACAAGCTTAAAGAAACAAATACACATCTACCACTAAATAAAAAGCTCATTTTGGGGTTGGTTTTTTTTTTATACATCTGACTTTGACCATTCCATTAAGCATATATTATCATGTGCAAACAGAAACCAAGAATGAAAAAAATAAAACTTTTGTATTCTTTAATTAATGGATGAACAGCAAGGTTAACTTTGTTTCATGTAGAGCCATGGCCTTGCTACCAATACACTGTAAATGTTTATCCTCCCTTGAAAACATTTTGCACTAACAAGAAAAATAAGACAACATTGAATACAGAGCAAGATCTCTAACCATGGTCTGAAACAAAACAAAACTCACTAGAGAATGACAATATTATGAAGATTTAGGTGCTGACATGTAGTGACTGTTGTATGAAGCTTTCAGCTGGAAGCAGGAAATAAACATGAAAATATTTTGTAAAAAATAAGATACAGTGCTATTAAACATTGGTTAAAGTAATGTAGAGAAATAAAAGAGCAAAACGTAACTGCAGTTCTACAGGCCTTTCCTTTACACCATTATTACCTTCTATTAATTCCAGCTTTGCAGTTTCAGTTACTGTTAATAGACACTTGCCTATTGAACAGTTCTCTGACAAATAAGAAAAAATATCAAATCTGAAGATGGTACTGGAGGCCTTCTGGTAGAAACAGGATTTATACCTAATTGATATGATGACATGTTTCAATCACACTGATTTACCTTCTGTAAAGCCCACCTACTTTACTTCATCTTGACTTCAGTTACAGATACAAATGGTCTCAATGCAGCATAAAGAGGAAAAAAAAAGAAAATGTCCTCACAATTTCAGTCCTACTGTTAACTGAATTTGAGAAAAGCTAATAGGCACCAGAGACAGAAATTTTAATTTCAGAGTTATTCAGTAATCACCTTTTAGAAAATGCTAACATATTATAATAGGGGTGTATACTCAGTTTACTACCTGACATTTACTTACACAGCTTTTTCTTACTAATTTAATGCTAATATTACTCCTTTAAAACAAAATTTTGTTCCATGTCTTCACAAATACGATAAAAAATTTAGTACTAAGTCACAATGTACGAGCTGCTCAGCCAACACCTGGGATCAAGCTTCTGCCATTTCTTGTTTCAGAGTTCTTCTTTTTGTTAATTGATTTATTTAAAAACATTAAGGTTATTAGTTAATATCTACAAATAATATTTAGACCTATTTTACGGTATATGCCTAGTTAAAAATCTTAAATCTTAAAAGTTATTAAATTCTTTTTCAAATCAAAGTACAAGTCATTTGGAGATGGAGAATACCAACATGACAAGAGGCTGTACCACTTACTCAAGCACTGCTGGTCAAGACCTTGGACTGCTACCCTTCCTGAGCTGGTTCTCTGCTGCTTTTACCACACAGCTATGAATACCAGCCAGGCTTTCCTATTTGCATGCTGCTTTGATACAAAAGCAGTAAAAACTATGCTGGCTGTAACAACATTAAGTGAATATAACTGCTTGGGAAGGTGAAAGAAGGAGACAATATTCAGTGAGGGGAAAAGGTATTCCTTTAAATATTAAGGGAAAAAACACTAGTCTAACTCCACAAATAACTTAGGAACATAACATACAAGCTTCTGTGTATTAAAAGCAGTGTGATTCTTCAGCCTGGGTAACACTGTGACACCACTTTTCATCAAATTCTGACAAGAAAGTTTCTAGACTCCAGGGAATCGTGGTATGAGGTCAAAGGTAAAACTTGATGATCATGGAGGTCTTCCCCAGCTTTAATGATTTTATGTAGTGATATTTTTCTGCAATCAACAAAACCTACAGCGGACAGCAAACTCACTTTTACTCAGAGACAAACATGGAGAAATGAGGGCAAACCTCCCACTTGTTGGAGGTCACCAGCTTCCTTCTACACAGCCCAGCCACGCACAAACCCAAATGAAAGGCATGAGGACTCACACTTTAAAAATCATCTGCTAACATTTAAAAGAGAGACTTAAATTGAATGTGGTATTAACAAGACCAAACAGTTCTGTTAAAACTTTGTCAGTCACTTGTAATTGTTGAATTCTTCTATACTAAGTATTGGTTCTGCTCTGACAATTTATCTTGAAAGTTCCCAGAAAATTTTAAACAACTGAAATGAGAACTTAATAAAAACCCCAAACAACCGAGCTCTACAGTACTGTCTATCCCAAACATTCAAAACACATGAATAACCTCAAAACCTATTTATATTTTATACTACACGGCACACACCAAGTTTTAATCCTTCTTAGTCCATTATGTACTTTTACTGCCACCACCATGGCCAGAGAGCGAGCTTTGGCCTCTTGCAGCCCACACGTTCACTGTAGAGGTCCTCTCCTTCCATGCCTAGAGCCTCTTTCCCTCCCTGGAAGTACGCACATCTTACCTCTGTTCCATAGGGAATTTAGTCCGTTCTCCTGGGCAGGAAACAATTTCTGCAGGGTCTCTTCCCTTCTCTTTTTGCAGGGCAGCTTTGTAGCTGCCTCATTTTTTCTTCTGAGGCAACTATCCTATTTAATGGGAGGAGCTAAAACGTCCTTATTATCAGCAGCTGCGTTTGAAACTGACCACCGCCACAATCCTTTCTCAGCTAAGGCTGGGAGCAGTTCACTCTTTCCGGGCAGGAATTGCGGCCCGAGGAGAGGCCTCCTCGGGCTAGCCCGTGCTCTGCCAGGAGGGGAGCAGCCCTGGGGAGGGTAGCCCGTTGTCCCGTCAGGAGAGCAGCCCTGGGAAGAGCAGCCCGTTGTCCCGTCAGGGGGGCAGCCCTGGGAAGAGCAGCCCTGGGAAGAGCAGCCCGTTGTCCCGTCAGGGGAGCGGCCCTGAGGGGAGCAGCCCTGAGGGGAGCAGCCCGTTGTCCCGTCAGGGGAGCGGCCCTGGGGAGAGCAGCCTTGAGGGGAGCAGCCCTGAGGGGAGCAGCCCTGAGGGGAGCAGCCCTGGGAAGAGCAGCCCGTTGTCCCGTCAGGAGAGCAGCCCTGGGAAGAGCAGCCCTGGGAAGAGCAGCCCGTTGTCCCGTCAGGAGAGCGGCCCTGAGGGGAGCAGCCCTGAGGGGAGCCGCCCGTTGTCCCGTCAGGAGAGCGGCCCTGAGGGGAGCAGCCCTGAGGGGAGCCGCCCGTTGTCCCGTCAGGGGAGCGGCCCTGAGGGGAGCAGCCCTGAGTGGAGCAGCCCGTTGTCCCGTCAGGAGAGCGGCCCTGAGGGGAGCAGCCCTGAGGGGAGCCGCCCGTTGTCCCGTCAGGGGAGCGGCCCTGAGCGGAGCAGCCCTGAGGAGGGCAGCCCGTTGTCCCGTCAGGAGAGCAGCCCTGGGAAGAGCAGCCCTGAGGAGGGCAGCCCGTTGTCCCGTCACGAGGGCGGCCCTCGGTGCAGCTCTCGCTCGCGGGCAGGACTGCGGGATGAGGACAGGAGCCTTCCATGAGGAGCAGAAGGGCAAGCAGGAGCTGATGTATGCCGGTGGAATCGCCCATATCCTGAGGGCTGGATGGGAGAGGGAGTGAAACTACACTTGGCAGAAAGCGGTGGCTAGAGAAGGTGGTATGTTAATTTCAGGCTTTCTCACCATCCACATCCATTTTAACTGGTAGTTAGATACATTTCCCCCAGGTCTGCTTTGCCCACGACAGTAATTGTTAAGTGATCACTGATCACTCTGTCTTTATTTTAACCTATGAGCTTTTTCATGTCATTTTCTCCCCATCCTGCTATAGAAGAGGAGGGGAAAATGAGTGACTGGGTTATCCTGTGGCTGCAATCCACAGTAAGCTCACCACTGTGCGGTAGACAGGTATAATTATTTTCTTTGCTGCCAGTCTAGTTATTAACCTTGACTTGTAGAGTAATCTCAGTGTTCTTTGATGTTTTCCACCTCTGGCATCTTCTATTAATTTCTGTCCAGTCATAGCTAAGGCCAAAAAGCAGTTTTTACTAACACTCCTTTATATATCTGTGTATATAAATTTAGCAAATTTCAGCATTATCTAATACAATCTTGCTTATTAAACAAGGGTATACACTGTTGCTCTATACTTCGTTGAAATTGTTGCAAAAACCACAGAGAAATTTGTCACAATGTTAATGCAGTTTTCCTCAACCTTAGTTTGTGTGGTACAGCAAGCATGATTGCTCTCCACCAGAGCTCAGAGTAAAACTGCTGCAAAGCTTTCTCCTGGCAGAAACAAGGAACATGGAGGAGACAAATCCTCCTGCCTTCTAAACCTTTCCTCAACTTGCCCATTAGGAAACACTGAGGGGGGAAAGCAGCCATTCATATTTGGCTTTAGCATTTTCCATTTTTCCTTTCATTTGGTCACACTTTGATGTATATTTTAAGAAGTTAAAAGAAATATCTGCTTCTAAAGGTATGCATGTCCATATTTTGAGAATTTGACATTTCTTCATTGTTGCAGTGTGTTGGAATAAACCTCTGGATATAACCCTCCAGCAGAATCCATCCTTTTTCTCTTCACCATCGCCTGAAGCTCTCCTCCTGAGGTAAACGGGGTTCCTAACAAGCCTGGACTTGTTCAGTGCCCAGCTGCAATCTCCAGCAAGCCAAAGATGTCACTGGGGTGATACACCACAGTTGCTGCCTTTGGCCCAGCAGCGAGGGTCAGACTGGCCCAGGCACAATCTAACTGGTAATATTGGGATTCATATTCCAATACTTCATGTATTTAACATTACAGCAATAAACACCCAAGACATTTTTGAAACATTTTCCTTTATTTGTGTATTGCAAGCATATCTGCACATCACATGCTTTACTCATTTCTGGTCTGTGAAAGTAAGGCTGTAATTTGTAGGTCTAGTACATTAATCACACCTTTACCCCAAGGAGTCAGTTCTAAGAAAAAAAAAACTAAAAACCTTCCAAAGAAAAATTAAAAAAAAAAAAAAGCATACATACTGAATAGTCAACAGCACCTCTTGTTTCTGTGATTGTTGCATTTAACTGCTCTCTCTTCCATATGTTTTCTTTCAGGTGTTATCTTATTCATCTAACTGCTCCTTAAATTAGCTTCTGTAAAAATTATTAGAGTCAAGGGAAACCTACTAGAAGCATTAAGAACATTTTGATATGAGTAGGTTAAGGATAGCTAGTTATGACAGGGAGTGAACATCCGATAGCCTGTAAGAAGACAAGCATTGACAGGTGGTAAACTCTTAAACCACCTCAGCTACACCCAAACTTGTGTCATGTCTATTTGTGTGTTTGAAGGCACAACATACCTCACTCACGGCCAACTTTGCCATAAGAGCCCTAATCAATGACATTGACTTCACAAAATTAAATAAAAACAGTCTGGCGGCGGCCTTTGTGAGAGCTTGCTCAATTGTGAGCCCACCTTTGACTGCATCCTCAGCGAGAACCAAGATACACCTGGAACATCAATACCATCAGCGCACTGGACAGCAACCGCCAACCCGCGACCTCGGGCTTCCGGCTGCTGAAGAGCTCCCGAGCGAGAGGGACAAAGGCGGTGACCGTACCTTCCCCTCGCTGCCCCGGAGGCCAGGTTTCCGCCGGCACTTCCGCGGCGCGGCCGGAGCGGTGCAGGGCTCGGCAGGCTCGGGAGGCCCAGGTAGCCCGGTAGCCCCTCCCCGCCGCCGGCCCCGCCCCGCGGGGGATGGAGGGGCCGCGGCCGGGCTGGCGCTGGAAGAGGAAGCGGGGACGCGCTACCGGGCGGCGGCGGTGGGGTCACGAACTCTGACCTGTCACAGGGCACGGCACACACAACAAAACACGCCCGACCCCAACACAGTCCCGGCCCCCTCCCCTCCGCGGGCCCCACAGCCCCTTGCAGCCCCCGCGGGGGGAGGGAGGGCCGCTGCTGGGCACCGGCCTGCCCGGGCCCGGTCGGGTCACCGCCACTGCACCTTTGGCGCCCATTCCTGAGGTAAAAAACATTTTTTAAAATTGAAGCGGCCTGCTGGGTTTGTCTCGTGGGGGGCCAGGACGAGGGAGGGGGCGCGGGGAGGCGGCAGAGGGCCCTACTCTGGACACCCCCGCGAGGGGAGGGGTGGGGTGACGGTGGGTTTAGGGGAGGGGGATTGCACGGCTCCGATATTTGTCTGGTAAGCGAGCACCGGCCGTGGTCTGGCCTGGTCTACAGCTCCTGGAGAGAGAGGAAACAACCATTGTGGCGTGCTGGGTCGATCGGCGGGGCAGTCCCGTGCCGGAGCCGCTGGTTGCAGCGTGGGCCGGCTGAGGTCGGAGCTGGTCCGATCGCGGTGAGCAGAGTCTGCTGTCCAAGGGGTGTAGGGCGATGGTCGCGGCGATGATGAGCGCGGGACACCCAGAGAGACAGAAGATGGAGTCTGAGCGGGCGGAGGCGGCGGCTTGAACCCGACCCTTTTACCTTTGCCACCGGGAGGGCGGAGGGGAGGGGGCGGCGGGTACTTTGCATACGGGGCTGAAACCGCCGCCATCTTACCGGCCGCTTCCTCATTGCCATGCCTGGGCCTCCTCTAGGCGGACACAAGGCTGTACCGGAGGGGAGGGGAAGGGGCCTAATGGCGGCGGCAGCAGCCCCGCCTGGGCTCTGGCTGGCGGCCAGCGCCGCCATCTTGTGCTCAGTGAATCCCCGGGGGGCTTTCCCTCTCCTCGAGGGGCGGTACCGCCACTATTACAAGCGGGTGGCTCGGCCAATGGGCGATCTGCGGGGGAGCGCTGCCTCTGTCGTGAGGTCATTGGTCGGGCCTAGGGGCGGGCCGGGGGCGTGTCTCGGCGGCACGCGGCGGGGAGCTGCCGAAGGCCCTTCAGCAGCGGACGGGGCGTGGCGCAGCCAATGGGCACGGGCGGCGCGCGCGGCGTAGCCAATGGCGGCGCGGCAGGCCCGGCGCGCTGCCGGCGCCGCTCGCGGTGTTCCGCTCGGTCGGCGGGTCGGGCCCTGCCGCCGGGACAGTGTGCCGGAGACTGCCGACAGGGCTGGGCCCTGTCCGGGCTCCCCGCCCGTCCCGCCGATGGCAGCCTGCTGCAGGCCGCTCGGTGTAGCCGAGTCGAGCTCACAGCGTAAAGAACGTTGTTTCATTAAGACAAAGGAAAAATTTCATTAAGTTTGAATTCGGCCGTTTGCCATGTTTTGTCAGTAGGGCCATACCCTTAGAACCTCTCAAGCTGAATTTATGGCTTGCTTCAGCGGTTTCACTGCAGCTTAGGGAAAGATTACTGATTCTACACTGTGTTTTGGACAGCATATACTGAGCTGGCTGCCACCCTGTTATGCTGAAAATAATTTCCTGGTGCCTCTTCCTAGGTTTTAAATTTCACCTCTTTTGTTGATTTGGGAGGTTTTGTTGTGGTTGCCTTAAAAACTGTTGCTCGGGGCTTTTGCTAGGAAGCAGATTTTGCCTTCTGAAAGTTGACACCATTAAAAAGCTTGGCATGGCTGTGTATGGTCTCTGTGCTTCAGCTGGATTCGATCAGATAGCCTCAGCTTAAGGTTCTTTTGTGAAGGTCGGAAGTACAAAAAGCCTTGGTGATAGCACCAACAACAGCAAATCTGTCAGACTCATTCTATAGCAAACACTTGTGTTTTGTGTCTCAGAAAGCTACTATTATGAACAAAGTATCTCTATCTGAAGGGCTTCTGTCCTCATAAAGCGCTGAGAAAATAGCACATTATAAGCATATGATTATGCTTCTTGTGCTTCTTGCTGAACATAAAAAAAATAAGAGGAAACACTGAATAGGAACCATTGAACAACTAAGAAACCATCCATAAGCTGAGTATGGTGGAAATGGTTCATAGTCTTAATCAAGTCAACACTTCAATAAAATAATGACGAGCTGTAGGAGAACCTAGCATAAATACAATTTCCATGGGGATGTCTCAAGTTTGATTATCCATTGTTACAAATAATCTATGCTTGACATATACAAAATTACTTTCACATTTGTCACAATATAAGCGAATCCATCTAATTTAATGAATTCTGACATATTTAACAATGTTAGCTTTGTAGCAGTTACATTTGAATGGATGCTAGAGAGACATGCATACATTTTTCTGCTACCTGTGTTGCTATTGTGTGCTGTATTTTTAAATTTTATATTAAATGACTGCTTCGCAATTTTAAACAGAGGTTTCGAATGAAACATCAAACAAGCCAGCATCCAGAAATGCCTTTTTATTACCTACGCCTGAATCAGAATCTGAAGTCTAGCCCTATAATTAGCAAGTCACAATTAAAAACTGAATGTATTAATTGGAAATCTTAATTAAATTTACCTTGGAAGAAATACATCCATAATAATGATAATTAAAAATATATTGAAAGTGGTTTTTTTATTGTTTCTTTGTCTTTGATTTCTTTGTATTTTTTTTCTAAACCCTAAAGTTGAAGGTGGAGTTACTTGGAATAGGATGAAATGACTCTGCAGTATCACATTATAATAAAGAAATAGCCTAAATAATGGAAGATACATTTTAGATGAAACTGTTTATTTCCCTTATTGCGTAAGATTACTCTTAAGAATATGGATGAACGTGGTGGTTTGATGGAATGACTCAATTAAATGCCAAGCAGCATTCTTAGCTTGCTGCTCCCTGGTTCAGCATGCGGGGTAGAAGCAGTTTAATGGCAAGGTTTCTCCTGCCTGAGCTGAGGAAAGTGCCTTTGAGATCTATGAATTCTGTAAGCTGCATTAGAACTTGACTTTGAAATTAGTCCTTTCTCATTTATGAAATTAACATCTCTTCTTTACAGCTTAAATAATGGACTGGAAAGAGTATATTAGAGGCTTAATTAAGTAAAAGAATAACTGTACTTCAGCAGTTTGAATAGTATGCATGTCCCATATATGTTTATGTGTATGTATGCGTGCGCACACACACATCAATGGCACCTTCTCTTATTTGCTAGATATTTCAAGCAGAGTTGTAAATTTTCAAAAAGTCATAGCAGAGCGAGCTTTAATACTAAGAAAAAACCCAAACTTTTGTGCCTGATGGAGGTTGCTGGCATCTTTCCAAACAGGTTCTCTAATGGTCTTGTTTCACCATGGCAACCAATATGGAGGTGCTGGCTCAGCAGGTAGTGGAGACTCAGCAGGTGGCTGAGGTGAGTGACAGATGATATCACAACAGTTGGTATATGAGATTTTGAAATTAAAAACTTATTAGGGAGTCCCTGCCGTTTACAATTAAGCATAAACAGAATGGAAGATCTTTAAAGAAAAGTGCTGCTTTACATTTGGGGACAAGCATGAAAACAGTCCAACTGGAACATGTTTTGTTTACCCTGCTTTGTTCTGGTGGCCCCCGTATTAAGACTGTAAGTGGAAACTTCAACATGAGCTATAGAGAAACTTGTCTGTATTATGAATTGTTTAAAAAATTAATATAACAAAATTTCTTGTCATTTGATCATTAGATTGACCTTTTGGGACATGGAAAGCTTCTGCACCTAACTGGAATTGTAATCTAGATCCACCACAGTGTTTGAAGTTACCTGTTTTACTTATGCGCCATTCTGAATTTACAGCAAAGTGGTTAACTTAAATCAGTTTTTATATTTTGTGCCCACACTTTAAAGAAAAAAAGCACAAAACCTTCTTAAAGTGATATTAAGTGATTAAGTGATGTCTAGATACATATTCACTGAAGCTTGGATGCTCAACAGCTAAAAAGTTTAAATCGGCTCATAAACACAAACTGCAAGTGTTCATGGCCATAGAAAATAATTTATCTCCCTCACTATGCAAACTTCAGTCAAAAAATAAGCAAGATCTTTTGTCTGATTAAAATTATTTGGTTTAGCATCCTTGAACTTTACTGTGATTTTTCGTATAGTTACGTAATTAAGGGATTTAATAAATAATAAAGGGCAAATGGGCTGAGAGATAAGGCCACTTTTCAGACATTAGTGTGGAGTTTTCTTTCACCTAATGATCTAAGATTACACATGTATATTAAAAATATTTTTATTTCAAGAAGTCCTATAAAAGAAGAAAATATAAGTTTAATTCTGGTTTTAGAAGTTGATTTGAGATTCTGTACTTAGAAGTACATTTTTAAAAAAGAAATTTCATTCTTTTAAACAAAATGGCCTAGTGAGTGTCCTGAAATTAACATCTTGGAATAGTTTCAAAAAACTTAAGTTTCACAGTGAAAACCAACAAGAGATTTTTCACTCTAGTTTTCTGTACCAGGTATGAATTTGGCAAGCTGCATTTTTTTAAAAACACTTCCAAATATATTTGAAAGAGAAACCTGTAATGGAAAACTTTATACTATATTGGTATAACATCTAAAGCACATAAAATATGTGACATCTGTAATTCCTCGTGCAGGAAATGCACCGTGGTAACATAGTGTGATGGTTGTATCTTGCCACTGGAGAGATCGCTCCATCTCAAGAGTGTATGAAGCTCTGTGATTTCTTCGTGGCCGGTGGGTAAATAGAGGGTTCCATCTCTTTATAGTATTCAGCTGCTGCTTAAATGATATGCCTGTCCACTGCGTAACACCATGAAAACTGTTCATGGAAAACCAGTTGTAAGCAGCATTATCTCATTAGGAATTCATTAATACTATGACCATGTTAATATTGAATAATTTCTTTATGAATGGCCGACTGCCTGCTATTTGTCTTCTCAGTTTTTAATACAGGTAAATACATAACTAGTCTTCTTTAAATATGCTAAAATTCTATATTTGTACTCACCATATTTTAGAGAAAATCAAACTTGGCACTGGCTTTAAAAAATTAGAGACTTTTGGAATATGATATTTTTTGTCAATGAAAATTAAATGGAAGAAGAGGGTTATTGACAATGCACTGAATTTTAGGTTATGAACTGTGAGAGACAAGTTGCAACTGGAATAACCTAATGCAAATATTAGTAGCTTTACCTATATCCCCATCACTTTTTCAACATAACTGCCACATATGCAGTGGCATGGGTTTATTGAAAGCTGTGATGCCAAGCACCAAACCAGACTGTCATGAAAGTAGACTACATTGTTTCTCTTTCTTGAGCAATAGTTCATCAGTTTTTTCATAAAATGGAATGTTTCACAGTAGTTGCTGAGTGTGCTCCAGTGTTGCATGTATTTTTGTACTTATTCTATTTTTAGGACTTTTAAAAATTGTTCTTGTAATGGTTTCAAATGATCTCACTGCTTTTGCTTCCTTGTGCTTTCTATAGTGTCGCTTGTTTAATTTTTTTTCCAATTGTGCATTTCTGAACAGACTGGATGAGGGTTCCATGTTTAGTGTTTGAAGTTGCCATTACTTACAGTTCATGAAACAGAAGAACAGAGAGCAGCTAGGGGATTTGGAGGGAATTTCAGCAGTTTCTCCTCATCCTGTGGAGCTTTTGAAAAGCAGGAAAAATACTTAAGCCTTAATGCAAAAATAAGTAATGCTACTTTTCTGAAGTATTTATTTAGTACAGTCACTGTACAATATGCAAGTGGCCTAGGTGTAGTCCCAGCACCGACTTAGGTCTGACTTGAGTACTGTTTAAGGAAAATGTGTTTGTTTTTAAAGGGGAGGTGCATTTCCTGTGTAGTACCTATTATTTTATATGCAAAATAAAAAAAAAAAAAAATGTAACAGAGCTGTTTTGGGTGGGGTGTGGAGGAAGGGGAGGGAATGTGTGGTGGTGGAAATAAGGGCTATTTCATCTTTCCAACAGCAGCTCTGGTGTAACCAGGAATAATTTTTAGTAGTTGCTATAACTTGGCCAGCTCTCTGGCAGCCACAAACTATTCCCGGTGCATCCTTTTCCTTGTCAGAGGCTTCAGGGAGAGAGTTACATGAGGTGACTGTTGAGCCCTGTGCTTCCTGGATCTTGTTTATGACAGTTACATTGCTGGAGAATTTTCAGTTGTTTTCAGTTCCCTCAGTGTCCTGAAAGGAAACTATCAAAGTCTGAAGCCTTTTGGAAAGCATGTTTTCCCATGAAACTCAAAAAATACTGTATATCTTTGTCACGTAAAATATTTTCTTGACCCTCTTCAGATATCTCTGACATGTTACATCATAAGTAGTTCTGCAGTTCAGATTTTCGTCCACATGAAGATATGCTTGAAAAGGAGAGTGGAAACACCGTTGTTCTGATGGAACAAGTTTTTACTTTAAGAATTAAGAAGTATGACATAAGACCCTTTATATTTAATATTTTATTGATGTCATTGGCCACTTGCTCATTTCTGATGATTTTTCAAAGTGGAGTTTTGATGCAAAGTCCTCTTAAACAGTTTTTGGTTCAAATACAGCTTTTCTCAAGTTTCAATACAGCTTTTCTCAAGTTCCTGTTAAGGGTACCATGAGCCTGAGAGGTATTCACAGAAAGTGCAAATGGGAATAAGGAGATTGTATCTGGTTTAGGCCGTTGGGCAGCATTTGAACTGAAGACTGTTGCCAGATGTGGCATGGCTGCTGGTGTAATACAAGTGTGGGGTGTTCCATAAGAGCTGGTCTGAGATTTTCTTTAGCATGCAGATGTGGCAATTGCAGTTTCTTCCATGATTGTTGCCTTTTTATGTGCTATACAAGATCTTGCACTGGCATCCTATTAGGGCAGTTAAACTAGAGTTCTAGTGGTGAATTTAACTTTTATCTGCAATCCTACAAAGGGCCGCTTGGGAGTGGTCAGGAGAGCTAATTCCAAGGAAAATAATTGAAACGTTTTTTAGATGTATCTTACAAAGAAATATATTTGGATATACATTTTTGGTAAAAGCCTATTATTAATTTAATAGCTAAAGCTACTCATTAGGAAAAATATCTATGGAAAAATAAGTCTTTCTGATTTGATTTGAGTTGCAGGTGTAAAACTTGGTACCATATTTTTCATTTAAATTCTTTAGTTATTTTATGGGTGCAGTTAAAAATATTTGGTCTGTGATTGCTAAATTATGCTTTAATTATTATAGAAAAGAGAATAGAAATTATTCAGCCTGAAATTGGTTTACACATAATGTATTCAAGCAATACAATTACTTTGGCTTTTACTGGAGTTCATGTAGAAAATGTTTTTCTGCTTAAGTTAGAAGAGATTAGAGGCTTTAAAAATTTCTATCTATGTGGCCAATGGATTATTCCTTCAATTTATTTCTCAAATGCTGTTTTTATAATCAGTGTCGGAGGGGGAAATAAGCTACAGAAAGTACGGAAAATTTGGTTAGTCAGGACAAATATTTATTATATATGTACATATGTTCGTACAAACACACATAGATGCATATGTAGATACATGATGGGTAAATCAGTCAATTACTGTATAAACACGACTATATGCCTATGAAGAAACCTTATTTATTTCTAATGACATAAAATAATGAAATGCTTGGAGAAACCTAACTTCAAACTACTGATTTTATATATACACATATATTTTATATATATACACCCATCTACTGGAAGTTTAATATGATTTCAACTAAAATTTAGAAACTGAAAAAAAGTAGAAAAAATAAGGTAAATATAAAATTATATATATTTATGTTTAAAAAGAGAAAAAATATTAGTAATTTAAACAGAAGAAACCAAATTTGATTTTGCCAGCCTTCAAAATGCACCTAATTACCAAATACTTGTTTTTAGTTTAATGATGAAAAAGGTAGATGCATATGTGTTTAAGTGTGTCTTTGTATTTCTTGAGCTTTGTACAGATTTTCTGTGTCACTTAAGGCAAATCATTATTAATTTCAATAAACTTCAGCATATGAAATTATTGCTAGTGGTACTTACTGGTTTAATAGCAATAGCAGTTATATTCTAGATACAAATAATACTTTCTTCTACACTAGATCACAGTTAGTTGACCTAACATTTACGGTGTACCCCTGCTGTAAATACACTCCCATAGGTAATTATGTATGGATATTCTTTTTAGAGAGATGTACAATAGATGATTGTGTTTTCTGTCAAGTAAAGTGCTTAATTTCAATAGTGAGCATATTTCTGTGCTGTGGAATCCTTGAAATTAGAAGAAAATACTAATGCTATTTAGACAACTAAATTATTCATTTGCTGCAGAAACTTTTCTAGTGGAAGTCCACTGGATTTTGTTGTTTATTGTTGTACAACTTGTCAAGTAGATGGTCACTTTCTCAAAATTTCATGTACCATAACTTTAACAAATTTAACTTTTGAAAATCTTAAAAATATTTTTTGTTTTCATCCATTTGTCAGCTTTCACTGCAGCCTCATGAAAATGTTTTGTTGTGGAATGAATTTTTAGAGCTAAAGATGCTCTATGGGAAATCTGATGGATTTTCCTTTCAATTTTGCTAATTTTATATTATTTTTCCAAGTCCAAGTGGGACTCACAAGACCTGGGGATCAGGCCCAGCTAGCGTGGGTTTAGGAAAGGCAGGTCCTGCCTGACCAACCTGATGTTGTTTTATGATGAGGTGACCCACCTCATGGATGAAGTAAAGGGTGTGATTGTGCCTACCTGTACTTCAGCAAAGCCTCTGATACTGTCTCACAACACTGTCCAAGGGAGGCTGTGGCCCAGGACTTAGACAGGTGCATCTTCATGGGGTTAAGAACTGGCTGGGTGACTGGGGCCTGAGAGTGGTGGGGAGTGGTGCCACATCCATTCTTCAGTCATTAGAGGGGTTCCTTAGGGCTGTTTTGGGCCCAGTTCTCTTTAATATTTTTATGGATGACCTGGATGAGGGGACTGAGGCCAAGGCCAACAGTGTGAGGTTCAACAAGGCCGTAGCTCCTGCTGTTGGGTCACCACAACCCCACACAGCACTCCCGGCTTTGGGCAGTGTGGCTGGAAAGCCACTCAACAGGAAAGTACCTGCAGGTGCTGGTCGACAGTGGCTGAATGTGAGGTGGGTGTGCCCAGGTCACACAAGAAGACCAGTGGCATCCTGCCTTGGATCAAGAGCAGCATGGCCTGCAGGACCAGGGTAGTGGCTGTTGCTCAGTACTGGCCACTGGTGATGCCACATCTCAAATCCTGGGGTCAGTTCTGGGCCCTGCTGTGCAAGAAAGACATCGAGGGGCTGAAGTGTGTCCAGAAAAGAGCAAAGGAGCTGGAAAAGAGTCTGGAGAGTCAGTCACTGAGGGGTGGCTGAAGTAGCTGCGTTTGTTAGGCCTGCAGAAAAGAAGGCTCAGGGGGGACCTTTTCAATCTCGACAACTCCCTAACAGGAGGGTGGAGTCAGGTGGGGGACAAAAAGAAATCGCTTCAAGTTGTGCCACATGGGGTTCAGGTTAAACATACATTGCAAACCCAGAAAACAATGTGGCTGTTCAATTCCAAAATGTTTAAAGAATTTCCATGCAGGTACCTTATGTCTGTCTTGTCTATCTTTCTCCTTGAACAATACAGAAGAATAGACTATTCTTTTTCTCTAGGCTGCCTGCAGTACATTGTGGTGTAAGGTCTGAAGATGGATCAATGAAAGGCTAAGGATTCTACAGCTGAACAATTGTAAAACAGTTTTAAAAGACCTTCTTGCTCTAATTTAGATCTTTTAAAGGGCACACAGCCTTGTTAATAATTCGGCATGGAAGACAAGATCATCAATTAAATGTGTCCTCTAAGAGTCTGGATTTTTGAGAGTCTTTTTTTCTCACATAGGTATCTTGTTTTCTGCAGCTGAAAACTTTGGATCATCCAGTAATTAGAAGACACCTCTTATTTCTACATCTTTCCTGTCTCTTTTTCTCATTTAGTGTGCAATTTTTGTGACCTGTATTAAAGATTGTATGTTTAATTTAGATTACACTTTTATAGTATGTGGAACTCCTTATGGTATAGGCAATAGGGGAGTAAATGGTATGATTTCATTAAGTCTTGTGTATTTTAATAACTCTACTTCCCCAAAGGGACTGTAGTTCATGTTCCTTGCTATCCAAACTGGTTTTTCTTTATGTCATAAATTTACTTTTCTGTATATTAAACAAAGATTTTTCAAAGCAAGCTAAAACTGAAACTGTCCTGTTGTCCAGCTGTAAAAATTTTGATATAACTCCAAGATTGTTTAGAAGAGGATTTGATAAAAACAACTTGTGACCATCCTAGCATTGGACATGTTAATGCAGATACCAGGTTGATAGAATGGTTTAGGTTGGATGAGACGCCTTCCACTATCCCAGATTTCTCCAAGCCCTGTCCAGTATAGCCTTGGACACTTCCAGGGATCCAGGGGCAGCCACTCTAGGCACCCTGTACCAGGGCCTCACCACCCTCCCAGGGAAGAAGTTCTTCCCAATATCCAATCTAAATGTTGTCATCTATGTTTAATTCAACATTTAAAATTTTTGCTCTGAAAAAGGCTTTGCAAGGGATGTTATTCGCACTAAGTATTCAGAACTAAATTTGCATTATAGTTTGGTGTCTAGAAAGGTATGGAATAGGACAAAAAACAATAGTATTCAGAAGCAGTGTGAAAGTTAATCTCTGTCATTCAAAAGTACTTTGAAATTATTAAAAGGGGAACTACTTAACATTTTACTTACAGAAAAAAAAAAAAAAATGAGACAAGTGTATAATTGAAAGTTAAAAAAAGTATTTCTGCATTTCAGTAAGCTAAAGAATCATACAGTACTTACCTAGTGATTCATTTGAGCAGCGTGTGGTGGTAGTGGTGGTTTGGTTTTGTGAGGTTCACTCCATTTCCAGAAAAACAAAAATATTCTGATAATTCATTGAAAGCCAATCCAAGTTGGTTAAATGACTGTAACCTTTCCAGTAAATTTAGATTCTAAACTATAGGGCTATCTGATCTTTTATAAATATAGGTATTTTGAAAAGTGTTCAATACCTTAACACTGAATTAAATTTCTGTATGTTATTTACAGGTGCCGACTCTTCAGACTTCGTTATCTGAATCTCCAGTGATGACCAGCCCTTCTCAGCGTATCCAGATAATTTCCACAGACTCCTCTGTAGCTTCACCACAACGCATTCAGGTAAAAATCCAATAATTAACCAACTATAAATTTTCTTTTTTTCTTCTCCTCCTACTTAGCTTTATACAAAAGCATGCTAAAGACTATGGAATACTTCCTTTAAGTCTTGTAAGATTAGGTAATTTTTAGTGAAAATTAAAATTCTTTTTCCCTCAGTATTGGTGCTGACTAGATGGCTGTATATAATAGTTAGCCAGTGAGGAGTATTAACACAGGTTAAACCTTGCCTGCACAAGCAAATCTCCAGAGCCCTGGCCACACCAAAGGGTGAGATATTGTCAACAGATATCTGAGATTGTCTGCAAGTGGATTCCTCTTCCACTTACTTAGGAGCCAGTAGGAGATTGATCTATTTAGCATGAAGTTGGCCTTTGGGAATGCTGCACGGTGGAACTTTGTTACTGGGAGATAATAAAAAGATGTCATTAATGTATCAGAATGTATTCAATGACAAATTACATAGGACTTAGTAAATTTTAATGAAATTCTAGTGCATGATATGGTTACTCTACCAGGCAAAATAGAGATCATGCTACCAGACAAGTGTATCAGAAATAGAAACCTTCCATCATAACAGAATCTTGAAAATTGGCATGTGAAACAATAAAGCTGCCTGATTCCATCTTTTGATGATAACTTTAGGGAGTAACATCTGATGTAAAATATATTGGTAAATGTTAACTGGGTAACATCTCCCTAGTGATATTTATAAAGAAAACTTTGAGAGAGCTTCTTTTGTAATTTTCCACTGATATAATTCTGAGATGTAATGAAAGGTTTTAAAACAAAATTTACTGTGGTCACTAATTTCTTCAATGTTTTACAGATTGTGACAGATCAGCAAACAGGTCAGAAAATTCAAATAGTGACAGCAGTGGATTCAGCTGTGTCTCCAAAGCAACAGTTCATTTTAGCTAGTCCAGATGGAACTGGTGCAGGAAAGGTGATCCTGGCAGCACCTGAGACATCTAATGCCAAGCAGCTTATCTTTACCACCACAGACAACATTGTGCCAGGCAGAATTCAGGTAAATACAGTAATTTAGATGAACCATGTAATATTTTTGCAGGGGGGAGGTTGTTGTTTTTTTGTTTGTTTCTTTTGTTTCTAAATTAAGTCTAAATTGCAGTAGTTTTTTCGTGACATGGATCAGACATACTGATTTTAGGCTTCATTGTTCAGTCACAAATCCTTCAGTCTTCACCTACCTCATGTATTCCATTGCACTTATCATCCCTCATCATGTGTTCTCATTCAGGTTCCAAAGACATATGGGAATCCTTAAGATAGTGCTTGTGAGAAGTGCCAGGATTTCTTAGTCTAAGATTCACTCATATACAGAGATACAACTCACCTGAGCAAATTTACATGAGTTCGTACTTTACATTCAGTATCAAGACATTACAATAAAGCTCTTATGTTTTTTTGTCGGTCTTGAGCATAATCTACATGAACAGAAGCTTTGGCAAGCCAATGATGTAACAATAATCTATCTCTCATGAAATTTCAGATTTCTTCCTAGCAGTCTTAAAAAAAAGAATAAAACAAATGAGAATGTGCCTGGTCTCTCTTGTTACTGTTACAATAGAGAATATTTTACAGGAAGAAGAGTAACTTTTACATAAATACTTTTAAAATGTTATTAAAAGTCTTCTAAAATTAATTTTCCATGATAAATAGGATATCTGACATTACAGAGGGGTTGGGTTTTTAAATTTTTCTTGGTTAAATTGAATGTTCAGAACAGAAGTTTTGGAATCCAAGGCCTTTGGAAGCTAAACTGTTTCTGTTATAGATCTGAGCTCCAGGCTATCCTCTCTGAACCACACATCCCTAATAGCTAGAGAAGAGATAGATGGGAACAGCATCTGAAAGCCAACTGTCTTTGGCTAAAGTATAGCAGCCACTTGAGAGTATTTCCAACAAGAGAAAAATACTGTTGATTGCACAAGTGAAGAAACATTTGTAATAAACAAAGCTAGCAGTTTTATTTGTAATTTGTTTTGATATGACTGTTTCAAAAGTCTCTCTGTTGTCAGTAAGAACTCTCATTAAATTGCATTTTATACTACTTAATTTCATTCCAAATGCCGTACTTATTCATAAATTCAGTCCCCTCTTCTTAGCTGATACACCAATCTTGTTCTATAGGCAAGACTCCTTACCTTTATATCTGGCTAATGACATCTTTTTGTTCTGGAATTTTGCTTTAGATAGTGACTGACTCTGCTTCAGTGGAACGTCTGCTAGGAAAAACTGATGTTCAGCGGCCCCAGGTAGTAGAATATTGTGTAGTCTGTGGTGATAAAGCATCAGGTAAGGAAGCCTTCAAAGTGGTATTGAAGAAACTTGCTTGAAAGGATGACTGGGATGAAGAGATGATTTTTCATGTGCTTAAACTGATTTAAGTTATGCTCATGGCAAAAGTAACTGAGTTTTTAAATGGAAAAATATACTCTGTATCTATACACAAAAAATAGCTAAACTCTGCCTGGAAGAATATTAGGTTTTCTCCTTGAACTGAAGCATACGATAAATTGGCTTAAAGATAAAATAATGATTAAATTGCTCCTGGTAATTGAAAAAGACTGCTTGAAGCATGTAGTCAAGTTCACCACAGTGATGTGCTACCATGAAATAAACATGTCACCTAAAAATGTGTAACTGCTCCAAGAAAATGCTTCTTAGTGCTCTCCAACAAACTTAACACTTCCTGGTAGATTTTTTTCTTCTACTATCACAAAACAAGGCAAGCAGAGATTATGTGAAACCTCAGTGCTTCAGTAACATGCTGTAACAAGGAATCTTAAGATAAAATTTTTTTATTTGTCAAAGGGGTGTTCTGTGCTTTCATCCTAGAGAGAAGACACCCTTCTGTCTCTTTTGCTCACTTTCTTTTTCTTCTTTTAAGTGTTTATGAAATTAAAACAATACCAGAATTAATATGGACAGGAAATTTAAATTAAGATTGCATTTTAAATTTTGGTGTAAAATTACTTGTTTTCTGAAACTACTTGAGCTCTTAGCTGATATAGTCTCTAAACGTATGCTATAGTCCGTAACAGCAGATAGAATTGTATCTGTACTTAAACAGAGTGGGAGCTACACCTTCATCAACCACACCTTCAGAAATAGCCTGAGCCTTCCTCTCTTCTCTCTCACCAAAACCCCTGACATTAGGTAAACCAGAAATATCTTGTGAGACTGTAGTAATGCTTTCATGGTCTAAAATGCTGGCATAAATCCAAAACAAATTTAAAGGATGACTTACAGTGTTTTACTTGGTTAAAATTAATATTTCTATGCTGAATTATAAGTAATTTTCAACTGATAATACATATGTTTCCTAGGTCGTCACTATGGTGCTGTCAGTTGTGAGGGATGCAAAGGTTTCTTTAAAAGGAGTGTAAGGAAGAATTTGACCTACAGTTGTCGTAGCAACCAGGACTGTATCATCAATAAACACCATCGGAATCGATGCCAGTTTTGTAGGCTTAAGAAATGTCTAGAGATGGGCATGAAAATGGAATGTGAGTGTTAAATACTCAGTGTGATATTGTTCCTACCAAATAACAATTATGTGGACTACAATTTGTTAGTGTGTTCTTTCTGCTTTGGTATATGTTGCTGGAAGGAAACAACGCTTTGGCAGCATCTAGTGCACCTTTCTTTCATCACCATTTTATGTCTGAAGTGCAGTAGTGGTTTGTTCTGAACCACGTCTCCAAGTACTGTTGCCTTTGAGGAGCCCAGTTACAGCTGCACTTAAAATGCATGTGCCAAACACAGCGTATGTTTATAACAGAAAATATTTTCACATGGATTGACATGAATCTGAATCTAATATTCTGTTTTGAGAATCTGCTTTCCTTCCAGTTTATTTTTGTGGCTTTTTCAGCCAGTGACAGAAAATAGTCTTTTTTTTCCCCTCTTTTTAAATTTTTATATTAATTTGATAATTTGTGAGCAGTGTTTTATGAGGCATTGTACAAAATGTCATATGTTTTAAAATATGCTTTCATGTTTGTATGTAGTATTTCATACATTTCCAGTGCTAGCAGCCAAACACTTGTTTCAATATATTTTTGTTTTCAGTTTATATCACGTGTTCTTCAATTTAGCACTATGTGAAACAATTACAAAGTTGTTTTGTGATACGATATAAGCAGGGTTAGTTCCAGCCACTGAGTTCAAGGGAAGCAAAACTTTAAACTGTAAATAGGAACATAATTGTTGTATTTGCACTGTGAAACTCCAGACCTGTTGTGACGATTCTGCTGCTTTACACACAATGTGCTGAATATAAGATGAGATGTTTGTGCAAGAAAAACCTGCTGCAGTTCCAGATAGCAAACCTTCCTTCTTCCAATATGATTTGGGTATATGTTTATTGACTTCACTGGCTTTGAGTCAGGCCTCTGATTAATTTATATGTATTCACCAAGTCAGTAAATTTGATATGCCAAATCGGAAGCCCCTAAATTTTGCTAATAGTAACAGCAATAGTAAAAATAAAACCAGGAACTAAGTAACTCTTGCTGGTTGTGAGGATAACTTTCTGTAATATGTTTAATAATAATATTTTAATATTATAAAGATGTACTTTTCACTTTCTTTAAAAGCTACAAATTGCTTCTTGCTTTTTTTTTTCATTAAAAAACTTCCTACACTTGTTTGGCACTTCAGTGACTGCACTTAGTTTGTTTCAATTCTCAAGTATAAATGTAGATTATGAAAGGGTTAGTTTTGGAACACTCTTCCCTAACTGGGAGGAAATAATGGCTGTGAGTGAAGTGTATTTTATGCAGAAGGTATCCTCTCAAGGAGTTTACCTGCATCTCTCAGGTAACTTGCCTCTCTTGACTTTTTCAGGGTTTGCATCGTTTTGTGTCATCCAGAATAGAAATCTGCCTAACATTTAGATATAGCTTGTGCCTGTAAAAAAAAATACAAATTGAAAACACAATCTGTAGAATCTTCCATCTTATCAAATGCCAAAAAAAGAGCGATATTTCATTCCAGATCAGCAAAACTTGAAGCAAAAGATTAATCTCTGACCTTCTTAGTTAAAAATATATGTAAAAATACACATACTCACAGATATAGTAAAATTGGAGCCTGCGTTTCTTCCCTCTTGGTATTAAATTTCCAGTTTTTAACTGAGCTGGTACACTATCATAACTGCAGGAATTTTACTGACTTTTTGTATTTTTCATTTGAAATATTTCCTTTCAAATCTGTATGTTTCTATCTTTATGTAGCGGTTCAAAGTGAAAGAAAGCCTTTTGATGTGCAACGTGAAAAACCAACCAACTGTGCAGCTTCTACTGAAAAAATCTATATAAGAAAAGATCTTCGAAGCCCTCTAATAGCAACTCCAACATTTGTGGCAGATAAAGATGGGACACGGTGAGTACCTCAGTTCCACGTATCTTCTTTCACGTCATTTGTGCACATTACTTTGCAATCACACCTATATTCTTTCTCCCCTCTGCTCTTAGAGGGAACAGAAAAGAACTTTAATGCACACATCATCTGTTTCCATTACCAAGGCCAATGTAGGTTCTGCTTCTCATGAAAGTTTTTATGTCTGCATACAGGTATGTGGTTTTCAGTTCAGAGCTGGCTCTTGTCCAGCCAGGTCAGAACAATGCAGAGCAACTGAATGATATTCAAGCAGAAAGCATGTAGGCTAATGCTGTGATACATTTGAGTTAGCATTTCTCTGAAATCAGATCTGCAAATGGCAGACTCAGGCTTCGTTCTCCTAAAGACACTAGTTAGGGAGACTCAGTGACTGCTGATTCGCATCCCAAATACTGGTTTCAATAACAGCAAAACAGCAGCTTCCTTTTACTATATGGAAGATACTCCAAAGTGGTTCCTGTACCTTACTGCTGCAGCAATTCCTGCACTCTCAGGTGTCTCCTTAGGCAATGGGTGTGAAAATGCACATCATTACAAACAAAGGCAAGATTTCTTTTTTTCCTTTTCGGAATAGAATAAAAAAAGTCTAGGTTATATATGACATTTTTAGAACTGTAGTTTATGAATGGTTGAGAACTATGTAAAAATTTGGATATTTTTATTCAGTTTTCATAAGGGAAGAAGTGTGTTTAATTTTTCATATACATACTCCTTGTTGAACAAATGACACTGCAGTTAGGAAGTTTGGGCTGCAGGTTTCTTGGAGAATTGTTTTTCAGTGTTCTTGTTTGAAAGAAGTACTCACAGAGACATTTGCTTCTTAAAAATTTCCTTGAGCTACAGATCCATTACAGACCTATAAACACTACTATAGTCATTAAGAACCACTCTGTTATTTATGTAGTATGTAGATTTGCATAATGCATGATAATTTGCTGCCTGTGCTTGTTCACAATGATAGCTGTTAGTGTAGGACCCCTTGTACTGTAATGTCCTGCAGCCTTGCACCTGTGTTGTGTGCATTGCTGTCATGTTACAGCACTTGGAGCATCACATAAGTAAACTTCTTGCTGACTGTAAAGACTTTCCACTGTCTCCCTAAATTAGATACAGGAGAGGGGGAGGATATTTGATCAAAAAACAGTGGAAGTAAAGGCAGCAGAGATTTTATGCAGGCTTTAATTATGTGACTGTTTCTGACTATATTTTGGAATATAAAAAATATTTTTATGACTTTTATTTAGTGCTGGCCAGTGTCTTGCTTGGAATACAGAGTTATGCCTTCCTCCTAAGTCTAATATAAAACTAAAGCTACCAGGTGACTTCTGAGAGCATGAGACGACAACAGCTTTCCTTAAAGCAGACCAAACCAGAACAAAAAGAAAATGAGAAGATATGCATTTGGGAAGTTCTTGTTGTTGTTTTTGTACTGGAAATTATAAGATCTTTCAGTCTTTCTGTCTTTCAAGCTACTTTTTGGGAACTGTTTCAGAAAGACTTAAGTCCTGTTAAATAAACTGTAAGCCTCACTAAATTGTTTATTTAAAAACTGGTAATTCCTTTTATGATCTCATGAGTTGTTACACATGCTTCTGATTAATGGAAAATACTATTGATCATCAGATGCCTTACGCTTTTGAACAGGTCAGCCGGTCTTCTTGATCCAGGAATGCTCGTGAATATTCAGCAACCTTTGATCAGGGATGATGGTACAGTCCTCCTAGCTGCTGATTCCAAGGTATTACTGTCTCTTTTCAGTTCTGAGATATCTATTAATTTGTTCAGATTACTTTATCTACTAGTCTCAAACAGCTGTTGCACATAGTCTCAAATAGTTGTTGCTCTTGAAAAGATAAGGTTGTGATAAGTGTGAAGAACTGTATGAATGGATATAATAAATTGATCAATAGGATTGTGGTTTCTTTTGGCAAGCATATTTCTGCAAAAGGTCACCTACAGTTAGTTCTCAATATGATGTCTCATCTGTGACTAGGATTGATAATTATCTTTAAATCCTATTTAAAGATAATTGTGAACCATTGTTCTTCCTGGCATTCAGAAAGAAGGAAAAGGTGCATAGGGGAAAAGGAATAAAAAGATTGAAAATGAGGGGGAAATTATACATATTAACTATAATTTTGATTTACTAAAACAGTGCTTCCTTTTTAGGCTGAAACAAGCCAGGGTGCCTTAGGAACACTAGCAAATGTTGTAACATCTCTTGCTAATCTCAGTGAGTCACTAAATAATGGAGATACTTCTGAAGTTCAACAAGAAGAGCAATCTGCAAGTGAGATTACACGGTATGCCTTCATATTTACACCTTATTTAGTAATTTGTGTTCTATGTGGTGTATCCTTGTACTCATTCATTAAATTAATTTGCCATTGTTGCATGAGACACAGTATAGATTGCCAGACTGCCCCTACTTTGAAACAAAATACCAGCTCTTTAGCAATCAGTTTTGGCTCTTGCCCTCTTGTGAAGAACTGTGTCCTGTGTAACAAGTGTAGTATTCTAAAGCTAGACCAGATTTGGTTCTCAGTAAAATTAACAATTACTTGTTTGTGACCCTGAAAGACTCTGAGAATAGCAACATTTCAGTGCCATTTTATTTCACAGATGTATTTTATGTAAGCTTCTCCTGTGCAATGCTTGTGCCCTAAGCCCTGCTCTTTAAGAGTCTGTATTACAGCAGATTTATTTTTGAAATTGTGCTGCCATAAAATCTCCTGGTAATGTAGATTTAGAAAGAGTTTGAAGTCTTTCTTTTCTTAAGGAAAAATATATGAAAAAGGAGCGTGGAATATTAAAATTTCCAGCACAGCTTGAGATTTGCAAGGCTGGGATTTTTTTGTTGGGTGTTTTTGGTTGTGTTTTTTGTGTGGGGAAGCAGATTGGTTGAATTTAGCAGTATAGGTTAATAAGACAACATACTTGGACTCAAAATTGTCCACTGTTTCTCAAAAAGAAGATTTTTAGGAGGAGCTTAACTGTCATGGTTTAAGAATGGTATTCTCCAATTTAATGTTCACACTTAAATTATGCTGCTACTTGCTCCCCCTCCGTCTCCAGTCAGAGGCACAAAAGGCAGAGATCACAGGTTGAAATAGGAACAGTTTACTGGGAACAGCAATGAGACTAGCAAACAAACAGTAACAGCAAAATGAAACAGTAATAGCCACAACATCAATAACAAAAGGTATAAGAAAAATGATTTACACAGAAAAGCCCCTGACAGTAAAGAAATACCAGACCAGTCTGCCCACTACTATGACTGGAAAACACCTCTCTGGGGAGAGAGAGAGAAAGCACGAGAGTGAGAAGGACATTAATTAATGTCCATCTGGGCTGACTGGGTTTAAAGGAAGTATAATGGATAGTTCCACACATGAGAAAAACAAGATACTGTACCCAGAGAAGGAAAATGCTCCTTTATTTCTATTAAATAAGACTGCTAAGTCTTTCATTTGAACTCTTCAAGTGAAGTGAATTAATATTTTAAGATACTTGACACTGCAATGTCAGCTTATGTTAACCTCTTACTCCTTCTTTAAAGCAGAAAAATAATTATTAAAATACCTCTCCCAAAAAAACATCTTGACAAAAAATGGCAAAGAAGCACAATACCATAACAATGTCCACTGGTATGAAATTGGAACACAAAATTCTTCTTTACATTTAAGCTCTGTTAATCCAAAGAGAATTTACAGTGATCTCTTTGGGTAATGATCCAGCAACAGCTTGAGTATAAAGAAGACCAGGGACCAGCCTCTCTTGTGTTACTGTCATAAGGCTTTTAAGGCTCTATGTATACTGGGAGATCAGGATGCCTGCCTATATTTCATCTTAAGGGAAAGGAAATTCAGGCATAGTGTCTAGAAGAAAACCACACTGTTCTCCATTGTTCCAAAAAGCTGGAGATCAAGGATGGGGACAAGGAGAGGGACTTTGTTCTTCAGAATACATCTGGTCTGTAATCCTCACCGAATCTGTGAGAAGGGGGAATAGTAAATGCTAAGTGCAAGAGGACTGTTGAGATTTATGCCCAGCAGACAACTAAGCCTCACACAGCTGCTCCCTCAGTCCAGTGGGACTGGTGATACAATCAGAAGGGCAAAAGTGAGAAAACTTGTGGGTTGAGATAAAAACAGTTTAATAGGTGAAGCAAAAGCCACACACACAAGCAATGTAAAGAAATTAATTCACTACCTTCCATGGGCAGCCAGGGATTCAGCAACCTCCAGGATGGCACGGCTGGGGCATGTGCAACAGTTACTTCCAAAGACAAATATTACCACTTCAGATCCCCCCACTTCCTCTTTCTCCTCCCTTCTTTTTATAAGTGTGACATCACAAAGTATGGAATAATCCTTGTATCAGTTGGGGTCAGCTGTCCTGGATGTGTCAGATCCAAACTTCTTATGCACACCCAGCTTCCTCACTGGGGGGAGGACAAGAAGCAGAAAAGGCCTTTACACAGCACAAGCACTGCTATGCATAACAAAAACATCTCTGTATTATTAACATTGTTTTCAATACAAATCCAAAATACAGCCCCATACTAGCTACAGTGAAGAAAATTAATCTATCCCAGCCACAACCAGTACAGCACAAGGCCCCTTTACTAGTACAAAACTAGGATAAAACTGTCAGAGCAGGATTTACAGTATGAAATCCTTCCCTTATAGAGGAGATCTTTTACCAGCAGTATGTGGCCACATCTGTTTGTTTTATTAATGCCCAAAGAGTACAGAGGGACCAAATTGTAATGAAACATCTGGCCTTCTGTCATCCTAAAGAGTTCTTGTGTATGTTGCCTCTAAGTTGAAATATTTTATAGCATTTAATTTGAGCACTGTGAAATTTTTAAGATCTAAGGAAGCACTCTTTCATTGTTTACTTATATTTTAGGGCATTTGATACTTTGGCTAAAGCACTTAATACCACAGATGGTACAACAGCTCATAACTTGGCAGATGGGATGGATCCTACAGGAGGAGGGAATATTCATGTAATCAGTAGAGATCAGTCAACACCAATTATTGAAGTGGAAGGACCCCTACTTACAGATACACATGTCACATTTAAGGTAGGTGCTTCTTTAAATGTCTGACTAAACAAACTAATGCTTAAGATGTATATGCTCCTACATAATTTCTTGTCTCATATTCCCAATTTACATTCCTTGCCAGTAGTAATGAGTTATTTAGTACAATTTTCCTTTGACAACTTCTTGTCGCACTGTTGATTGTGATGGACTATGAGAGTACTTTGAATGTTTTTGCTGGTTATTTCACCAATGATAAAAACTAGTTTATGTCTGAACTATATGTGTTGTGCTGTACTTTTATTTTTTGCAGCTGACAATGCCCAGTCCGATGCCAGAGTACCTTAATGTACACTACATCTGTGAGTCAGCATCACGACTCCTTTTCCTCTCTATGCACTGGGCTAGGTCCATACCTGCGTTTCAAGCTCTTGGGTAAATGGACATACTCCGTTTGAATGGTTTGCTTTTGAATGAATTTAAGCACTCATCTGAATGCTTCCAGATATTTTGAACTTTTTAGTTACAATATTTTTTCATTTTTAATTAATATTTTAAAATGTGTGAAGACTATGCAATATTCCCTGTTTTGAAGAATAAAATAGAAGATGGCAGAAGGGAGGGTAACTACAATATCTGATGTTACTGTGGGTACATAAACTAAATCCAAATCAAAAGCAAGCATTAATTTGTAGAAATTAAATGCTTGCTTGATACCTTACTAAAGAACTGATGAGCACCATTTCACAGATAAACCAAAATGGTTTCATAGTCTATAATTTCTTTTTGCTTCTTGAAATACTTGTAATATGCTAATATATGCCTGTTACCAAAAAGTTTTGCAACAGATTAATCCTTATTATGAATTGTTATACATAACATAATTATACATAGGGCAATACCAAGCTGACATGCAAACTACCTAGTGTTGTTTGATTTTCTGCTGTTTATAGGCAGGACTGTAATACGAGCCTTGTGCGTGCCTGCTGGAATGAACTGTTTACCTTAGGGCTGGCACAGTGTGCACAGGTGATGAGTCTGTCCACTATCCTGGGAGCAATTGTCAACCACCTCCAGAACAGCATACAAGAAGGTATGTTACCAGTGCTGCTAACAATACAGGGATGTTTGGATAACTTTGGCCAAAGGTGTTTCCCCATCAGTGTCTAAATTGTTCACCAGGAACCAGGAGAAGGTGAAGCTTTCTCTTGCATAATTACCTTTCCCCTGGTGATTGACAATTTTGTTGCACTGTCCTCACAGAGATATCTGTGGGATAGAAGTGTCCATAGAGGCAAGGCGGTCTTCTATGCCTGACTGATATTACAGAGAAAGTTCATCCTAAAATACTCCTTGGATGTGCTCAGAGGGTTTTCTTCCCATCCAGATGTATGTTTTTTCCTCCTAGAATAATGATATCCTCTTCCAAACCACACCAGACTTTTTCCTTCAGGAACTTTCCTTCTCCTCTTTATGGTGTAAAAACACAGTGTTTGCCAATTATCACAACAAGCATATTATTGCATGTATAATGGTTTTGGATACTACTGTAATGCAATAATGATTAATGTATTTTGAAGTGCCCTTGAAGCATTAAGCAACCTCATTTCTTGACATTCTTAACAAGATGTATGTAATTTTATTTTTTAATTCAACATTGGTTTGTTGATAATGATGATTATATCTTGAATGGATGAAAATCTGTTATATTTGCTTTTTTTCATTCTTTAAAGACCTTCCAATCAATAGGATTCACTGGAATGAAAATAATATTTACTTTTAAAAGGAGGAAGAAAACAATGCTACCAGTTTAAAACTCTGCAAAGACAGCATAATACATGAAAACTACTTTAAATTTACACGTCCGTTAAAAGCAGTTATAGAATACTATTTAGTATCATTTAAAAATACTTTTTTATGGTGTCATTATTTTGCACACAGAAAAAATTAGAAAATAGTTTTTTACTGAGGAGAGTAAAACAGATGTGTTTTTCCAGACCTGAAGGATATTAAATATTTTTCCAGCTATCTTCTTTGTATATTTTGCAGTTCTACAATCAAGCTTTAATCTACTTTATTAGCTTCATCATGATAAAGTAAATTAGACTGAAATTTGATTCTTTAATGGATATTATGCTTTAATTGCTTTCATAATGAATATAGAGTTGTTTCTTGTTTTGGTTTTGGGGGGGGGTTTTGTTGGTTGGTTTTTGTTTGTTTTGGTTTGTTTTCTCATTTAAGAGAGCCTGGACAGTCCCAAAATACAACAGAGTGCTGCCTCTTTCCTGGAGTTGAAAAGATGAGTAGGGAAACCTGCATATTGGATGTTCTATGCAAAGTTAGGCTTTATATCTGTTTCACATTGCACAGAACTGTGTATTCCACCTTTGTTCCAAGCAGTGGAGAGGAGTAAGTGGGAGGGCTGTTACAGCTGGTTCCACTTCTGTTCTTATGCATCAATGTTGTAAAAAAATATTTTTTTTCTAGACCCTGCACTTACACTCATACTGCGTTAGCTGAAACCAGCCAATGAAAGAGGATCATTAGTGTTATTTATCTATTCTGCAAAGTTATCATGTTACATTTGTATTATACCTTCAAAATTCAAAACAAAGTAAAGAAATTTCAGAACTTTATTTATTAGTGATGAAGCTGCTTATAAACTCTGGAATTCTAATTTTCTAAAATTGCTTTTCCTGAGTTTTTCTAGACCATATTTTCCCATTTAATACAGAAATAAAAACATTACATTATGTCTATCTTCATCCATCTCGAGTAACTAAAAATTTGTATCACAATTAATGATTTAAGAAATGTAGATTATGTTTTCATTCTTATTTCAAGACTGTGAAAAAAATGGTTCTTCCATTCATTTAATCTTCTTATTGCAGTTCCAGAAAATAGATCAAATCATAATAAACTATGTCAAAGATTCTGTTTAAGCAACATGGAGTCTAAGCAATCCTATGCACTATAAGCTGTATAAAGAAAAATAAAATATTCAAATTAAAATTACTTGAAATACTAGCATTGGAGATTATGACTGGAATAAAATTCTTCTAATATGTTTTTCAAGGAAAGGCTTTTATCCCTTGTAAACTGACTTCTGAAGTTTGATAATAGTAATTATATATTTTAAAAAGGTCTTAATGTATTCTCTAATGTTTTTATTCCTTGACTAGTTTTAGATATGGAGTCCAATATAAGGATTTCTATTAACCAAAATAGAAATCTCTCCCTTCCTAGGTTAGCAGCTAATACCACTCACTCGTAACAGATCTATAAATAAAATACATCTTTTAAATTGAAATTTTAAGATAGATTATGAACCCAGTATAAGGAATGTGATCTTTCAAATGATGGAAGAATCTGTGTATGTGTATTTCAGTGCATTTACCCTATCAGATGGGAAAAAGACTATTTACCATAGCTAATGAAAAGTTCACTCCTAAAAGTACGCACAGAGGAGAAAGTAGCACTGTCATTACTGTTCTTGTATTCACTTTTGTAAAGGCTAATTCAATAATGTTTGAATTTAAAAATAGGGTAGCGCGTTAGTATTTGCTTTGTGCTTCTGTTCATTCCCAGAATCACTCTAGCCATTTTTAGGACAATGCAGCATCATTTCAGAATCTCTGCTCAGAACAGTACTTCACTGGAAACGGTTTGGTGTGGCAGATTATGCTGTCCTGGCAACAGGATAACATTCTGTTGCTAGAATGTTCTTAACATTGTTTGCTAGCTCCGGGTCTGTCTCGGACTTTAAAAATTCACTTTGCTTTCACAATAATTCAGGCCATTCTTATATGTTAAGTGGTTCCAAGACAGCAAAAGACTTGCAAATATCATTGACTTGGTTTATAAAACTTTATTTGTTAATATATTAGAAATGCTTGAGCTCAGATGAAATAGTAAGCAATATCTTTTTGTAGATAAACTTTCTGGCGACAGAATAAAGCAAGTCATGGAACACATCTGGAAACTTCAGGAGTTCTGTAACAGCATGGCCAAGCTTGATATTGATGGATATGAATATGCATACCTTAAAGCTATAGTCCTTTTTAGCCCTGGTAAGGAATTTAGTAATCATATTTTTAAATAATAAGTCTTAATATGCAAATTCTTTAGTATTTTTTAAATGAGACTAATATCTTGAGATGAGACTCCTCATCTCAAGGAGGAGTTGTTGCAGATAAAATTATTGTTTCATAATGATTATCATAATAGGTGTCTTAAAATAACTTCAGAGCAACATATCCATGTTATTTACAGTTCAAATCTATCAGGTGTTTCCTGTATATTCATCCTAGAAGATTAGATTCTCAAGTTACCTTCAGGTGAGAATCTATGAGTAATAAATTATCTGGAATGTGTGCTAGCAATATTAGCGAGGTAAATGGTGAGGGGGATTAGAAGAAATGCATTTTCCGAGTGACAAAAAGAAATCTGCTTCAATTTTAGTATTTTTAATATACTTATAAGAGGAATAGCTGAAATATAAGCAGAAATACCTATTGTATATGAAACTTCCATAAAATCTCAAAAACTGAATGTAAATAGGCTGTCTTCCATTTGTTACTAAAAAATGACAGCAGACAGCTAAAGCAGTTTCTGAAATATGAAAATTTACTCAAAGAAGACCCTTAAGATTTTCTAGAACGATAAAGAAACTAGAAGTGGCAGTCTTTTCAGCAAAGACGGAAATGTTTCAAGGACACACAAAGGTTAATCTAAAACTGCTGACAGGTTGAGTAAAAGGGAAGGTTTTGCTCAGAAATGCATATTATTTACTTTATTTCAAAGGTATTTACTACTTTGTATTTAACAGAATACAAAGTAAAAGGATATACTGCTATTGGTGTGTTTGCTTGGGTTTTTTTTGCATTCGTAACTATTTTTCTCTTTGTAATAAAAGTTAATTAGAAGATACTGGTGTCCTGAAATGTTCTTTTGAATTTTTTGGGGGAGATTGTCCCATTAGAGTTAGGTTTGTTAGGGGTTTTGAGTTGGAAAAGCAAGAAATGATCCAAACTCAAGGTAGCTCTTTCCTATTTCAAGGGACAAGCAGTTTGGACACATGAGTGAAGATATTTCGGCATACTAAGAGAAGTGATATTTTGTGGGTTTGCTTTTTTTTTGCTCTGAGAACATGGCTGTCTGAGGAGCTGAGCTAGCTGGAATTAAAACATGAGACAGACTTGAGAAGATTAAGACATTGATCTATCAAGAAAATAACCCTAGATACTGCTTAGCCAGCCTAGTTAGAACAAATCACAGAGGCAACCATTTAAACAGGCAAAGCTAAAAACAAATTCTATGTCATTGCCTGGTACACACATACAGGCTTAATCTTTGTCCACTTTCTTATGGATACACACAGCTCTAGAGAGAAAAGTGAACAAGCTAATTCTGAAGCCAGGAAGTAAATGTTTACCTTTATACAGCTAGGATGTTAAACATCACAATACCAGAGAAATATTTCATTGAAATTAAATGTGAGAGTCTTATAAATACATTTATTTCAAAATGTATAGGGAAACTATCGACATACAGAAATGTTTTGTTTCTTTAGATCACCCTGGTCTGACCAGTTCAACCCAAATAGAAAAATTCCAGGAGAAGGCACAGATGGAATTGCAGGACTATGTACAAAAAACCTATCCAGAAGATACTTATAGGTATTTATCTCTAAAGTACCCAAAGTAATGTTGTGGGCTGTAGCTAACAGAAGTACGAAATAATGTCATTGATGGTTTTGACTTTCGGGGTTTGGGTTTTTTTCTGACTGTTGGTGAGAAAGAACTAAAACCCAATTCATAAAAGCAGGTCTGTTTAAAGATATATAGAAACAAGAATAGCTGTCCAGCTTACTCCATGTAAATTAAATTTATTAGTACTTTCTTGGCTTTTGAGGGATTTGAGATTGTCATAGTCATGTTTCGAAAAGAAAACAGACTTATTTTTTTAGAAGTTTGGGGGAATAACTGCTTCAACTGACTAATTCACACTGCTTCTTTTTTCAAGTTACTATTTTAAAGTCTCTTTGACAACTAAAAGGTGATTATCATCCTTGAAATGTTTTTTTAAGTTGCATATGCAGGAAAATGTTAAAACTGTCAGTTATAGCCCTTGGAAAAACAATGACACATATAACAAGGAACAATAACCATTTCTCAAACTTCTGTTTATAAGAAATTCCTAGTTATTTTCTCCCCCGGGTTTAGTGTTTTTTTTTTTAATTTCCAAGGACTTCTCTGAAATTATTTAACTTGGTTTTTTTCACTTCTCAGCTCTTCTGTTTGCTATGTGCTAGAAACAATTACTGTATTTTCTAAGAATCTCCACCAAAACTCAAAATTCATAAACACAATAATTCTCTGCATTTTCAGGGAACTACTCACCTTTGTCTGTAAGATATACTAGAACATGTTCTTTTTTACTGTGAAAGGCATCCTCATGTAAAGAATAAATCCCATACACTTAAGTATGGTCTGGGGGTGGAGTAACTAAAAAGAAGAAAAAAACCTGTCTGAAAAAGAAAGCTTCTCCCATCTATGTTTTCTGCCCTGATCTTGCAGAATTAACACTGTGGTGCAATGAAAATAGGATTGTCTGCCTCAGAAATATCCTCAAATCCCAAATTCTTCCATGTACAATTGAGGCCTTCTGGTTTGATTAGTGAGAGCTGAATATCTACCATAAAACTAAATATAAAGTTTGTTCCATATACTTACTTCTCATAATAGTGTCTTGGGGAAGAAAATCAGAGTTACATTCTCCAAGCAGTGTCTTGTATTTTAACTAATAGTGTCTCTATCTCTATGCTCCCCTACAGACAAGTTTAGAGAACAAATCTGTTTATTTCTGAGCAACTGAGTGCTGGTAGAAATTAAGATAGGGGACAAGTGTTACAATTTTCATAAAAACAAGAGCATAGTTTCAATCTTTTTGCCCTAAAGTTTACAAGATATGGTATATTAGCAGGATGGACCTTAGATATTTTCTCCATAAATATTCAAGCATTTTCCAGAGCACCTGTGGTCAGTGCTACTCAAGGTTTGCTATTACGTGGCTCTGGTTCAGAAAATTTATTTGGTTTAGCATTTGTGATGCACATCTGCCATATGAATGGCAGCAAAATACTTTCATCACTGTCCTAAATTTCATATTAATGGGAAGTCTAGCATTTCAATACAGTCACTTCATTGTATTGGATATCTGTTAACATCTTGGTAAATAAAACACCAGGGCAATTTGGGAATATTTATGCTTAACAGTACATTCCCCCAAATTCCTTTTCTCATTAGAAGCCAATTCTCTTTTTTCTGTTTATATACATCCAGCCCCCTTCCTGCTATCTCATGTCTCATGAAGTTGCTAGGCAACTGAGGACTATGCTGTTTATGGCTGAAATTTTAATTAAGCATTGTGCTCTTAAAATGGTGCAAATGTTCACACTAATCAACATAAATATCATTAGTCTCAGCATTGTTTGTCCAGAGCTGGGAATTTCAAAAGCAGGCCAAGAAAATTGTGTGTTTGTACGTACATGTTCTATCTACAAAGGGCATTAACACGTCCCTTTCACTGGAAAACTACAAAGCTACTTAGGTTTCATTTTGCTTGCAGGATAGAACAGCAACCATTCTTTTTGTGGTGTAGCCAAATTAGCTTTAATTGCCTCTTTATACCTATTCATGAATTATGGTAATTATAAAGGCAGATCCAGCTCTTTAGCCATACAGTATCTTAAACTGCTCTTACGTGTATTTATAATCCGCTGAACTTCTTTTTCAGGCTAGCCCGGATCCTAGTTCGCCTGCCAGCACTTAGGCTGATGAGCTCTAGCATCACTGAGGAACTGTTTTTCACAGGTCTCATTGGAAACGTTCCAATTGACAGCATAATCCCCTACATTCTCAAAATGGAAACAGCAGAATATAATGGACAAATAACTGGCACATCTGCATAGAGGGAACAACGTAATTTGAGGGATTGAAGTAATTTTCACAAAACCCGTATAATTATGAAGTTAAAAGAGTAGTGTTTCAGTATGTGCAGATAATACCAATTGTTATCAGTTTCCTGAGAGATTTCTCGTTGTCTTTTTTTGATGTTGACAAAATTTAAAGCAGCTATTAAAAGACCTATTATAGGACCTTTCCTGCCACAAGGAATATTTTGGATGCCTTTCATTTAAAAGGCCATAGATTACTGAACATACTTTTCACATGCTTTGTATTTAGAAACTATCGGTGGTTAAAAAGAGTTTTATAATATCAGAGTAGTAATAAAATTACTTTAAAAGTAAAAGAACAGTATGTATATATTTAAAAATATCCTTGGAATGAATGTCTAGCAAATGCCAGGGTATAATTACTAGCACTTTGTAATCACTTCTTGTCAGAGCAACAGCATCATCAACATTCTGTTTATAAGTATGGAAAATGAAAAAAAATGGATATGTCCTTAGTCAAAATGCTAGCAATTTTTGTAAAAATGTAGAATGCTAAAGGAGACAATCATTTAATCTACAAAAAGTCACTTGCTGTTATGTTATGCATGAAATAATTAATGTGGATTCTTAAATCGGATATCCACATTATATAAAACTTCATCTATTAAATTAGTGCAGTTGTAATACACGGTACAGGTACAGTCATATTATGTGCTACAGGAATTCCCCACACTAAAGAAAAAAAGTGTTTGTCACAATAATGATTAAATATGCAGGTTCCTTAAAGTGTTTATTCAGACAAACACAATCATGACAAACATTATTCTAAGAGGCAGCCTTTTTACTTAGGGGAAAATCAGTCATTAACTGGAAGAGCAGTAAATTTCAAATAGAGCTGTGTGGTGCTCTTTGAGTATGTGGTGCTCTTTGAGTATGCTCTTTGTATGCTGCAAATTTACTCCTCCTCTCTGTACTTTGAACACCCTCATAATGTAGCCACAGGGTACAATTTAAGACCTGAAATGTGTAGAACCTCTGGTTGTCAGCAAGAGTTTATTCCAAAGCTCTCTATTTCTCCTTCCCTCCCTCATGAAGCACTCCCGATTTTGCAGTGTTCTCAACTTTCCTGTCACTCACTTTGAAACCAAAATATAGTTAGGATTTACTTTCACTCATGTACAATTGCAGTTGATGACTGATGCACCATGGAGGTATAAAATGAACTACTTTTTAACTGTCTCGAGTGATGAGCCATCAATATGTCTGCTAGTAGTACTGGCCATTAGCTGCTAGCATAGGTTTCATTTTACTATAATTTAATATTATGGCTGTTCAGTATTTTAAAATCAAAGATTTTTTTTTAAGTCATAGCAATTAATACCTTCATCTACCTGATCCTGGCACATTAGATGGATTAATTATTTTAATTATTTGTGTGTTAGAGGCATTCTTACTTTAGCAGATTTATGTGACAAAACTTATCTAATGGTAAGTTCAGCACTTTGGTTTTTCTTCTGTTATTGGTATTTATTTAGAAACATCAACTAGGTTGGTGTTTGTAACTTTTCAGAGTCTGAATTGTAGCCAAAAGACCTTAAGCAACTTTAGATGAGGCTTCTAAAGTAACAAAAAGAACTTGTATACTTCATGTTTGTTAGGAGGCTGATATTTGTAGCACTTACTGTTACACAAAAGACTATTTAATTTCAGCTACTGGATGCATTAGTCTTCTATAGTTACTATTTTTAGCACATTCAGAATCTTCTTTTCTCAGAAGAGTATTACTGAGTTCCAGTAATGCAGAGATTTGTAATACAGCACTTGTATCTATCTCAACTTTTGCTATAGCAAATGAAATTGTCATATTGTTCATGCAATGGAAAGTGTGCTCTCTACACGTGAAGTCAGCTGGACTTCAGCTTTTAGTACCAACCATTTGACTGTAGTGCAACTGCTGTGGGATTGTGTCAGCACTTCTGCTGCACAGTCCTTATGTTAAGGGTATATAACTTAAAAATTAAAAGTGATTAATCAGAAACAATAGCTACCTTGGAAGAAGTAGTCGCTGCTTTTGTTAAAATTTAAAATTTTACTTCTACAAGAAGAATGCATTGAAATATTTTGATTTCTTTAATTGCCAAAAGGATTACAGAACTTAATTTTCTTTCAGAATTTAATAAAAATTATTTAAGCAGATCAGAAGGTATTTTAATGGTAAATTAAATGGTCCTTAGCACAAAAACTAGCCACTGGAATATTTGGTTTTAAATCTCAATACACACCAGCTAGTTTTTTCTTGACAAACATCATTTCAACTTCCAATTTTTCAAGTAAAAGTGCCCCATTTTCTGTGTGAAAATTTGTTTGTAATTTTTATTACTTGTGATAATAACAATTCAGAAAAGAAAGGCATTTTAGTTTTTGGGGAACAAAACGATCACACAAAGTAAAATGTGTGCCTTGAATTACATATGTAAATCGAAACAATGAATATCATGCAGTTCTGTTTACAAATAAACTACACTCCCCACAAATGCAAGACCACATAATTATATCCTTGCTCAAACCCTGCTAGTTACTTACTCTGCAAATAGTTATTAAATAGCTTATTAGGGATAAAATATTAATTTTTGTAAACTAAGTAATAACCATGCAATCCATAGTTGTGCATGCATTTAATAGATGAAATGGAGCAGTTCCATCCTTAAGATTTGGATATTACCACCTAAAAGCTACAAAGTCCCTCTGTGCAGCATCATTAGCATGATTTGCTGGCTTGCAGAGGTCAGAAACAAGCTACTTAGTTCCGATGCCATTAACAAAAAGTACTCTAACTATACACTACTTTGATTCCAAGACTAACATTTTGGATTGTAGAAATTTGAACTTATGTGTGTGCCTGTTTCCTACCCAGGAAAAGGACTTTGTGCTTCCCCTCTTGCTTCCCCTTGGCCCATTTCTCCCCATAACAATCTGTCTCAGTGGCAGCATGATCCTGTGATGCATACAGTGCAGCTGCACAATCAAGCAAGCTTTGCACGGTCTCTGCTGAAAATAATATTGCAACACTGACATAGTTCTTCAAATTTCTGAGGTTTGTTCCATCCCTCCTACAGTGACTGCATGATGGTAACAGGCTAATCTTATTAGCTTTACTGTTAAATTAGTTTTGGTTATTTTTCTCCCTGGAAAGTGCAAACTTTTCCTTATGAATATGGGACAGGAGAGTTTTTTAATATTGTAACAATTATTGAAGGACTATTTCTTGAGTATTAAATATAGAAATAGCTTGTTTTCATAAAGGTGAGATTTAAATGCCAAACTTGTTTTCACAAGAAGTTGGAGTCAAACTATCACAGTCACAAAGTGATTCTAGGAAAAGTTCATCTCACTGAAGCTCTACTTAGTGCCAAAATTTATTCTCTTCAGAAGTTTTGAGGTTGTATTTCTGCTGCTCTTCAAATGAAAATATTTTAACTTGGCAGAAATACAGTAATAAATTACCTGATTAGATTTATCTGAACCTGAGCAAATGTGTATACTAGTCATAATTCAGTCAGACAAATGTTAGAACTCTGTGGTGAGACCTGGGACATGATAATGAGGCAACGTTGGGAATGATAATGAGGCAGTAATGTCCACTGTGCTTCATTTGTTTTCCAACTCTTTTGCAAAGTAACTGGATTTCAGTCTTGTAGATAAAAAGCATTTGGGACTAGCTTTGTCATAATGATTTTAATTACATTTTTTGACAAATGTAGGAAGGTATACTCTTTTCTTCCTTTTATTTACTTACATTCGACTGTAGAGTCAGAACTAATACCATGCGCAAAAGTAATCTTTCTCAGCCTATTTACATTGCTTATAAATTGTCTGCAATGCTTTTGGTGTCTGTGGAGTTACTCTGGCATGAAACTGGTAGAGGAGAAAAAGTTATCTCCAAGGAGAGATCCTTCTAAGAAGTCATACAAGGCTTTCTTTTAGCTGCCTTAAAATGTTAGATCATTAAGAAGGCTTAGTTTTCAGAGCACACTGCAGCTACAAACTATTGTTGCTCTCCACTGATTAGTTGGCGTCATTTGCCAAGTGTCCTTTCACCATCTTCTGAAGCCTGTGGCCCCCAGAAAGCCATGATGCCTCTGGTGAGGAGCTCTGGTTCCAGTGTGTGCAGAATCCAGCAGCTCTGCATCACCATTACAGTTCCCTTTGGCAAAGAGCAAATTCTGAGGCTGCCATAGAGAAACCAAGTCAGGGTTGAAGCTCCCAGGTGAAATCAGTTTTGTGACTCTTGTTTCTCCTTTGGCAGAGACAGAAAAACACTTGTGTGGTTTTTTTTATTGTTCTGTATAGTACACAGAACTCACAGAGTCCTGAATTACTTCATTCAGGATACTGCAGGTGTCAGTAGGTTTTCCTGGCCATTAAAGTTCAGACAGTAGTTAGGATTCTTTCTTGATTACCTGTTGTTTAATTAGTAAAAGACAATAATAAAAAAAAATTAGCACCAAATAGCATGACTAGCACAGGGTTTCAGGAATACAGTTTAACCAGGAAGACAGAACTGGAAATGAATGGGCTGCTCAAGCAGTGACAAAGCAGCTTCCTGTGCTAACAGCACCAGTCAGGGCCCTGTTTGAATCAGGAGAAGTGAGCAGTAAAACTGGCAGGTCAGTCAGACGCACAGGTGTACCAGCACACATCTACTGGATGATACCATCCTGGAAAGACCAAAAATGTTGATTTTCTATTTGAGATCCCTTTCTTCCTCCCCTGTTACTCTTAATAGTGCAAAACCAGGTGTTTTTTTCACCTACTCTTGTCCATAAGAGGAAAAGCATAAATCCCAGAAAACACAGGCAGATGCCCACCTGTTCCCAGGGTTTGCCACACTGGCTATACAGCACAGCTTTTGCAGTAGATGGCTTTGGTGATAAGCATGGGCCAGCTGACAACAGCACACAACAGTCTGCAGTCCTAACACTTCCCAACATCCAGCAGGGATCAGCAAAATGAGGGCACGGTCACCCTAGAGAGGAAAGTAAGGGGCAGAGGAAGGACAAATTGCCAGCATCTACTGCATCTTAAATGACAGGAAATTAGTGTAGAAACAGCTTTATATGAAAAATTACCAAGAGGGGATGGCAAAGGAGAGCAAATGAAAGCATTTACTTTTTGCACCTTTTCATTCTAAAGTTGCTGACTCATTTTAACAGTAAATACTCCTGAATTAAGTTCAGGCTTATTGTTTGATGCCATTAGCCCATCTTGTTAGATAATGCTACAAGCCTACTTCAGGTGCAATCAGTGTTATCAACATATGGGAAATTATTTGTGAAAAAAAAAAAAAATTACAACACGGGGTTACAAGTTAAAGTAAAATTCTTTGTAAAGTTTAGATGCTCTAAGTTTAAGCATCTGAAGTTTAGATGTTTTTTATTGTGAAGTCATGCTAAGTTCATCACAGGTAGTACTGTTGTAATGTTCCATTAATGCCCACAATCTGTTCAGTCCTCTTTGTTACATAAATGCTTTGAAAATGGCTTATTATTGTTAAATTCCTGCCTTTCTTTTTAAGGGGTTTGATAGAGTTGTACATGTCTATTTTGTGCCTCCCACCGTTGTGCATTTCTGCATGTTCAGTTCTAGAACTCACTCGAGCAGATGATGCATATGTAAATAGCTGTATGTATGTATGTGTGTATGAATGTATATGCTTATACCTCTCTGTCTAAATATTTTCTGTACAGTGTATAGGAAATGTGTAGTGTATGTATATATGTACAGATATGGAGCCATTATTCATCTATTATGTGCTAAAATTTTTTATTCATTTGCTAAACCATAGCTTCCTAATTTGGTGAATCCTCACAAATTTCAGAGCTTTGCACCTTTTTTCTAAACCAGTCTGAATTTACTATTTGCTGTTCAGAACTGACAAATATATTCCATTAATTTTCTGGCTTTTACATTACTCTCTTTACCTTTTCTCATTTGACCTATAGAGGTCTGGAAGTCAATAGTTAATTGAGCATATAAAGCCTTTTGAAAATAAGGAATAAATAACTATAGTCATAGAAAATGCTTCCCTGCTCATTATATACTCATTCTCTTCCAGCCCTCCTGAGATACTTTTGTAAAGTTGTATTTTTTTGTGAAGCTTGGTAAGAGACTGATTTTTTGGTTTTAAGTCTTCATCTGTGGCTAATTGAAAGTAAACCAAGTTGCCATTTATCACTGAACTGCAGCACACAGAAGAGGAGGTAATGGATGCTGTTTAAGAAATCAATAGTCATATTGTCATAGTGATCTCATGAAACCAAGCTGTGAGATAGAGACTGTGTGCTCTGGTCAGTGAAAAAGCAGCTCTGGTACAATGGTAATTAAACAGTAGGGACATTGCAGGTAGTTTATTTCTTAGCAAGTATCAAGACATCTTCAGGATTTTCACAATGCATTTCAATTGTATATTCACTTTCCAAAGTTTTTATTTTTATTTTCCAGCCTAAACTGAACACAGCTAGTTTCTTAATTTAGTTGTCAGACTATGACCCTTGCCACATTCTGTCCTCTCCTGGGTCTGCAATCTGTGCAGCCCCTGCACTGCCTGTGACAGACCCACTCCATGTGGGACATGGACACACAGTTGGGAAATGAGATGTGAAGTAAAACCATTTCTTATTCATAATGAAACATTTACATTATCAAAGCTTCTTCTCTTTTGATGAAGCTAAAAAGGAAGCCTTCCATAAAGTAAATCTGTTAACTGTGAGTTTTTTAAAAAAAGCATTTCACAGACCATGCAGGACAGTAGTTCAGCAAGTTGTTTCTGTCATTAAAAAGGTGAAATAGAATTTTATGGGCATTTATTTCCACCTTCTGTGCTCACTGTGGCAAAGACTTGTGTATGTTTAATCCAATGAAATTACACTAATCAAAATAACATTAACTTTGTGCATTATTAAAGTGAACCACAAGTCTGAGGAAATTTTGGAAAGTTTGCTTTGGAAAATGCTGAGAATGTTCTATTTCCTGGTGTATTGGTTAGCGAGCATTTGTAAGCTTTTATTTCAAATATAGGGATAAACCTGTAGCATTTCAAACCCTTATTTCTACGATTTTCAGCATGAAAAATGTGTAAATTAACGTCAGGAATTTCTGTGACAGATGTTCCTTCCTTGGTGTCTGGACAATTGGTGGTGTTTGAATGCTTGCTTTTCTCTTTAAAGGTGAATAGTTATTAAGGTCACTGTTCTGCAGGAACAGTTTTAAAGTTTAGGAAGCCAATTGGGGCATTAATGCAAGATTGAATCTGTTTAAAAACTCAACTGTCAATTCAGGAAAAAAAAAAAGAAAAGGCAAAGTTCAGTGAATCCAAATGTGTTATATCCACATTTGAATTGTTTGTATTCTGAAGAACAAAATGTGCTCAAATTTAATGGCAATAAAGGCTCTGCAATAATACAACACAGGTCCACTTTATGGTATTTTCATGATTGTGGGTTAAAGCAGGACTAAGTAAATTTAAAACAAAAAAGCACAGTCTTTAAGAAGAAAACATATTACTTACAGACTGTAAATGTTAAATTTTCCATATATGGAATCAAGATCAAATGTTCAAGTATTTTTAATAATTAATCTGTACTCCGAAATACACTGGAAGCCAGTGTTCATAGTTTCCTAACTGAAAACCGCACAGTTGTATCTGTATTGGCATACTAGGGAATGCTGAGCTCCTAAAATACAGCAAATTTTTATAGAAGGAAGCATTTACTTTCAGTTCCTTAGGATATTTTCTGGAAGTCTGTATTCCTTATAATTTAGAAAACGATTGTTTATTTTAAAACTGCAAAAGGTTTTCATTTCTCACAGCTTCTTTTGTGAAATCAGTATTATTGTTTGTGATAGCATTTAAAAACAATAGCATGGGGTTTTTTTAAACTAAATTTTATATCCAAGCAATGTCTTCAGTCACAAAGAGGAATTTGCATTGTTGTGTTTGTATATAGAGTATTGCAGTGCATGATTTAGCTTATGCATTTTATTAAATGCTGTTGTGATATTATATTGTTGCGATTAATACTAGTAGCTAAATGAGGTTTCTACCATTAAAGTGAATTACAAATATAACTGCATTCTTGAGTTTTATTTTGAAGTTGATTTAAGTTTCTCTTGAACAGGAGCTCTCTAAGCCAAATACATAATTTACTATCTTTTAGGGAGAAACAGCAATTTGCTTTCACCACAGTGATTATCTTAGGAGAGAGATTTAACCGGGTCTGGTATAGAAAAGAAATCTCATTAACTTACTGGCTCCAAGGAACTTCTCTAGGAGGAGAGAGGGCTTTTCCTAAGGTTTTAGTTCATCGTGAACACAAAAGCTTTGAGTAGCCCCGAAGTTGTCGCTGCGGCGCGCGGGACCCGCCGAGCCCCTCACGGCCCGCGGGACCCGCCGAGCCCCTCACGGCCCGCGCGCCCCTCACGGCCCGCGCGCCCCTCGCGCCGCCGGGCCCGGGCACAGCGCGCGCCCTCCGCGGGTACTGCCAGGGACGGGATAGGCGGGGCGGCGGAGCCTCCGCCAGGGGGCGCGCGGGAGCGCTGCCTCCCCTTCCGGCCGTCGCCGCGATGCCGATGAAGGGCCGCTTCCCGGTGCGCCGGACCCTGCAGTACCTCAGCCAGGGCGACGTCGTGTTCAAGAGCTCGGTGAAGGTGATGACCGTGAACTACAACACGGCTGGAGAACTGAGCGAAGGCGCAAGGTGAGTGCGGGGCGCGGCGGGAGCGCGGGGTGCCCCTGCAAAGACACCACGGCTTGCACGGGCCGCGCCCTCCACAGCGACAACGGGCCAGCCGTTGTGTGCTTTTCTCTTTCCTTCCAGAAAGTTCGTGTTTTTCAACATCCCCCAGATCCAGTACAAGAACCCCTGGGTGCAGATCATGCTGTTCAGGAACATGACTCCCTCGCCCTTTCTCCGGTTCTACCTGGGTAGGTGGCGCCACCGCGGGGACCGCAGCAGCCGCACGGCAGCGTGGTGCCCGCCGCGCCTGGGCCCTTCGCCCTCGGCTGCTTGAGCGGAACAGAGCTTTAGCCGTTAGCAGCTCCCCATGACTCACCCTCATGGAGATTTTGCTTTTCCACTTAAAATATTACATTACACATTAACCGCAGGAGGAAGTAGATCCTTCATTCCTGTGCGTGTAAAAGCCTCTCAAAATGGCATACAGGAGGAAGTGGTATCATCTGATACACTATTATGAATTTTTCTTGACAGACAGTGGAGAACAAGTTGTGGTAGACGTGGAAGATAAAACCAACAAAGAGATAACAGAGCACATTAAAAAAATCCTGGGGAAAAGCAAGTAAGTAGCATGCAGTAAGCTAATACATCATCTAGCATACATATTACAAACTTTTGTGGAATACAGAAGGAAATACTACTTTTCCTGGATAAAACTGACACAAGCAAGATAAAGTCCACAAGGTAGGAACTTTAACACCATCTTTCTAATAACCTGGGTCCAGGGAAGGGGGAGGAAAATTGCAAGTCAGACTTCTGATAGTAACAAACAGATCTCTTTTGTAGAGAAATGCTTGAAAAAGAAGAAAGAGAAAGGAAAAAACTATCACATCCAGCAACCTTCGGGCCCAAGAAGTATCATCTGCGAGAATGCATGTGTGAGATTGAAGGCCAAGTTCCCTGTCCTGCTTTTGTACCATTGCCCAAAGAGATGAGGGGAAAATACAAAGGTGCCATGAAAAATGAGGCATGAGCCTGACATTTCAAGATCTCAAGTCATGGAGCTATTTTGCCTCAGGACTGGACAATGAAAGTGCTTCAGTGAGAGACAAGAGGCAGCAGTTCCTGGGAACAGGAACAAGCAAGTTCATTCAATACAGAGAACTCTGCGTCATTAGCCTTCTTACAACTACAACTAGAATTATTAAGTGAAAAATAAATAAAAGTTAAAACTGGCACCAAAAAAAGCTGTGGTTCTATGAAGTACTGCAGGTCATTACTGGAAAACAAAATTAATAGTCTTATTTCTTATTCATGCCTGCAGGTAGTCAATTATGGCAAAACTAAGATCATGTTTTCTTTGGGATAGAGTGGCTAGACTAAAAAGTTAAATCTTAAAAGTAGCACAGAATTCCATAATTTGTAGAAAGTGGTGCAAAAGTCCATATTGTACCAACTAAAGACAGACAAATGATAATATAACTCCAGTCTCAATTGAACTTTCCTAATTTATGTAGTTATGAATCAGAAAGTTCAGAGTCTCATTTCCAGGAAGATACAACTTTTGCAGTTGATACTGCAGCTCTGAGAAGCACTGATCAAGTCAGGAATATCAGCAGGAAAGGAGAATGGGAAAATTGGTGTATAAAAGGCAAGTTTTACAATTACCAAAAAAACCCTTTCTGAATCATTACAGTTTCTGCCTCACCAATTACACCATCCCTGTAATATGTATAAACATGATAGATTGTACTCTACTCTACAGACCTTTACGTCAGGCTTATATGTACAAGTCACTGTAGAACTGTATTGCAGCATTTCTGAATTAGTTGAATACAAAATTTCACACTGATGCAAGCATCCTGTACAAATTGCCAAGAACAAACACAACACAAAATAAACACGTTGTTTTATTTCATCTCTTTTTACAAAGTTTTCATACGGAGTAGTGCATGCAGTTGTAACAAAAGTCGATGCTTATTAGTTATTGAGCTTTATGCTTAACTCATCTTCATTCCCTTGTGCCTTGCAAGCCACACAGCAGTCCCTATACCAGCAAAGGTCTTCACATTAGAGGTGAAGACCATTCTTATTAGGTGTCTAGTCTATCACAGTTAACACTGACAAAGATCATGAGGTATCCTAGTCTGTTACCTGCTTGTAAAAATAATGTATTACATATACAATAAGAATATTCATATTAGTGTATTAGCCAGAAAATATAAACAAGGCAGGACAGTTTCAACCAGGATAAAACCACTTTTTAATGAGAAAGCTGTAGCCACTGAAACAGTTTTTCATGTTGATACCTAAAAAAGCATTAGGTTATAGTGCAGGATGCAATCCTCCTGACTAGCAACCAAGTCCATCCTAAATAAGTGCCTTTTACTATCTCTTAGATAATTCCAGGGATTCTGTTTAGTTATCAACAATTTTTGGTGCCTTGATGAATCTGGTGCTAAGCACCTATGTTCTGTCAAGACCTTTAAGAATCCTGTGTTCTTCTACTTGGTGCAAAATAAAACTTGGGGACTAAATCAGCTCTAAGAAAACATCAGTATAAGAACTTCATGGTCTTAAGCCAACCTCTGCTACACACCTTTTAAACCCAGAATTAGGCTACACCAGACAGACCATCAGGCATCCTTGACTGGCTGGTCTGAGTTACTTCAACCCCTTGCTAGTTGTATTAAGTGAGGATATAGATGGTTTGGTCTTTTTAAACAACAGTTCCACAAGTCCCTACCTCCATTTACTCACAGCTAGGAACCAGAGTTCCTGCTCTTTAGGTAACAGAGTTACTTGTCTCTAAAATCTTAAGCAGTGTTGGGGTTACAGCTATGCCAATATCAGAGACATGATTAAAAGATATGTCCCATTCCACAGAACTTCACGTTTCTGAGTAAGGCCACTATTGTTAGTGCTATACAGTGTAATCTGCCTGACTTTCCTCTATTTCAGTTCTAAATAAACCCTTTAAGATTAACTCACCACCACCACTCCTGCAAACATGAGTCTGTGCCTCTCAAAGATAAAAATCAAAGCAGTTAGATTCCATCTTTCTCAAAAACCCTGCATTTGCCCAGATGTAGGTCCTCCTGCATCACAGGTACTGGCTGTCACCAGGTCATCCCTCAGGCCACAGGATAACAAGAGGTCTGCAATCTGAAGTTTCTTATTTAAAATAGGTATGCCTCATTTTCATAAAAACTGAGGGGAATGTAACATGAGAGAGAATTGCCATTTGGCACTATTGCAGCCAGACTTTGTCTCCCAGCTTTCACAAAATTCTAGTGGCATCTCAGCTTTCCATTATAAAGAAAATTTTTTGTTGCTTGGATGCTACAAAATATTCCACTCTCACAAATATAACAAGCATGATCATTCTGTCGCCCAGAGGATTTAAAGGAATGTGTAGATTCCATAATGTAATAAGCAATTGGAGGTTCACCCTTTATATTACAGATAGAAGTGTTGCTGGCCTGATGTTCCTTTCCCTGGAAATAAGCAAATGCTTGCTCCCTCATGAGCAGGCCTGAAGCCAGCACGATGCTACAACACCATCATTTTCGCTCAGAGCAAATGGGAAACCAGAAGTGATGAAGCATTCAAATTTTACTTGGGAATCTTTATACAGATACTAAAAAGTTACTCATACTAAGATCAGTTAAGAAAGTTTTTCTCAGTCTTAAGATCCCTTTTATGTATTGATTAGCACTGCATAAACTTGATCTGTGAGTCTGTACAGTTGGCACCCAGAGCATCACAGTAGCTCTATAACAACACATTGCCAGAACACCCTTAGCAGTTCAACTATCCTGGGTCAGGAGAAGATGAAGAAGTATTAGAAAAGTTTTCATCTCTTTTTAGTCAAAGCCACACATGAAAGGCCAACACTACAGCAGAAAGCAGGAAAGAGGGCAAACTAATATTCCAACCACTTCCACATCATAGTTCCCTATTACCACTTAACCCCTGGACCAAAATAAGCATTCAGTAAGACCAGTTACCATTAAAAAGTGCTGTAAAAAGTTATTTTAAAATTTCTTACTCTAAGCTTTTGAGACCAGCAGCATTCCTCAGTGATTCTTTCTTCAAGACTGCGTAGTAGTGGCTATGTCTAAATGAAAGTGCTTTAAAGTCAGGATTTTCCCAATTCCCTCTTGTGATCTGTACTCCTATCTGTATCTGCTTTACTTTCCCATATTTAACAGCAGACTGAATTATTACACAACCCTATTGCTGCTTCAGCAGTTAGATTTCTCTTTCTGCTTTGCTAAGGTGTGTTTCAGTTCCTTTAAGTTCTCTGTCAGTACCTCCACCTCATCCAGTCGTCCACTATGTTTGGCATCAAATATATAAGCTTTAATATTATCTATCTGTTGGAGAAGCAGCTCTTCCTCTATAGCCTCCTCTCCAGAGATCTCACTGCCATCCTCCACTTCAAAGGGATTGATAGAGGATCCCTCTTCAAATGGATTCCCTGAATTCCAACTGCCCCCAGGCTTTTCAAATGGATTTTCATCCTCTTCAAAGGGGTTTGAAGTACTGCCAGATGCTCCATTACTTTGTTCATCCTCCTCCTCACTTTCAAATGGATTATATTCTTTTTTATCACTTTGCTGAGCTGTGTTAGAGAAAGAAACCACTGGAGAGGTGTCTTTGGCAAATGGATTAGCAGGATCTTCTACTTGAGGGGTATCTGCTTCATCCTCAAAGGGGTTTAGACAGGCTGGCTGATCACGGTCTTTGTCACACTGTGGGACATTCTGGGGTTTGAGTGTGAAGGTCGAGTGCTCTTTTGCTGGCAGCTGCTCAACAGGAGTTTCAAAACTTGTGTCCCCTTTGATCCAAGTAACATCCAAATGCTGTTTGACTTCTCTGAAGTCTAAGGAGCGTGTCCTTGAATGCTGAGACATGAATTTATGGTGCTCTCTTTCCCACTCTTTTTCACGAAGGACCTGAAGTTCCTCCCTCTGTATCTCCTCCTCTTCTGCTTGTTTTTTAGAAAGCTCAATAGCTTTCAGAGTTTGTTGTTGATCATATTCATCCTGAAGCTGCATCAGGTTCTCTTGCAACGTATGGACCTCATCTATCCTATTAGCTGCCTTTGCTTGCTTAATAAAGGATGTGATATTGTCAATCTGCTGAAGAAGTGGGTCTGCTCTCTCGCTCTCTCTCGAAATGCTAGATGTGGGCAACCAGCCTTCAGATTTTTTGACTGTTCCTTTTTTTATGTGAGTTTCATCACCATTAACTGCAGATGCAGATATGGAGATAAATTCCTTCTGCTTTTCCTCTTGTCTTCCCTGTGCTTCAAGAGCAACCTAAACAAAAAAACATGTAGTAATAAAACACTGCAAGCTTGAAAAATTTCATTCTAAGTATCCATAGGTACAAGTTAGCCGATCTTAAGACATTGTTGGCTGACGCTTAAAGGGATCAGCTGCCATTTTGGTTACTTTGCAGAAGATTCTTACTTTCATACCACTCCTTACATGTTTCCCTTGAGTTTGTGATGATACTGATGAAAAACTCACGACATCTGCCTCTACAAACTTGAGGGAAACTAGGAGCAACAATTCTCTTTATAGAGGAAAAAAAATGCCTAATGCAGCTGTGCAAAGAGTGGTCTAGATTGATCTGGACATCAATCATATCACATAGAACATCAGTTTTTAAGGTCACTGAATCACTGGCTTTTGGAGTGGGATTATTCTAATTTCTCAACTTATACTTCAAGATGAAGTTGGCTTTAGTTTATAATTAAAGATATCCTCCCTCCTAAAGGAAAAAAGCCTCTCTCCCTGCAGAGGCATCCTTATTCTAGTATGTTCTTTCCCACCAACAAAAGAATTTTCCAAATTCTACTTATGTGAGTGAATTCCTGAACACAATTTCGAAGTCAGTATAAACTAACACACTAACTTCAGAGCTTGCTCTGCACACACTGCACCAGAAACAGCCCATGCACCCAACTCCCTGCTGCTTCCTAGAAGTGTCCACCTTTGTGCCCACCTACTTCTGTTCTGGGCAGAACAAAGCAGCAGCTAGGCAAATCCCTGATAAAGGGGATGGGACAATATGCATGAAAAAAAAAAAAACTGAAATCCAGTGTTGAAGGCAGCGACTCATATCCCCACATAGCTCCCAGGCTTGTATCTAAGAGAAAGCCTGAAACAAGATGTAACAGATCCCAACCCGTCTTACCATATTCAGTCTTCTCTTCTTCAGTTCTTCATACTGATCCTTAGTTGGCAGGGACATTAGGCCAAGCAGTTTTTCCTGGCAAAAATTGAAATACTTACAGCATTGCTTGCAGGTATTCAGCCCATTTTTCAAGTCCTTGAGAAGAGAGATACTACCAGCAGAAACCCCACAAACACATCAAAGATGCTTCTACACTGCAGTCCCTGCTGCAGGTCTCCACACATCTCTGCTGCCACACCTGCACTGCTGTGTGGGCTCATACCTCAGCAAGAGGAAGAGCCAAGGCTCACACACCTCTTGGGTTCCCCAGGCGCAATGCTGCTCTGAGTGAAAAATCTGTGTTCAAGACAGCTTATTTAAGGCTATCATAAGTCATTAGGAGAACTAGAGAAAATGCAGAAAATGTACATAACTAAGGCCCCTGCCAAAATAGTTTCAAACCACGGGGATGCCTGGCAAAGAAGAGAACACAATCTAAAATGTACATTCATCTCACAGCATATGCTCTATTCACCTGAACAAAAAGTGTAGCTGAATATCTTATCATTCGCTGAAGTTGTAGTATTTTAGGATGAGGTTGAGGATCTTCGTGCAAGCCTAGACTCAAAATCTTCTTACTGAATCAAAGAAAACATACAGCTTCATCAGTTCAAAACCAAAATTAGGAAAAATGCCACAAAAGTGGAGAGACAATATTGGATCAAAAACTTCTGATGTTCTTTTAGATAAACAGTTTTGGATATTACAATTTGCAACACTTTCCACTCTCAGCCTTAGAAAAACAAAGAAACCAAAACAAACAATTCCTTTCCCCTCAATGGTGCTGCTACTTGTTTCCTCTATGCTTATTCTTCCCGAAGAGAAATGCATGAATTTTAAGGCTGGAGAAGAAGTAGAAATCAGTGGTGTACAGGAACAGCATCTACCTTTTTAAATGCTCTTTACAACTGAGCAGACATATTGATCATCCATATAATATTTAAGTCATAACAGAGATACATACATGCTGGGGGAAAAAGGGAGAGAGACAATCTTTTACCTTAACGCATCTATAAATTCATACATTTTTTGAATCTCCACCCTCAAGTCATTAGCATGATCAAGGTTGTAGGCTGATTCCCCAGCACTAAAGAATAAACAGAACTTTACTGTAAGTCATGCATCCAGTTAACAACATGTACAACACTACTAGTTATCCAAGATGACCAAGATTCAACATTGATAAGAACTGCTAACAATAAAGGGCTGAATGATTTTATTTCAAGCTCATGTTTAAAAAAACTTTTTTTTGGTGACAAAAGTGGAAAATTATAATAATTTTGCAAACATAAACACTTCATAGAAGATAACTGTATTTATGATTAAACACAATTATTTAATAATATATATAAAATTATTATTACTTATATATTATTACTTACTACTCTAGGAGAAACTGTATTCTAACACAAAAATGCCACTCTAAAGTAATATCTAAAATATACATATGCTTAGCAAATGTATCTATTTTGTGGGGATTTCTTTCCAGACAACTTGGTGGGAAAAATCTCTAAGTAACTAACTACATCATTAAAGCACAATAGTTACCTCCAATAGCATTTGTCAGAAAGCAAAAGACTATGCTGGACAGGGTGTAGTATTTAAAATGCCTGTCAATGACTGACCATATGGGGATACAATTATTACAGGCACTTTACTAGAGTCGCCACTTTATTGATAAAACAAACTAGGACTTAGTGGGGAAAACTCTTCATGAGTTTTTAGTTTCCCTGTCTTTTTATATCACAAAAATAAATTATAAGCATCACTTTCTCAAAAGCAACTTTGCTATCCACAGGATTCTGATTTCCAGGACACACTACTAGTCAGAAATCTTTAATGCCACCCATAACAAGCCTGTTGTTTTCTGACATTTACTTCTATTATCCAAGACATCTTTATTTTTACTTTTCTCCAGCTGCCAAGCCACATAACCCAATCTTTCATGAACTCATGACAAAAAGCAGTAACATCTTAGCAGGTTTTTCACCTTCTGTACTTCTTCCTATTGCGAGGAGTGTTTTTACAACCATGCTCGTTACTAATTTTTCTACAACCATTAGATCTAAAGGACAGGTATAGCAGTATTTATTAACTTCAACTTTTCAAAAGGAAATGCTTCCTATCAAAGACCAATGCATGTATTTCTCTCACTATATGAGCCAAAATTATAACCTGGCAACCTCTTGCAGATAGAGCTGGAGAGACTTAAGTTACCCCAGTCAGAGAATAGTACTGAGAGAAATTACACACAAAACTGAAACATGAGATTGTTGCTTAACCACTGCAGCACAGGGTACCCAGCTACACGCAGAACAACTGCCAGGTGAAGGTGCTTTACACAGAACAGAAGTGTTCCATTGATCTGCTACTGCTAGCACTCCTTGGAAGCCAAAGCATCCCAGCTGAGGACAGCAACAGCTTACTGCAGCTGTTTTGAAGAGGCTCATTTACACAGTAATTGCAAGCCCTGTACTTCCCTTTTTTGCAAAGATGATGTGTCAAAGTACGACAGCAATGCCTCACTGGGAAGTGGCTTTAAAAAATTAACAAATCAAACAACATTCTCCTCTGTATGTTACCATTAATAATTAATTCAGTACTACATTGTTGAAGAGCATCCAGAAGACAACAGATAATAAAGAACTGATTTTTCTTTAAAGTTACACACTCCTGCAGCCTTAGTACACCACTTCCTTACTACCTCTCACACTTGGAGGAAAAATACATGTTAGCCAGCAATGGGACTTACTTTAGTGATTCTGCCATCCTTATGTATTCTGGTGCCTTCTGGTCCACCTTCTCCATGCAGAGTCGGAGTTTCTTGTTATAATATTAAAACAAAACGTATAAAAAAAGACATTAAAATACTAATGCAAGAACTTGTTGACATGAATCTTTTCATGCTGCTTGTGCAGATTTGAAGTTAACCAGGTTGAAAGGCACTTTAACTGTTCAGGATGAGAAGACTCTCCAGTTATCTCCAGAACACATATGGCATTGCCAGAAACAGAGAAAGACTTACTGTACCCCTACAAGGTGGACTTTGAATCTTGAAGCTGTTTGAATGGCTGACTTGGACAACTTCTAGCCTTACCTCTCTTCACCAACAAGAGCACCAACAAAAACTCTAATTAATACTAATCAGGGGAGCTTGTGAACTCTACTGAAAACGTATCTGGTGATCATCAGTACCTGCTGCAAAGCATTTGAATGTAATGTTGATAGAGATGGTTCAAAAAATGCATTTCCCATCAGTGTAAGGACTGATGGCAACAGTGGTGACGTCAAGTTCCAGTGCAGCCCAGCTATCAAATGCACAGTATATCACTCACTGGTTTAAACAAGTTCACAATTTTAAGAGAGAGGCATGTCTGAACTACTAGCTCCAGATGATGAGAATGAAGATGTATTTTAAAAATACGTGGGAAGCTAATGTGGGCTATAAATACTATATTGAAATTGATTCCAACATTTCAGATATGTCTTTGCTACATGGCATGAACACCCAATGGTCTCTTCTAATAAAAGTCAGTATTAAGTCATAGAGTTTAGACATAAGGTAACAAGCCAAAAGTCAAGTACTGACCATTTTTGCTGACATATATGCTGTAGCACACAGCTTGACTTACCTCATAGAGTTTCACAATCTCTGGTGTGTATTCTTTCTCATCAATCTGTTGCTCTCTTTTCAACAGGGTGTCTTTGCAGTGCTGACAACAACGTATTTGTTCATCATCTTTCTCATCCAGAACAGAGTTCACGCTGCTTATACTGCTAATGCTGCCACGGCGGGAGCCGTGGACACTGCTGGGTGAGGAGTTTGGGCTTGTATGAGAACCCAAGGCCTCTCTGCTGGCACTAGTGAGTTTGCCTGAAAGTTATACACATGTAATTTCACAGTAACTGGAAAAGCCAACAGATTTTACCAACACAAACAAACTGCCCTTTAACAGAAACTTTACATTCAGGTGGTACTAAAAAACTAAGTTGAAACAGTCTGCTGAAAGACATGCAAGGATTGCATGACAACCATGACTGCAAGTCAGAATTTGGGTCTTCACTGCAAATCTTGTTGTATTTAAAACTAGCTAGAGAGCAGACTGTTGAGCATCACCGACATTGCTTATGCCTGCAAGCATTCTCAGGTTTGAGCCTGCACAGTCACAAAACAATGTGTAGAACAGGTATGATAATGGTATCCAGGCATTGTGCTTGCACACTCTGAAAAGCACAGTTAATGTCATTTATCTCCACAGAACATACAGTCTGCTCTCCAGTGCAAGATGAGAAAGATAAAAGTTTCCAGTAGTTCTTAAAGACCTACACATAAATTTCCCTAAGTTGCTGTCCCAAGGTCTAACATTTGGACAACACAAACAAAACTGGAAAAATCCAAAATATTGGAACCTTGGCAGTTCCTAAAGCTAATAGCTCCATAGTTATAGTACTCAGTAGAATAAATAATACCTATATTTACCAGGAGTTTCTACTTTTTTACTTCTTAGTATTTTTTTATTTACTATTATGACTATTACTTCTAGTAAATTTTTCAGTGTTATGCAACACTTCCAAATCTGAAGAACAGAGAAAAAGAGTGGAGAAATAATTCCTTGTATTGTGCTTCACAGGCAAGAGTCTGCATGAAACTGAATGGAAGTTTTCTGCAGAGCCAGACTATTAGCAGCATATTTTTTTCTAATGGCAAAAAGCCAGGATGCACCCAAAGTGAGCTAAGAAAACAAAGAATTAACTCTTAAGTACTTACTTGCTAAAGGAAGACTGACAAATTGCATGCACTTCTTGCACATAATAGACCCACAAAGGCGGCAGTGGTGACGTCGGTTTCGGATACTGAACTTACTGCCACAGTCTGGGCAAAATGGAACATCCTGATCACTGACCCAAGGCACAACAGACTTCTCTATAGCTGTGAGCAGAAATATACACCACATAAGTGTTCAATTGATTCCTCAGCTGGTTAGACTATAGGGGCAAATAGTCTCAGATAAGCTCACACTAACCTCTTATTTTAGCTGACTCAGTGTTTGCTCTGTCAAATGATGTCAGCTGGTTGAAGATAAATATATTCAAGAAGATTATACTTTTGCAAGGAAAAAACCCAACACAACTCAGCCCAACAAGAAAAAGAAACCTGTTTTTTTTTTAAGAGAGAGGAGTTTCAGCTGGTTTGACACCAGACTTATGCAACTTTCATTTTTTTTCTAATTCCATATTAATACCAGTGCTAAACAATGACTTATCAAACCTGTACAAATCAGGACATTTTGGACATAATCTTTTGCAGCCAACATAACTGCATCTGAGCCAAAATGCAGGTGTACCACTGGCAGATTTTGAAGAATGAAAAGCTGGAAGAATCATGATAAAAATATCGGGGAGCAATTTAGTGAAGTAAACATGGAGAAAATAAAACAGGAGAACAAATGGCTCTTGAAGCATGTGAAAGTAGCATCTTCAGCTTGAAAATGGTGCATAGAACCGGAAATAATACCCATGGCACAGAGTCAAATCATGCACAGTTCTCAAGGTAATGCATAAAGAGAGTCATAGTTTAGGACCTTTTATAAAAAATGTATTCATACTGAAATAGCTTTTTTTTTTTAAATCTAGGAAACATTTAGAAGGCTGGAATATTAAGAAGCACCAAATTTACCTTTTCTAACCTGATTATTAACTTATTGACTTCAACTACATAGTGATCAATCCTGGCTGCTCGGTGTTTCTTGAATTCAGAAAGATGGCTTCTCATAGCACCTGCAGGGATAACAGAAAGTTGTCCTGATCACCCAAGTACTCTGTATGGATTTAAATGTCACTTGAAAGACAGATGTCTCTTCTTTTCACCCTTATCATGTTCAAATTCAATTTTAAAGACACATTGGAACCCTACATTTTCAGTGTTGTTGTAAATAAAACATGCTAGTTAAAGCCTAATATTCAGGCTAGCAATAAACAGTGGTTTACTTCTACTACAGAAAACAAGCAGCACTGTGTTAAAAAGAAAATCTGCAATCATTTTTTTTCTGCATCTTCATTACATTTACAATTACATTTGGTAAGCTGTTACCTACCAGCAGCGTTCTCAAAACCAGCTCCCTTTAGTTTCCTGGCTACATGTTGAGCAAAGGGAAGAAGCACACCCAAGGATTACTGAAGGTCTATGCAGCAGCAGCTTTGTTTCAGATTTCTGATCATCTCTACACATTTAGGGGCCTGAATCAAATCCTTGATGAGAGTTTAGATTTGCAGAAAACTGGTCACCAAGTATTGAAAAGGACTATATAGCATCTCTAAGATATCTACAATTCATAGTCAATAATATTGGTTTAAGATTACTCCTTTTCCAAGTAAGGAGGTATTAAAAATCAAACTTATAGACAAAAAACTAAAGACCCCAAACTAACCAACCAACCCAAAAAAATATCTTTCTTCCAGCTGGCAAAATTCAAAATCAGATGTTACTTTTTGCTACAACCTATGTAAATGTAAGAATCTCACTTCCTCATGCTAACGGGGTAACCAAAAATCTCCAAAGATGCATTCACAGAAGCGAAAGAGTCCCTCTGGGTCACTGATTTAAGCCACTACTTTGGAGACACAATCCCTTTCACTGATCCATCAAATCACATGCCAAAATCTCTATGGTTTATCTTCTCAACGCTCATCAGAAAGCAGTTCTCACTTCTCTAATGTTCATAAACCTTCTCCCTAAACTTATTCTTAGCTAATATTTACACTATGATTGCTGCTCAGATAGTTACAAAGTCAGAAGTAAAGAAATATACAGAACTCAGACCTTGCAGACCCAAAGGACTCAGTCCTAGTTTGGCAGCACCATAGTGGAAATTTTCCCAAGATCCACAAAAGATGGTGCTGCTTCCTTCTCCAAAAATAACCATGGTATTTCAGTTATAGTACAGGCAACTGCCAGTAGCAGTATTTATAATTACAGGCTCAGTCAATATCCTTGAAATTCTACAAATGTAGATTTATATTCAGAGGAGTGGAGTTTGTTTGTTGTTTGGTTTTATAACTTGGTCATTTTAAAGTAAGCCCCCTTTTAATAAGAGGTGATTGCCACCGCAAATCCAAGGAAAAAATGTTTAAATAGATGGATAATCTTTTTGTTGAACATGCAAACTAACAGCTACTTTAAGTGTAGCCCAAAAGCTAGAGATTTTATACACTTATAACTTAGCTTTTAATTAGTGAGTTTTCTGTTTTGTAAAGTCACAAGATGAAGCTAGCTGCACAGAGGTAAACACAGACTAAGCAGATCTCAGCAGGACAGCAACAATGACATGACTAACAGCTCCCTGAAGGGGAGTTTGGGTACTGATTCTATACCTGTCTTTTCTTCTCCCCATTAACCATGTTTTACCCACACTCCACCCAATGCAATTAGGCTGCTCAGTCAGTGTGCAAACCATAACCCCTGCTAGCAAATCCAGTGCAGCACAGACACAATTCCAAGCCACTTCAGCAATAGTGTAGCACTTGTCCAAAACTTATCCCCACTGTGTATTGCTTCCTAGCTCTCCTACCTACTTCCTGAGGCTCCCACATGTATGGATCTACTCCACCATAGCTGAATGACTCATATCGTTCCTGAGATCCAGAATCAGTTCTGTCATCATCTTCTTGTTTCAGCAACTTCTTCTTTGCTCTTTTGGCCTTCTGGACTAAATCTAAAAAAAATAAACCCAAGTTATCTAACATATCAGGTAGTCACCAAATATTTGTCATGTGAAGCCAGTATAGAATATTCCTCGTCTTTTAGCAGAAATATTTTTCCTGGATAAATTTATCCTCAAAATATTCTTAGAAGAAAAATGCAGTTCAGAGCACCACAGACGACACAAAATGCTCTCTGTTTTCTGTCATAAAGCAGCATGAGGTCCTAAGGACAAGAGAGAAGACCATTGTCAGACTTCACTGTAAAACAGTAACATATCTTAAAGTACGGTACCTGTCTCACTGCACGGGGCATCATACAGTTTTATCTTAATTCTCATAATTCCCTATTATTTTCTTCAGATTCAAGAACGTTCAACACATGCCTTGTCTTATTGCACAAGCTACCAATTTCAGTGTGCTTGTAACAATCCAGTGTTAGGGTTAGGGTTTCACCAAGAAAATTAGTTAATACTTCAAAAATCTATCTCAAGAGGAAAAAAAAAAAAAAATCAAGACTGCCAGGCCACTACCTCGAGCATACTAAAACCAGAGTTTTGCAGGAACCACAGAGAATTATCACTAGATTTTAAACATTGTTCTCTCAATATAAAATGACGTTGTCAATACAAAATGACATTGGGCACACAAGGGAGTAAAATAAGGGAAATATCTTAGTAAAACAAAATTCAAAGAGATTTTCCAAACATTACTGAAAGGTGGAAATCCATAACAGATATGGAGCACTCCCAGCATCTCCTGCTAGCTCCACCATCCACATACTTTACCATGTAACAACAGTTCTTAACTTCACACTTTAACTGCAACCACAGTTTTATCTACTGTCAAAACAAGAAATTATTGAACTGGAACTTGGCAAGTACCAGAGATTCTCCATATTCTCCACAGTCTTCAAGTAATTCTTGGGTATTCACTGGGTTAGTATAATTTTGAGTTTTCCGATAAACAAAAAAGCCAAAAAGGTCAATAGTAAAAATTGTGCATAAAATCAAACATTTGAAGAGCAACGTCCGTTAGCCCCTGCTTTAGAATCAATTTATGGAAAGTATCGGGAGAAGGTGAATACTGTGCTTGGCCCAAGGAGATTTACGGAAGAATGGAACTGCATACCTCGCCTGTAAGTCCCTTCAATTAATATTTTATTGTTGTCAGACATTTGGGAGCACTCGAAATACGAGCAGGGATTTCCCACGGCCAAGCCGAACGCGTTTACCGCGGCCACCCTTACTTCGCAGCTGCGCCCTGACGTCCCGGTCTTCGCCCGAGTGCTGCTCCTCGTAGTGCGCCTGGAGCTGCCGGAACGCCTGGAGATCCTTCAGGCACAGCGGGCACAGGAAGCCCTCGCGCACTTCGGTCGGGTCCCCGAAGGCCGCCGGGCAGCCCGACGCCATCGCGGCCGCGCGCGCTGCCTTCAGCGGCTGCCGGGATGCGGGGGCCGCATCGTCATCAGGCACTGCCTGAAACGAACCAGGCCAGGGCCGTGCGACCGGCGGCGCATGAAAGAAGGCAGAAGGCCCCGGGCTGGGCGCGAGCCCCTCCAAGGGTTCCCCTCCCGGTCCCTTCCGGTCCCTCCCGGTCCCTTCCGCGGCCCCGCGCAGGCCCCGCCCAGGGCAGGAGAGAGGCCGCGCAGGGAGATGGGCGGGGCTTGAGGCGCACCGCCCGCCGGCGGAGAGGCCGCTGAGGGCTGCTCCGCCCGCCTGAGGGTCCGTGGCCCAGCGACAGCCCAGGGACGGCCCGGGAAACGCCCGGGGCAGGGCCTACCTCACCTCAGCGCCCGGGCGGCCGGTGACTGTCGACAAAGCAGGGCGGCCGCGGCCCGTCCCGGCTGCCGGGAGCGGCAGAGCGCGGCTGAGGGCGGGGCGGGCGCCGAGCCATCGATGAGAGGAAAGGGCGGGGACAAGGAGGGCTCGTCCGACACGGCGGGGAGGCTGCCGAGCGCCGAGCTATCGATGTTGGTCGGGAGCGGACGCGGAGGGCCGGCAGCGTGATGGCTGTCTCTTCTGAGGCCAGGACCGCTCGCTGTATCCAGCCGCCTTGCAGTAGGCCCAGGTAACGGGCCCGCAGAGCTGCGGTGACAGAGTCCTCACCAGGACGGGACGGTTCTGTCACGTAGGGGACACACGTCCCGCTGCCGCCCCAACCCGCCCCGGTGCCCTGGGACCGTTCCCACAGCGCTGAGGGGTCTGTGCTGTGTCCTAACCGCTGAGCACTCTCGAGAGCACCACCGTTGCCAATACCAACACGCTCCACATTCCCTTTCCCAGCCTACCTAATCTTCCTAAAGGAAGTGTCCCAAAACTGCAAACCAGAACAGCCGGTCGTGTATTCAGCCGTAGACGAAGCCCAGGAATCCCACTACTTGCGTCCTGACAAAGATTTGTGTGAATCAACGGCAGGGCATTTCCAGTGTCCCCCTTTCTGATGCCGGCTTTTGTTTAGTCTCAGCTGGCAGCGGTCCCTTCTCTCACACACTCCCAGTCGAATAGAAACAATAGGAGTGTGTGACCACACTTTGGCTTCATGTGTTGGGATTACAAGCTCTTGGAGGCAGAGAGTTTTTTCGTGGCAATGCTATTTACACTTGAGTCCTATCCATTAAAGGTGGACTTTGATTCATCATGCCCTACTCTTCTACCCTCTATATTAAGCCCTTCAAAAGCTTTTCAGCCCGGATCGTGATAGAGTGGGGTGGAAGAGAACCAGCCTGAAGCTCAGCGTCTTCGAGGGTTCACCTGCTGTGGTGTCTGGATTTGCTGGAGCCGGGCAGTTTCCTGGTGATCAGCCATACCTGCGCCACCAAGTGGCGCCAGCTGCCTTCGTTGTTGCTCCTTTTGTCCTCGGTTGAGGCCAGTGAGTTATAACTCACTGAGCAGTGAAAGAACACGACAGCGATGCACGTGTCTCTAGAAGAACTGCAAGATCCATATCGCAGAACTTTTAGGGAAGTTTCTGTTGGTGTTTCAGTTTTCTGGTTCCCGCTTCATGTGCTTGATTTGTCACGAATGTGTAGGGAGCTGGCATAAGGGTGAAGGACGGGAGCCGTGGCGGTCACTAGATGGCACCCCGGGCCCGTCCGGGAGCAGCCTCGGCCGTGCCTCGCGCCCCGCTCGCTGTAAAGGTTTGTAAAGGTTTTTCCCCGGCCGTGGGCTGTGGGCCCTGTTGACCCGGGCAGTCCATCCTGTCTTGCCGTTCCCAGGTAGTAAGAATCAGGTGTGTAAGGAAAAGCGAGGCTGTTCAGAACAGCAAGCTGTTTCTTCAGCCCTGTCTCTCCACAGCTTCACTAACTGCTCTGTTTCAAAAATAAAGTGTTAAAGGCTAATTAAAGTGGTAAATAGAACAATTGAAGTCTGGTAGCCTCCTGTTGGGATACAAACCATGCAGTGAGGACTGCCTGCAGTGAGTTGTGAGGAGGATGATGGCATGGTGGGGTCTGCACAGGAAATCAAACATTTCACTGTGTCTTCACTTAATTGTGCTCCTTTGCATGTTCTACATTTCACCTCAGATATGAGAACACATCTCACCAAATGAATCTTCTTCAAGTACTGATAAAACACTGTGTAGTGTCAATCACTCTTGAAAAGAGAAATTTAATTCAGCGTTTTTAAAGAAAAATGCCACTTGTTTGCCTGTTTCTGAATATAAGTGGACTTCATCCCTTCCTGAGAAACTCATTCCCCATGAAGTGACTCCACCTCTCAATATGATTTGGGTCTTTATGAGGGTATTAGACTTACTGGAAATATCTCAGAGACAATTAGAGAACTGATACTACAAAGTTAGGCCAGATACAGTGATGTGTGGGAATGCTATCAGTTTCCTCAAAGGGAAATTTGAGTTTCCATATCCCTTAACAGATGTTGAGCATGATCTAGTTTTGTGCTGGTATAAACAAAAAGACTTTGGCTGCTGTTATTTGGTCAGTCTCATCACACTTCCCCATACAGAGAGTGTTCACAAAGTGAAAACATCCAGATCAGTCTATAGCAATTCAGTTTACAGTGCTTCAAAAATTAATTTGTCTTCATCCAGCTAGTTGCAATAGGAAGAGGTATTTGGGGACAAAAACCTTACTGCAATTCTACAGGTTCTCTTGGGGGCTTCATTTTATCAGTAATGGTTCACAGGGAATGAATGCAAGCCAGCAGTAGCACAGGACTCGCTCCAGCAGTTACGTTGGACTTGTACTGCCTCATCCTGCCGCTAGGATATAAAAGCTCAGATGACAAAAGCCCACATCTCTTAGGTAACTCCTCTGCCACGGTCAAGGTTCTTTGCAAACAGTAAGAAAGTAAGTGGTAAAATATGTTTGTGAGTTGTGATAATTCTTAACTGTGAATTTTAGGACCTGGTCTGTTGCTAAATTGGTAATTGCTACTGATGTCCAAGAGGAGAAATTTCAGTGGACTGAATTTCGGAATACGGCTGAGAAGGGGATGCAGTTGGTCCTGTAGCCATGGCACAGCTCAATCAGAAATATGTTCCAGTTGGCGTCATCTGTGTTCTTCGACTTCTTGTAATACCTTCAGTACTATTTGGAATGTTTAATAATGGAATCTGACCTCTGCACAGGCGAGGTAAATGCTAATGATGCCTGTCTACTTCTCAGGGTATTCAAGTGGAATGTTTTTCACAAACATAGTGAAAAAAAGGTTTAAAATACCTGAAATTTAACAGCATTGAGTTCAGTATAGACTTTCTAAACAGAGTGTAAGCAGAGTGAAAAATCAGACTGTTCTTCAGAATATTCTTTGTATTCCCTAAATATTCCCTAAACAAAACAGTCACTTAATTTAATTTAATGCTGTTTTCTAAATTTACCTAAATTCAATTTTATAATTTAATGATAGATTTTTTAAAAATTAATTTTAAATTTCCTAACATTGAAATAGGTAGCACAAAACTCATCTTACAATGTTAATGATCTTTTTTTTTAATTCATCAGAGAAGATGGTTTGTTTGCTTGTTTAGGTGGATCTGACCTAAAATTTCCTGTATTTTTTTATTTTGTTCAGAGAACTAAAATATTTTCATGTTGCTGTTCATTTTACCAAAGCTCATATATTCAGTATACTCAAGTTGCTTATACTAAACATTTTGATACATAACAAATCTGTTTAATTGGTCTATGTAGACAGGATAGAAGCTACATTTCCATGCCAAATCCATGATTTTTACTGCGTTTGCAGTCTCATCAATCCAAACTGACAGCCTCATGGTTTGTAAGAGTGGCAGCTTGTTGAGCCCCTTTTATCTGATTTGTTGATTAACTGCTTGGATACCTGCAAGCCAGTCATCATCTCAAGTTTGTTTGGTCCCTTAACACTGCTGAATAATCTGTCATATTGGTCCTGAGTGCCATGGAGTGGCAGCACTTACATAAAGTAGGTGAATTATAAAGAGGAGAGATGGGAAGATTCAGAATTTCTTTGCATTTACATTTAATTTAATGGTTTAACTGTAAGAGACATACACCACAATGCCTGGATTCCATTCAGGGCTCATTTCAAATGTCAAGTACACCATATTGGGGTGCTGTCTCTTCTAGCCTCTTGTCTTCTCTTTTGTCTACAGGCTTGTGCAGCAACTGATGCCCTTCTTGAAGACAGCATGTCTAAAAGCAATAAGTAGAATACCCCCACCAGTTGGTATTTTATAGGGAAAGATTTATGATTTTTTGTAAGCTTGTTGCTCTCTTTTTCAACACCACTTGTTCAAAGTGGTGTTTCAACATCACTTGCTCTTTGTCTTGACTGTTTGACTCAGAGAACCTTTCATAAATTCTTACTATATTTTTCATTTGTCTTGACTTTCCTCCTCTTTCTCTTCTTTTTTGACAAAGCTTCTTCAGAAGCTACCCCACCCAGTACCAGCTTCAAAATCAAGAGGGAATTCATGGTGAAAACATATGCTTCTCTGTGAAAATTACTTTAAATCAACAATCATATTTCAGGCAGACTCTTCAGATCAGTTCCCCTAGTTTTCTATACCAATCAGTCTATGCTGCATCATATTAATTACATCCATTATAGAGAGAAGATGGCAATGAAGTAACTATGGCATGTTGGATTCTCGTTTACCCGCATTCCATTTTGTAGGAGTGTTTGTGCAATCTATGAAGTCCAGATTCCCCCTCTTTCCAATGTGTATGAACAGGAAGAAAGTGAGGAAATGTTAGCTGTAAGTGAGGAAGGTGTTCCTTCAGTCAACCCTTCTGTGGCATACTGCTGTCTTGTCTGGATCACTGGCTGTCAGTTCAAACCACAGCGTCCGAAATAAGTTCAAGAGCTGGTTTCACCCTTTGGCTGGGATCATTCCATTGTATTGGTATCTGAATGCCCATGTGTATCAGAAACAGGTATCCTGCTCTAGCGTACCAATACAATTTATGATCTAGTAACACTCCTTCAGCCAGTGCTCCTCCCATCTTGTGGAAGCAGAGAAGGTGAATTGGCTGGTACCTGACAAATGTTCTTCCCTTTGTTCCCTTCTTAGTACATATAAACTGTATTGGTTTCATCAAGGAAACAAAGCACAAATGTCTTCACATAGGTCTAAAAGTAGTCTTAAGGCAGGTACATTAGCTCATTTTTCTCAAGGAGTTTCCCATCTGGTTTTATTGAAGGTCTTTTGTCCAGCCTTTCCTCATTACCCTGCAGGGGTGTTCACGCTGTTCTTATCAGAAGGGGAAGAGAGGCTTCTGCACTCCAACGCTGATAGTCCACATACCCATTTCCTAGAATCAAAAGGATTTCCCTGTCTTCATTTTTTGTGTCATGTCTCTGTACAATCTAGACCTCACACAGTGTCATCCCTCTTGCATTCTCCACTTGACTTTTTTCAATCATATTTTTTATTTATAACGATGTCCTGACCTGACTGATGCTTTAAAGTTGCAGCTGACCCTTTAATGTTAACTGAGTTACCACAGAAGCAGTGACTCTACTTCAGCTGTGGTGATGATGATGCTGTTTTCAAACTTTCTTCAACTAATGAGCCATTATAAGTAGTAATAAAGTTGTTTGTTGGGGCCACATGTCCCTTGGAAACACTCAGCCCATGCTAATTACTGTAGGTCAGCAAAGAGGTCAAGGCTCATAAGTGTGTGTGTGAGGGGGCATTGAACGGTAATACTGAGAGGTTTTGAAAATATTTGCAGGGAATGTTCATTATACAGCTGGTTCACATGAACTTTCTCGACCCATTAAAAACAAAACTCATTTTGAAGACACTCGTAAAATCTGTGCTTTACAAATCAAGCTCCCTTATGTCTCAGTAACTGGTAATAATACCCAGATATATGAAACTGCAGTGGAATCAACAAAGAACTCATCTGTGCATGGTGGGTTTAGTCTCAATTAGAGCTAGAAATGAGATTTTGTGTGACTGTGCTGCTACATTAGAGCCACTGCACAGCTTTGCTCTGTGGAATTAATTCAGATTCTGCAGATTTTGCTACTGACTTCCATGACCTTTGGACCAAGTCTGATGCGGGTTTGTTCTCATTCCTGAAGAGCCCCAGCCTGTCTGACAGACAGATAGAGCACTTCCTCAGGGAGCAGTGCAACTGTAAGGCCTGGTCCTGCAGTTGTCGTCGTGTGAGTGACAGAGCAAAGCTAGTCACTTGTGGATGTTTGCATGGCTGTTAAATTCTCCTAAGTTCTAATAAAAAGTGACAGTGAGGGGAAGTTGTACAATAAAAATAAGATTATGAAAGAGAGATGTGCAATCAGCTAATTCTTATGTTATAACTAAACAGTATATTTGTATCTAAGTTGTTCATATTGGTAAGAAATTGCACTATATTTACTATTCAAATAAGCATGGCATAATAGGATAAAAGCTGCCTATTTTCTGCTTAGTTTCTTAGCCAAACTCCAGAGGTAAAAAGCTTTATAGGTGTAGATAAATCTGACAAGTACTTAACTTTGAACCTGTGCTTGTGTGTGCTTCATATTCACAAAAGTGTGAAATCCCCTGTGGTAGTCAATGCTCTGAGAACGATGTCTGTAGGAGAAAGAGTGTACTTGCCTGTTAGTATGTCTGCAACACTGCAGAAAACAGGAAGAAATTAATAAATAGAGGTGAAATTTTCATGCAGATACTGGAAGAAAATGTCCTTTTGCTTAAAACAAGAATCTGGACATTTTGAAATACTGTAATGAGTTAAAAAAAAAAGAACTTTTGAAATATGTAATCCTTGCTGTAACCCATGTTTACCCAATTGGTATTTTTTTCTTTTCTGTTTTTCACTTATTTTGAAGATTTCATAGCAAGTAGTGTTCCCCAAGGTTTAAGAAGCATTGATTCACTGCCAAAAATGGTATACGAAATGGTATTCTTCAGATAAATCGGTTTTTCCCTGATAAAATGCAAATGAAAAATTTTAAAAAGCATCATATACAGAAAGTGTGCTGAAGGAAGTTGAAGTATATGGAATATCCCCACCTATCTTCTCTAAGGATTTCAGCACTTGTTTATTAGAAGCCCCCTGTCAATAGAAGATGTCTGTCCATTGTCACATACTGAACATCATATTACCTCCAAAGTTAGAAATTGTTTGAAAGACCACATGAAGTCTTGATCAGCCTGTGAGCATCTAACTTCAGTGAAACTTGTGAGATGATGAATTATTTTTCTTCAGGGTAGCTAAACTGATTTCTGCAAAGCTGACTTCTGTAATTGAGGAGGAGTTCCAAGTCAGCTGATGTGTCTCTATGATCTTGAGGATGAACACTGATGGAAAATGTACTCATTTGTTCGTAAAAAAAAAAAGAAGTGATATGAGTAACACAGTGTGCTCAGTAACTGCATATCAATTGCAAAAATCAGTAAATCTAGTGTTTAGACCCACAAACAGGGAATCAGCTTCTTGTCAAGTTCCCTGTGAAGTGTGTGACAAAATTGATGTGAGTTTAGCCCAGATGCATAATTATGTGTGTCATACAGGTGAAAGATCTTAAAAGGGAGCCTATCATCCTTCCACTTCAATAATGAAATAGTTTTAAGTACAAGCATGTGCTGACTACCAGCATGCAAGGAGATTGTACACAGAAAAATACCCTTTGTTGTTATTTTATTTAGCTTGAGTTGGTTGTATGTTTATCACATTATTGCAGTGTGTTTGCACAACCAATAAGGACACCAGAGTTGACTATTCTTGTTTATTGAATAACTCATATCAAATAAACACTTTTGGAAATCTGACCACAGAAAGTAAAAGCATTCCTTTGAGAGAAGAAAAATCAGAAATCCTCACTGAAAGAGAAGGATCTCTTCTTGCTTTATTATTAAATGCCTGAGGAGAAGGCATGATTTCAAGTGGCATGACTGAAGTGTGGACACACCAGGGTGGGAGTTCTTGTGTGGGCTGTACACAGTCAGTAGGGGTCACAATATGTGCTTGAGATGTTCAGGGATGCATTAACCATTTTCACTCTGTAGCCTCTTAGGTGAAGAGGGTTTTCCTGTGCCAGTTCCAAGACAAACAATAAAGTCACTAATTTATTTCGTTCCAGCTGAAACTGTTCCTGTCTCTCTATAGTGCTTTACTGTCTGGACAGATTGTAGTGTACAAGGACTCAGGTGTCCAGAATGTTATTATTTAGAACTGAAAACCTGCTCTGTTTAATTTTGTAACAATTGCCATATGTTCTTTTTTCTTCCTCACTATTTACTGATTTCTCTGATGTGAGAGGAAACAATATAATTATTCTACTTCAGTAGCGTCAGAACAGAAATTTAAGAGCCTGTTTTATTCATTTAGGAACACACAGCTGGATTATTTTGGGGTCTGGGCTCCTAAGAAAATAAGCACTCTTCCTAAAGTGGGGAAATTGAAGATTCTCAGTACTTGCCTGTTCCATTCAGATGGGTCCTTTAGTTCCTTTGCTTTAAGTGTGTGACAAAGCCATTAACTTGGATGGGAGCATTAACACACTTAAAGGTAGGTGCAGAGGTCAGCAGCAGGAAGCCAAAAAGAAGTGAACGGGATGTTTTGGTGATTTGGTGATTTTGGCAGTTTACTTCACCAAATGCAAGTGCTACACAATTATTTTCTCATTCCTCTGTTTCATTTTCCCATGCTGATCTCTTTCCTGGGTGCTGACGCTTTTTTTCTACCCTGTCTCTGCTAACATCATCTACTAAATCAAGCAACAAGTTGCCTTCATGACAAGTGAATGTCTCCTGAAAGTTGCAGGGACCTGTGTCATCTGAGCTGTCAGAATTCCAGTACCTTTTTCCAGGATGCTGGCGTTTCTCACCATATACATCTACGTCATAATTCCAGCCTCTTTTGCTAGGACGCTGGTGCTTGTACATCGGATATCTTCTGCCTGGATGTTCTCTTTTGGATAACTCATTTGTGTAGGTTAGCTGTGCCCTAGGGCTGTAAGCAAACTGATCCAACGGTGACTTTCTGCCGGGAGGCTGTTGCCTTTTCAGCTCCAGAGAGACATCAAGGTCATCTTCCATCTCCCTTTTTCCTGGATGCTGCCTCTTCTGAATGTCTCCATAATATGCCTCTCCCTCAGCATCTCTTTTTCCAGGATGCTGTCTCTTCTCCAGATTACTTAGGTACTTTTTCCCGGGGTGTTGTCTTTTGGAAAGCCGTTGTAGCAGAGTGGCATTTGATTCTGTCCAAGGAAAAGAATAAGGTTAATAAAACCCCATAATCCTCCCTAAGAAAGTTGTAATAGGAATTTGTGGAGCAGGATCATAATCTGTTGCTTTTTGAAAGCCAACTCAGTATTTACAGCTACCAGTCATAACCCTATTAGTATATCTTACTCATTCTTAGGCTCTTTTTAATATTTCAGTGCTTGGATCAACACAACCAATTCTCAGCATTGATGTGAAGAGAGAGAATGGCTTTTCCTGTGGGCACTTGGGGCCAGCTGGTCTTCCACTATGGAAGGACCCAGTGCTCCCATTTACTGGAAGGCACCTCTGTGCTGTTTCTTGCAATCCCTGAGTCTGATCTTCCTTGCTGTGACAACTGGTAGCATAGCATCTACAAGGTGGAAGATGTAGACACTGGAGCAGCCTCTAGCATTCCCAGCTGTGTAAAAAGCCTGCCTCTGTTGGGGGGTAGGCACCAATGGATCAGGGCAGTAGGTGAATGGCAGCACCCCCACCTCAAATTTACATTAGGTACAGGGTCCACAGCTGCAGAATGTCCTTCATGGGACCTCTTGGAGCTTCCCTAGGCAAGTACCTGCTGGACAAGCAGGTTTTCTCTGACAAGCTTCTACCTTTTTATTATGCAGCAGCTGCTTAGGGATAGTACAGCCTTTCCTGAGCAAAGAGATCTTAGAAAAGAAAGCATCTGTGAAGAACTGTCTGTCAGTGTATTGTGGCAGCCCTCTTATCCTTCCCTTCCCCTTAGTTCCAGTGCTAAGTAAAAAGATTAAGACCTGGAAGTCATACCTTGATTTCTGAGATCTAATGATCTCAATCAAGTGCTATGCTATTACCAGATGGGTGTCCCCAGTGATATATATACCTTTATTAATGTCTTCCTTTTCAGCTTTCTTGAGGACAGACTGAAGAATGAGGCTTTCAGATCTCTGAAGGATGTCATCCAGGGGACTTTTTCCCATGTTCTCACTCTCCTCTGGAAGGAGATGTCCCCCATTGAAGCAAACACCACACGAGGTCAAGCAGAGGAGTAGCAGTGGCAGCTGGATGGATGGCATTTTGGGACAGGGGTTCCTGCAACTTCAATTGGACAGAGAACAACAGGGGAGGAGGATGGAGCAAGCAAACCTAGCAATAACAGCGATATTTCCAGACACTGAAAAACAAACATGGCACTGCTGCAGGGATTGAAGTCTTTTAGGGTCTTTCCTAATTTCTGTTTTTAACCTCTCCGTTTGTTTTTTATCCTTCAAAGCATTTAAATTCTTCATAATTAAAACCAGGTAGTTCATTTTTCTGGCAGAATAAATATGATATGAACTTCCTGAGGCACAGGTGATTCTGAAAAACAGTGATTTTACTCTGCCTTCTGTCAAGAGGCAAAATAATTTCCCCCTTGAACTCTGTATGCACAAGGTGTAGACATCTATACCTGCTATCTCCATCAGGCAATTCCCTTTGCTAAGAGTTAATTTTAAAATGATACTGAGATTAGCAGCACTTCCATTCCACCCTTAGTTAAAGGCAAACCTAAATAATCCACTAGTTTTTTTGCTGTCTTTTTCTATACATTTACAGTAGCCATGTGCTGGGTATTTGTCAGGCTAAGAAGACAGCTATGCTCTGTGTGGCAGGGAGATATCTTGCATGGAAACAAATGAGGGAAGTACCTTATATTTTTTTCAGAAACATAATAATAATTGTATCCTCTGTTATGTCTTGCCCAGATACCAAGTGTTTTCCTATTTCTTCTAGCTAGCACTGAATTCCTAACATGCTTAGGGATTTATTTTACAGTAAACAGAGTTCCTTCAGTAGAATGGAATACATCTTTAATACTACTGTAGAAGTCATTTATCTTATATCTTCAGAACATAAAAGAAATGCACAATTTTATGAAGTCCTACAAATTTCCCAAATAGAAAATGAGTTCATTACCTTTTTTTATTGGCAGGTTTTTATCAGTTCTGATCAAATCCTTGAGTAATAGCCCTAAGAACATCACATAGGCAATTTGACTCAGAGCAATCTTTAGACAGAAAGGTAAAATCTGCTAAAAAGGAAATTATTTTATAAATTACCTGATTTGTAGTTTCAGATTTTTGCTTGATGCATCTGCCAAATCCTTTAAAGCTGTTTGTGCACCTGAGCTTCAGTTGCCCTTTTGCAGCTGCAGGCACACAGAGTGTCCAACAGAAGCGTTGCCGTGTGCTCTCTGCAGGGCTCACGTCTCTGTACTTATAGTCTACTGCCTCTGGACCCTTTATGCAAACAGCTCTGAGGTAACTTAGGGGATATGATGTGGGGGTTTTTTTGGTTTGTGGTTTTGTTTTTTTTTTTTACTGCTCTCAGAGAGCTGCATTTTGAATGCATTTAAGATTCACACAGTTATCTGCTGGCCTCCATAAATCCATGCTCGGCTCCCAGAAACCATTATTTTTCCATTCTCTAAAGAGATTATGTTGAACTTTATGTAACTCAGCATAAAGAAAAGGAGGTTTTCTTTGCTTAACAAAACTAAGCTTGTTCGTCCTCTATTAAGCAAGTGTTTTGGAATAAAAGCAGAGAGGTAGGTAATTAATTAGGCTAGGGAAGAAAGACAATGGCAAAAATGTAATGGATTAGATTTAAGTAAGTGTATACCCTGGGTTCTTATTCTGAATGACACTATACAGTTTCTGGCTCACAGTTACATATTTTTTTGGCATAGGCTTCCACAGAAAGTATTTTAGAATATGTGGTGCATAACATTAAATATTAAAACATGTTTATGTTGCTGTTATGTGCTTCAAAAAGCATTATACTATTGTGACTTGAAATAAGACTGTCTTTAACCTGTTGTCTACTTAACATACTGCTCCACACAGTACTGTTCATACAGGGCAGGACAACCCCTTGGCATTTCCTAGGTGTCGTAACCCCATAAGGTCTCTCAGGTATGACACCTGAGTTTAAACAGTTACTGTATTGCCCTATGAAAGTGGGCATCGATGAAATGGGAAACTGCCCAGTTTCATTCTCCTTAAAATCTGCTTCTTGACACACTTTTTAGCTTACTTTTAGAGAACATGTAAAGCATTGTGTTATAATTACATCCCCATGCAAAGCTCCTCAGCAGGTGCAAAAATATATTCACAGTGCAATGCCCAGGACATCCAGTCTGGCCAGCTTTGCCTCTTTGCTCAGAGTTATTTTATCTTATTTTGGACTAATTTAGTAGTTTTAGCGCTTTGTTTAAATGAAGAAACTTAAAATTCAGCACCTCAGAGAGTCAGGGTTTTTAATGAAAAATGTCCTTTTTCTATTTCACAGCTGGAAAACTATATGATTTTTATATGATATCCTTTCTTTTTTAGTTCTGTTTTGCCTTTTTCCAGCTACATTTTTTCTGTTTCCTTTCCCCCACAGGTGATTTTTCTATTTAAAAGATTTCTGGAGGTTTGTTTTATGAGCGTAAACATTCTTTCCTCCCCCTGACTGCACAATTACTCATGGCACTGAGATGAATTCATGGGTAGGAGGGAGAGTTTGTTTCTTCAAACTCCAGAGTGTTCCAAGCTATACTTTTTAGTCCTGTCACAAATACATTGACAACCCAGACTTGCCCAGAGCTTCTGTCAGCACAGGGTTTGGCTCCCAGTCCACATCTAAGTCTGTGGTAGGTTCTAGAATTGCACAGATGTTGAACTACCACATTTCACACCTAAATACAGCGTTTCAGCATCACTGTGATCCTCAATCCTTTGTCCAGCTGCTGTATTTTGTCACAAGTGCATCAAGTCCCTTGATCTTTTGTGTCAGCTCAGTTGAGGAAGTTCCTGAATTTTCTTTTAAACATCCTCAAGGGCGCCCCAGCTTCTCAAGGTGCTTCTAAATGAAGAAACTGGGAGGCAGACAACTCCTCCAGAACCAGAGTCAGACCCATACACCCATACACGTGATCTGTGAGGTCTGTGTTGCTCCCCTCTCCAGCTTGCGTGTCGCATGTGTTGCTGACTGCAGTCACTCACCATGTGGCACCAGGACCCCGGTGCCTCCATTTGTGCTGAGCACTTGTCCAGCTCAGTGCTGGTGTTCATAGCAGTGGGGCCTTCACATTGGGGCCGTCACTGGGCACAGGGTTGGTCCCTAAAAAGATCTCAAAGGGGAATAATGAGAAAATCTGCTGCTAACCCTAGTCTCATCTCTATTTTAAAGAATATAGACATGTTTTGTACAGTTAGTCAGCTATGAGTTGGGCAGAAAGTTCTCCTTGGCAGATTTTTGAATTTCTACATCTTATTTTGACTGCCTTGCTCTTGTCACTGTCAGAGATAAGTAACTGAAGTACATTGCTCATTTTTAGTATAGTCATCCCTCCAGGAATCCTGAAATATAAAAGTTGTTATGGGAACTGCTTTTCTTTACCTATAGGAATAAAAAATACTCTTGTTTGGAATCTATGGCTCATTGCATTTGTTACCAGTTTCACTAGGAGATGCTGAATTTTAAGTGGTTTGCCCTTTGTCACAGATCTGGAATTTTAGAATTCAGAAGTGAGACCAGAATCTGTTCTGGTCTAAAGTTAGCCTTCCTTTATAGAAAATAGGTTTGGTTTCTGGTAGAACCTCACAAGACACACATCTTTCCCATTTAAGAGGTTACCTACATGGCATTGCTTCTGTGTGCAAGAATGAGAGAAATACCTTCACTGACTACTTAAGGCATCCCATTAATTTTTATTAACCGTACATTGTCACTAGGATTGTAATTTTGATCTTCTCATCTCTTTAAATAACTTTAACCTCTTGGATATTTCCTGAACTGTATTTCTTGCAATGACTGCAAATCTAAGCTGTTCTGTCTGAACTTCCTCTTGTTGAAAGTGCTGTGAATTAGTAATGACATGTTTGCTAACAGAAATGAGAGTCAAATCAACTATTTTGTTTTCTCTGGAAAATGTAAAAGCACAGTTTCTTTATATCACTCCTCCCAGTTTGTTCCTTGATTGAACTATTCAGGCAGAAAATTAGGGAGATGGATATCAGTAATAGGTGGACAATTCTCTCTTTCCATGTGATTTCTTAACATGATCCTTACTGAATAAGAACAGGTAAATAGTTTGCCCTGGAGGAGGATGTATTGTATTTTTGTGAGAGGTATAATTCCAGCTTTTCTTCATTTTGATTTTAATGACATCGGAGTGCCAGAGTATGTACAGCCACAATGATCTTTAGATGGTATATTTTTAGATGCATAATATAGTTTTACAAGGGAGGCAAGTCTTCAGGAGTACAAACCTTTTTTAGGCCCAAGGAAATGCATTAATGTCTGAAAGTTTGTCTCTCCTCTTAGAATTAAAAAAGGACTTGTGATCTCCCAGAACTGTCAGCTTTTCGTGGCAGTAGATGTCACTACAATAGAAGATATTATACCTAATCTACAAACCTTGTATTAAATATTAATAATTAATGAAGGGAGAGTTTTAAGCAACTTCTATCTGCTAGTCCCCAAAATTCATTTGCTAGGTAAATGGACCTAGACAGTTTTGAGTGGATGTAATGACACATGAAGGAGGTTTCTGAAATGCAGCCTACTGGGGTCACCACCAGTATTAGCAAAAGCGATCCCTTTGTGTAAACGTACCCAGCCAGGGGGGCTTCACTATGGGCAGCAGATCAGCTTATCATAGCCCAGCTGGTTTTGCTGCAAGTCATCACAAAACCAAAACCCTTAAGGAATAATAAGGACAGCTTTCCTATTTGTTTTCGTTAGCTGTGAACATAAAATCTAGGAAGGGAAACAAAGGTAACTAGTCTATCATGTTCTCCTTCTTCCAGCACTGAGCCCCCACCACAGTACTTCTCTTGTTGCCTAGTGCAAGAATCTCTAGTGGTAAACACCTGTTTGTGATGTAAGCTCTGCGGCCTTTTAGGGGTGAGCTTTAGTTACAGCCAGATGAAGGAATTGGGCTGGAGAATCTGGTGAAATTATTAGAAGCTCTGCTGGCTGATGTTGAATGACACTTGAAGCATGACCTGAACATGGTAAGGACGTGTAAAGGATTCCTTTTGAAGGCTGTGTAACCTTCAATTGACACCTCCTTATCAAAAATTCCAGAAATGGCAAAACCTTTTGCTCTGACTGTAAGGCCCAGACTTTCATAGTTTTGCAAACATTAAAGTGTTGAAGCCTAATTTTTTTAATTCATTGAAACTAATAGAAAACCCTTTGAGAAAACTTAATATATGGAGAGATTAGGCCTTCTGTTTTAAATAATGAGTAGGATGAGTATTGAAGGAGATTGAGAACATTTATTTCTTTGTGAGGAAGCCCTTAATAGAATTACTGAGTAAATTCCACATGGAACACATACACAGCTCTCCTCATCAATTTCAATCCAAAAAGGGAACTATTATATTAGAAGGAAAGGGCAGTATTCCACATATCATTAAAACTATTGCCAAAAGGTGTATAAATAACATGTTGCTTGTCTCGGCTAAATAGTTGTATTGTTCATGAGGAAGCAAACCCAAAGCATTATGACATTAATGCCACATATTGGTTAACTGACAGATCTTTCAATATTAAACAGCATATTAGGCAGCCAAAACTTGACAGGCTTAATTGTATACTTAAGAGTCAGACTAACTCACAGTTTATTCTTTCTGGGAGGGTGGCAGTTTGGAATTAAAGATCTCAATAGATTCATTGTAGTGATTCTTTATTTTGTAATTATCTCCACAATGTTTATGCAGAATCATTTCTATAGTTTTCTAGTCAAGTGAGCCCTGTGATTTGGGAAGAAAATTGCCATCATCAGAAAGAATATTTCTGTGCCCTGATTCTTATTTCAGGCACAGTCCAGGATCTTTCAAAACAAATGTCACCAAATGAAACAGACATGGCTCTATGCCTCCAAGCACCAAAAGAACCTTCCAGCTGCCCAGCCTGTTGTTTTTTCACAGCTACTGATGACAAGACTCAAGATCTTGTTCACTTCCAACAGTCATCAGATGAAGCAAATTTACAGCTCAGTTCACCTTGCCAAAATACTATGTTTGAACTGGGGCGAGTTTCATCATATAGCAAGAATAGATTTGGGGAAATTTGATTTAGAATGGTAGAAAACATTCAGCTTACTTTTCAGAAGCAAGTCTGATTCACACTGTGAGGTAAATTGCAAAGTCATTTGGATGGCTGTAGATAGAAGATCACTACTTCCATAGAAATCAAAGAAGTGACATGGTGATGTGCTTGCTCTGTGCCTGTCCCTTACACTCACTGCTAAGACATACTAATTATGACAGAGAACCTATAATTTGGCGTGAAGAGATGGAAATTTGTGAGGTAGAGCTGCTAAGAGATTTAGTGTTTGGCACCAAGTGTTTGAAAGTGCCGATTTGGATTTTGAAGTCCACAATCCTCAGCTTGCAGCCAGTACTCCTGTCCAGTTCACTAGAAGCAATCAGCAGAGAGCATATTTGGATAGTCTGCCTGCCAGTCCTGGCTGCTTCAGTTGTCAGGTACAAGGCTCCAAAGCTCCTGAAGGCTTGACACAAATGGTGCATCCCCAGTGACTGGGAATCGGAGAGCACAAGTAAGAATAGGATGTAAAAGCAGAATGAAAAGTTCCAGAACTGTTCCTTGTGCCTCACTGTAGAACATCATCCTCTCAAAATTTAGATATTTCTATAGCAGCTTTTAAAATTAAAGATGTGTATATCTTATTGTTGCATTTGACTGTTGTAAAAGACAATGTTCGAAGTTCATTTAAAATTATTCTGTAAAGTGACCTCAAGCCTGGCTTTAAGGATGCAGCACAAATGTAATTTACCCTTAAATTGTGTATGTTGATGTGCTAAGAAAGGGAAATGGGCCCGTGGAAGGACCACCTCAAAAAGGCAGATGTGTTTGTGCCTATCTATACACAACACTTAAGAACTGCTCTTCTACTGGAGGAGCATCCTGGAATCAGACGTAGAGAGGAATTTTGAACAGGAATCTGGTTTAACTAACAAACTTAACTTCTGGTACCAGTCATGTCAGCTGATCTGGTTGAATTAGGTAACAGTTCAGGTATTGCTCCTTCTCCTCAGGTGTTCCTGTCTGCCTGTGATGATGAAAGTGTGTAATGCTGGATTTTACTTATGAACCGTTCCTGTCTATTTTGTCTAGTATCTTTGTCCTTCTTAATAGTTACTAAGTTATTTGGTCTACTCATTTTGTGAGGGCTTAAATTTGCTGACCATGTTCCTGCAGTAAGATTACACATTTTATCTTTTCAGCTACTCATTTTAAGAGTCTTGTAGCACAGCAACAGTGAAGACATAAGTACTGTGGTGAAGTAAAATCTGAAACTGTCTTCCCAAGAGAGTTAGAATGAAATCTAGGTGTATATGCATACACCTCTGTGTGCACCTACACCTATCATACATCTACACATGCACCTGAAGGTGTATGAAATGATGAAGCAAGAGGGTGGGGTAATCATGTCAGTTGCGTTCGCCATAAATATGATATTTCAAGAGTTTGGGTAGCTGTAAATCAGCATCAAGCTAATCAGGACCAGGTTACAGTTGATTTGTGAGCTTTGCTACAGTGTTGAAGAAGGATGTGAAAGAAAGAAGACAGTCATTTTATCCTGGCATGGATTTCCTCCCTTTTGTAAGAAAAGGCTTATAAGAAAGTTGGTCACTTGCCATTACTGGAAGGATAAAGACATGCAGGTTTTGCTGTCTAATTCCAGCACAGGCCATTTATAGGAAGGTCTTAGCAAATATCAATGATATAGTTTACTGTTTCTAGTATTGTCCATTAGTCTCACTGTGTCTGCAGGGCACATGGCTACAGGAATTTTTATTCCTGTCACTTGCAACCATTACTAATGATACCAGTGAAACTGGAAGCTCGTACTTAGAACCCAAGCCTTCACTGTAGCAAATATATGGATTTATGGCACTAGAGGTGTGGCTGGAAGACAACTGGGAAGTGCTACTGCCTGTACTTGACTAACCACAGAAGCCACCAGAGATCTGATATGCTGCCATGTGTGCCTTGTGTAGAGCACAGTAGGTTGGGAGTTCTTTCCTTGGTGGATTGTGTGAACTAACTGGTTAATATGAGGGACGTTTACGGAGTACTCAGTATAGAATTGCTCCCTTGCCCACTGTGCACAGTCATTTAGATGGAGCTTGATGTGCAGCTGAGAGACTTGGAGGGGGAGGAAGGTCTCCACAACCAGTTGCTCAAGACCATTTTCATATTGTAATGTGAGCTACATAACAACAATGACCTTTATCTAATTTGCACCTTTATAACTTTCATACTCATTGTAATAACAATAGACTCTTCCATGGGTGCTTAATGGGTTTGTTTATGAGCAAACAGCATAAAGTGAGAATCAATAGGTATTCAGATGCCATTTTGGGGGCAGGAATTGCAATTATTGAACAAACACTAGGTATTGTTCTTTATGGGGCAATAAAGACACACATGAGGTGATCTGCTGAGACCAGGAGTAGTACTGATTTTTAGAAATAGCTTCTGTGATAGTCTGTGGATTGCTCTTCTCATTAGTCCAGCTGGCAGACTCTGTGCATGTCAAGGGAAGCTCAGTGAATGAACATGTAGCACTGGAGTAAAAGTTCCTTGAGTCATTTAACACCTGCTTCTGCTGAGAAGACTGTGAGGCACAAAGTCTGTATGCCTCTCAGGTTTTGTGTCATTCTCTTCCCCTGGGTGTTTTCAGCAAAGCCTGAGCATGAACAAAGATACGTTTAAAAGTAGCTGGAGAATGGTTTGCAGATGCAAACTACAACATGTATGTTGTATTTTTATAAGCACCAAGCTGGGACACCACATGGTTATTTGATTAGAATGGAGCCTGAGAACTGAGCTGATTTTGTTTCTGTCTCTTACATTGAATTGCTCTGTGATTTTCAGTGACTCATTGAGGCAAAAATCCAACTATAATTAAAATCAGTCAGACTTTTCATAGATGGTAACTGGAATTAAGTAAGCTCTTAAATATCAGAGTTTTCTGTTCCCTGTCCACAAATAAGCTATGAAACAGAGAGTTTTGATGCTTGTGATATGCTTTAACAGTCACAAATTATGACAAGAGAAGTAAAAATTGTTATTTATAGTTCGTTGGGATTTTCCCTAGGGAGCAAGTAGACTTCACCAAGCCCGGTGGGCAGGGCATGCAAATCTTAGTAAAGAAAATGGTGAATACAAAACTCGCGTTTAATCTGACTCTGGTGAAGCTTTGGTGTAGTCAATTGTGACAAAACCGCAATTTTATATCATACATATATTAAATATCAGCAATTTCACAGGATTCTTTCTACAAATTGCTGATGCCTTTAATAAACAGTTTTCTCCTCCAGATTTCTTTCTTTCCTTGTTGAAGCTGCTATCAGATTTGAAATGTTCTATGTTGACACCTAAATGGTGTGATGGAATTCTAGAATGCACTCCTGGAATGGCTGGTGATAGCCTTCCTTGAATGTGGTACAAGAGAATGCAGGTTTTGGAATTACTTCCAAAGGATGAAGAAAAAGGACATTTATAAAAGCACTCCTTTTGTTAAATTTCCTCTGTGATGATCTGCAGGTATCCTAGCAAATGATTACACATCTAGAAACTGTAACAAAAGTAAAGCAACTAGAAAAACTAAAAAACCCCAAACCTCTTGGGAGTTGCTTTCACACCTGCATTTCCATGAGTGATTCAGAGATCATCATGGAAAATACAAAGTTAAAATGTTCATAACATTCTATTTTATAGCTTTTAATCAAAAATATGACCCAATATTTTGACATTTGAAATAGCTTATCAAGACATGCAGGCTGCCTGGCACTGGCATTAACTCTGTCCCAGCCAGAGTGGTTACAGAGGAGCTCTGAACTATACACAAAAAGGGCTCTGAGTTAGCTTGTTCTTTCCCTTGTCTGGATAAAGAAGCCAGTTTTACCAGTCAAGACACGTGCAATGTGCTCACTCTGTAGCAAACTTAAATTGCAAAGTTGTTAAGTCCTTTTCAGCCTCAGGTAGCTACAGATTATTTAATTACAGAGTTAGTGATCTACAGTAGTAGAGAGTTTGGGGACCTTATGATGTAAAACAGTACCTGATTACAAGTAGATCATGGTTTATTTAGACTTCTGCTTCAGAATATGGGCTCCAAGGTGATATAGTCTGGACCTCCCTACTTAAAAATTTAGCAGACTACAAGTTCTGCAGACTACAAAACTTGTAGTCTGCAGAACTAACTTCTGTTAGTTCTACACTAACAGAACTAACAGAACTTCTTTTTTCTTCTGCACTAACTTCTGTTCTTAGAGTTCTTAGCTTCCTGACAAATTGACAACACAAAAAATTAAAACCAATGTAATGACAATGAATTTACAATTAAGTGGTGACATTTTCAAAGGGTTATCTTTCCCATTTTAAACACAAAGGAAGTAGCCAGGTTTGCTCAAGTATTTGTTGTCTTGGTTGCTTTGATCCTTTGAAGATCTGACAACATATGGAACAGTGGCAGCTTCTAGGTACCAGGTACTGTCCTCTTTCTCTAGCTGTGAGAGCAGAAGCAGAGCCCTACTATAGCATGTGAATCAACTGCAACCCTTGAAATTGTATAGATGTAGAGTAAGTTTGTGATTCCAGCAGAATTTAACTGCTATCTCCTAGGAGCCCAAGTGAAAAGATTAAGTTAAATGAATGATATTGTGTCATCTGACTTGATATTGCCAGAGGTTGCTAAAAGGTCTTTGCTTATTTAATGTTTATCTACTTCAGGAAATATATTAATGTTTGAGCCATGTAAGGAAACCTGGTCTGACTGTGAGAGTGGGGGTAGAAACTGCCAAGGGGCCTCAGTCCCGGCTCAGGTGATGCGAGTGTGAATGCCAGAGCAGCTCCTGCATGGTCAGACCGAAGTTTCCCTAACACTGCACAGGCTCTGCTGTGCTGTTCAGAGCCCAATGAACCAAAAGGGAGCTATAGCCTTCCTATTATCTTTAACTGGTATAAAGTAATATTGTCCTTGTGTTATTGAATTTTCAGCATCCAAATGATGATGGAAATTTTCCAACCAGATGTGCTTTCTCCAGGATCCTTGCAGATGTTTCTAATTAATGTGACTGTGCCTGAACAATTTTGTCTCAATAACATGGCAATACTCCTGGCACTCAGGAGTGTAAGAGTTTAGACTTGACTTGTTCAAACTTGTATTCGTCTTATTCCAGTAATATTAACACAAACCCTGTAGCTTGTCTAGCAATGGAAATAGAACACAAATAACAAACAGTTTGTGTTTTTAAAGAGACTTACATATCCAACTATGGAAAAACAATCAATGACCATTTAGGTGCTTCTGACTGAACAAGATGTCTTTAAATTAAGTCTCACATCTCATATGAGACTTGGAAACAAGAACACCCTGACTTCCTAATTGAGCCACTGAAGAGGAAAGAAAAAGTTTGAGTTGTTTGGCCAGGTGACATGTATGCTTCCACCAGGGGTCTTCACCAGGGGAGCATTTTTCCTTTAGGCATCTGTCACAGGGAAGAACTGCCTTTAGGGGAGCAGAAAGACTAGGGAGAAAACTAAAATACTCACTTGGTGACCCTGAAATTAAGCAGCAGTTGGTGATAATTTTCTTCATTCAAAGAACTTACTAGTTTTAGAATGAATTGGTGGTGCAAGAGTTGGAGAACAGTCACCCAGCTGGAGGTACTGAGAGTAGAATTGGAGCAGCTGGTGTTAGACCAGTGTCATCTGTGTCACTGTAAACCATAATCAGATCTAATTGCACACAAGCACTGAAAAGACACTCTCATTCCTCTTTCTTCCTATCCACACTGCTCCAAATTCATGCTTGCATAAATTGTAGGGACTGCTCAGCCCCAGTTGATTTAATTCAGCATACTGATCAGATGTATCAAGAAGGGTCAAGATTTGGCACAGAGCTAGACATTCCCATGACAAAGGCTGAAATGATACTCTGCTTTCATCCTGATGTAATAAGACCTGCTTCTCAGTGCAAGTAAGTCTAGAATGGCAACAATTGTGTTGTTGATCTTTGCTTATTATGTCAAGGGCAGGCGTGATGTTATCTGCCTTTTTAGAAAGACCTGAATAAGCTATATGTATTAGCACTAGGAATTAAAAGCCTCTTGAATCTGCTTACCTGAGCCACAAAAGGGAAGCTGCCAAGTTGCTCTCATAATTATCAAAACGTTAAATCTTGTATGGAAATAAGAGCCAAAGTGATTAAGAATTCATTTGCAAAGGAAGCAAAGATTACAAACTTGTTTGTTTTCTCACACCTGTTCTCCACTTCAGCAGTACAATAAAGCAAGGCATAGTTAATGCACTTTTCCCTAAAATTATTAATGTACTCAGGGGAATATGATCAGCTGAGGCTTTGGAGATCACACCGCCATTTGCCCAATTATACCTAATGACAACACATCGTTCCAGCAAAATGTGTCTATTCTTTGGTAGGTTACATTTCCTCTCGGCCTTTTGTTTATTGATCTAGTCGTACATCATGCAGAACAAACTTCTTTGTTGGCAAGTCGTGTTTATGAGAACAGAAAAATCTTTTATGTTACATTTTTAACATCTGACCAAGTCAGTGAGAGGAAAAGCTTCCTGTATGGAGCATGACAAATTTTTGTGATTTTTGTAAAACAAAGCAATAAGTAAAATGTCTGTATGTTTTGGGCTATACAAATAATTCATGTTATGTGTTCAGTATTTCTTTCTGCTTTGATATCATAAAGCATCTTAAACTATGTCTGCATTACATGGCATTTAGAGTAAATGATCACTTTAATCTTTTACTCCAAGCAGCAAGGCATATTAACTTATTTTTTTCGGGGGGGGGGGGGGTGTTGGGTTTTTTTTGGGTTTGTTGTTTTTATTTGTTTGATTGGGCTTTTTGTTTGTTTGTTGTTGGTTTTTTGGTTTTTTTTTCTGGAAGTGGAAGGGCTTGAAGAAAGCTTGAAGAAATGATGTATCCCTGACTAAAACACTTAAAACATTTTTGTGTCTCCTGTGAGTGTTCATGACAAGTACAAGCTGATGAGTAAGGGCAGGGTTGGATTCTGAATGCTCTTACAAATTGTTTCTCTTGTTACTTTTTTAATAGTTGTAAACTGCAACAAAAGAAATTGTTTTTTAAAATGCAGAACCATATCAAGGTAGTTCACTACCATCATTCAGCACTTTCTAGTTGGATTACTTCTGTGGTCTTCAGACCCTTTGGAGTTTAGTTTTTAAAATTTTCAGCCTCATCATTATTGCTCTCCTTCCTTCCAGCATTTTTCCTGAAGTTCTCTCTTGTATGCTGGCGTCCTTCTTGTAAGAACATCCAGTTTTGTTCTCACAAAGGTTCCCACCAGTATTATGAGCTGGGAGAATATACATGGGCTTTGTATTCCCCTTGTGAAGCCTGAAAGCACTGAGTCTGAGAAATGAAGCTGAGTGCACTGGCCACTGCTTGAATCCATTTTGTCTCCCTCACAGCCTTCATTTTCTGAATGCATCCTCAGAAAGATGGCAAACCTGGCAGTTTTTACTTAGAGGAAAATATGAAAACATGTTTCTTCTCTCCCAGTGTATAAGAACTGGGAGTTTATCATTCAGTGTCAGAGAAACTTATTATGCCACCAAAGCATTCCTCCCAAGCTAAGTATTGATCCTTTGTTCTTAAGCAAACCCTGCAGTTAATCATAATTCTGAGACATCTCATTCCAGTGACTGGATCAATAATGTCTTTGATGGTGTCCTGCAGTGTGTTCCTGTCATTCCTCGGGACCTGTCACCTGCTGTTCTTGCAGATCTCAGTGCAATAACCAGCCCCGCTCACCTGGCTGGGGCGCTGCTGCCCCCTGCCGGACGGACCTGCCATCGCGGGCTGCGGGGCCCGCCCGGCGTGTCCCCTTGTGTCTCCCCATGCCCCCGCTGCCCCGTGCTCAGCCTACATGAGTGCAGCCGACACGCGTGTGACATGTCTGCCCTCACGTCTGACTGCTGGGCACCCCCTGGGGTTACACACTGCAAGGTGTGGGTGCCCATAGGCAGCGCAGCGTTCCACTCGGTGCCGCGGGTGCCCAAGGGCAGCTGCGCGGTGCACGGGCCGCTGAAGTGGGACCCAGCGAGCCCAGGTGCTGCGAGGTGCTGACAGCGCTGGGTGGAAGGAGATTGCACACAGTCGGTTTACACTCACACTGTGCAGTACCTGTGCCTTACCAAGGGGAAAAGCTGTCCAGGCTTTCATTCCAGTGCTCTGCACAGCACCGGAAATCTACGGCAATCCAGTCACACAACAAGGACACATGCTGGTGTATGCAAAGAAATTGTGCAGATCGGCTGTGGGGCCTTGGTGTCCCTTGCTGACGCTGAGCATTATGCTGGGCTGGACCTGTGCCCTCTGAGCATCGGGTGCCCTGTACCTGGGCAGTTGAGAAAGGTGTTTTTAATACAGCACCTCCATCTGAAGTGGGGGTTAATCACATTTATCTAGCTCAAGAGCAATGATATGAGGCTGACTTTCTTGGAAATGCCACATGAAAAAGACTAAATTTTTATTACTATTTGCATTAATTGCTTTTCTTTTACTAATTTCTTTGGCTGCATTGGAGCACTTACAAGAGACAGAGTATCTTGCAAATGGAAGGGTACTTTTCATTATATTATTGCATTACACCATTATCTAGAGAGTAAAGTGCATCCTTCAAAGTTATAATGAGCCATAATTTCATTGAAGGCTCTCTAGGATTTCTGGACCGTGAGAGCAAAGCTACAGTAATTTAGTCACGGGGACCAGAAAATTAGATGACAGCCCCTTTAATACTCAGCTGGGAACATACTATTGATCTGAGATACCTCAGGCTGGAGTGTCTGCTGCGGTGGAAATGCATGGATTTTACCTTTTAAGGACATTTCAAGTCATGGTAACTATTCAGAGCCAACCCTGGCATGACTGTTCCTTTCCTGCTCCTTCGACACAGAGGTCAGAGCCAAGGGTGTTTGGCAGGGAGAGGTGGGTTTTCCCTGCTCTTTGGAAGGCTGTGCTTTAGTCAGTGCTGAGGGGGCCGTGACTCACCTGTGCGGGGGTCACACCTGAGGGGGGGTGCCGGGGTCTCAAGGCGAGGAGCCACCCAAGGGAGTTCAGCCATGGCTGCGCCCGAAGGGGCCGGGCCCAGAGGGAAGGGGCTGCGGCAGACGGAAGAGGTGAGTAGAGAAAAACTGTCTGGACTGCGAGTCTGCCGCCACCGCAGCACAGAGACCGAGAGCCGCCCCGGCGCCCGCCGCGGCCGGGAGCGGGCCGGGCCGGGCCGAGACCCCGCGGAACGGGAGCGGGCCGGGTAGAGACCCCGCGGACGGGCCGAGACCCCGCGGAACGGAACGGGAACGGGCCGGGCCGAGACCCCGCGGAACGGGAACGGGAACGGGAACGGGCCGGGACCCCGCGGAACGGGAACGGGAACGGGCCAAGACCAGCGGCAGCGGGACCAGGAGCTGATGTGACTCCGCCCAGCCCACACGTGACCGCGGCGGCGTTGCTGGGGCGGGGCCTCACCGCGCAGGCGCCGAGGGGAGGGCGTGCCCTACCGCAGGGCCCGCCCGCGCAGGTGACGCCGCCGCGCGCGCCCGCCCCACCTCTCGCGCGACGTCACGCGGCCGGGCCGGGCGGTGGCGGCGCGCGGGGATGGAGCGGCCGCCGCTCGGCCGGTGAGTGACCGACGGACCGCGGGATCGGGAACGCAGAGGGAACGGGATCGGGAACGGGGCGGGAGAACACCCAGAACCGAGGGACGGGGCGAGGGGACCCCGCCCGACCGGCCCCGCGTGCGCCCATCGCGAGCGCCTCATCCACCCCCAGACCCGTCGCTCGGCCGGGCTGTCTCTCGCCGTCCCCGCTCCTGCGGCCGGTTTAGGACTCTCTGTCCAGGTCGCGGCCCCGCCGGCCCGCTCGCCCCGTTCCGGGCAGTCGTCCGGGACGCAGGGCCCGGGCTTCGCGGGGAGATGTCCGGCCTGGCGGTGGCGAGCGGCGCCCTCGGCCTCTGCCGTGGCCCCCGCGATCGCCCCGATCCCCGCGGCCCCCAGAGCCCCCCGGGCCTCCCGGGGGCGGCCCCACGCACGTGTGGCCTGTGCCGGAGGTTCGCGAGGCACCGCCTCGGCCCTCGCTCTGGTTTGGGGCGGGCTGAGGCGTGTGTTCGCTTCACTGATTCCGGCTCGCTTTGGCTGTCTTTGATGAGATAGTTAAGACACGAATTATTTCATGGCGGGCTCAGAATTTGCCGGCTTAAAAGCAGATTGTCAGTGATAGGCCTTTAAAGTAAAGAGCTTAAGGGGTAAAGCAGCAGCTTCGAAGCTTTATGAGTGCCAAAATTCACGAGACTTGGAGCTGACGCTGTGTTTGTGACTTGTGTGCAGCTGCTGTCACTGGAGACACGGAAGTACCTGGTGTGCATTAGTGACAAATGCGGTGGCCAGCAAAACTCCCATGGTGGGTGGAGGCATCGCTTTCACTAAAAAAATCTATCAATAGGGAAACTTAATGAGGCTTCTTGGTGGGTAGGAGGTGTAAAGGTCTGAACTGAAGGTACAAAGATCTGAGTTGAAGGCTAGGGGAAGGGGAGACAGAAGAGGGTAATGGAACTCCCACTGCATCAGTAAACAGTGTCCATCATCCACAAACCTTAAAATCAGGTGTTTCTGCAGGTTGGAAACCTTTAGTAACAGCATGCTTGTGTGGTCACTGAAGTAGTGATGCCTTGATCTGAGCCAGTGCCACTGGGTTCTCCTCAGCCCAGGGAGTAAGTGCTGCTGTCCCTGTTGCTCACCACTGACTCTGTTTTACTCAAGATTAACGTGTGGCAGGTGACTCCATTTTTGGTCATGATCCTTTTCTTAGGGTAAATTCTTTGTCCATCTGGAAGTGTCTAGAGGCAAGGAAGGCCCGGTGAGTACTCACTGGAAGGGCTGTCTTTGTCTTGGTCCTGGGAGAGCTCTTCCCTCTCTTGTCCGGGGACAGTGGTGCTCCCCAGCTTGCAGGGCTTGCGCTGCTCAGCAGCTCTGCAGTCACATAGGGTTCTGGCACCGAATGAACAAGTTTGTTGTAGCTTTGTATACACTGTGTCCAGTTCTTTTGCCTGATAAACCCACCCAGCTGATCTGGAAGCCATCCAAAGTATGGAAGCAAACTGAAGATGGAGAAAGATCTACTTTGTGTGGAATCTGCTTTAGAAAGAAATTGGAACTTCAGGTTTCCATGAAGTCTGGGGTTTCCCTCCTCATTTACCACATAAAATTTACCACATTTACCACATTGCTGAGTTTGGTTTTCCAAGCAGTACTGTGTCATAGTTTGAGCTGTCTCGCATCTTATTTAATCACAGCTGAAGTTCCTGTAATTAAAACCTATGTCTAATTCAGATACAAAATGGAAGTCATTGGAAGTCTACAGATTTTGTTTCCCTGTGTTTAGAGCGGTGCATTCTGCAGGAAATGGGTTGTATCTAGTGAGTCAGCTCCTCCACTGCTTGGGTGAATGGCCTGTGCCTGACTGTGAGCTAGCAACTGTGGCTGCTCTGGAGTCGGGCAAACCTTGTGTAGTGTTTTCTCTGGTCTTTCTGAGAATTGTTTTGAACCATTCAAAAAGACTTGGTGTGATAATATCTTGGGCTTGGTTTCTAGGAATTTTTGCTTAGAGCTCTGGAGGAGGAGTCTTCCCTTTCCACTGGCTTCCCCAGCACGTTTACTGGTGTGGCATGTTCTCCTCAGGTGGTTCTGTAGCTGGCTGTCTGCCAGTGAGAGCTGGGTTTTGGCACCTGAATTCACCAAGTGCAAGGTGTTCTCAGGTGAGCTGGCTGGTTGGCTGCCTCTTGATGGACCTGGAGTCTCCTCACCCCTGAAATAGAGGGAGTGGGTTTTGCTGTCCCCTAAGGCCTGATGAAGGCTGGTTGCTGTAGCACACTGAATGCTGTTTGGCACAGAGGTTGTGCACTCTCCATGAGGAATGGAGCTCCTGTGGACTTGAGCTCTCTGGGGCCAGGAACAGGATGGTCTCTCAACAGCGAGACTTGTAAAAATGGTGTGTAGGCAATGAACCCTGGGTGGCCCAGGTGACATCAAGAAGTCCCTTCCAAGGTCAGCAAATCTGTAAACTCGGCACAATGTTTCCTAGAGGATAAACTGACATCCCTAGAAAGAGTGAAGATGGCTGAATGAAAAGGAACATGAAGGTGGCAGTCTAGACATGCACTGTCTGCACTTCTAGAAACTCAGTATTCTGCTGTGATTAAATACTGAAAATACTTAACTCCCCTAAGCAGTTGAGACCCTGGATATTGTTACAGGACAATGATAGCTGACCAAGCTGATTGTTTGGTGTTGAATTTAAGCTCCAAATTCTCAAAATTGTTCTTCCAGCCAAGCTGTTAAAGAAAAAAGAAAGAAGACAGTTAATTGTGTAGAGTTAAATATATTTTTGCAAAATGTAATGTCTTTGTACTTTCAGAAACATTTAATGGTAATGCAGATCTAGTTGACCCTTTTTATTTATAAACTCATGTACCAAAAATACAAAACACTTCTACCAAAATAAGATTGAGAACTTTGATTGGGAAGCTAGATCTGACACACCATGTGAAATGCAAACACAGAACAGGAGGTCTCTGCCCCAAAAACGTTTACGTTTTATTAACTTAAATCCAGACCTGAAAAATTCAGAAGTTTGCCAACACTCCGGAACATTTATGCCATGCAGGTACCCCCCGCCAAGTATGTACTTTATGTGCATGCTGTGTTGGGGCTTCCATCACACTCTGTGTTGGTCCCCGTTTTGGACAGTGGCTTAATTCTTTAGTCTGACACTGGTCACACAGGCACTCCTGTGGCAAAATACTCAGTGAACATCAAGGCATTTGGTGAGCTGGGAAAGTTTGTCTGACTCAGGGCAATCTGTGGTGTGATATAGTGTTGCATGCTCTGATATGATCAAACTTTATTTGAATGCTTAGAGGATTTCCCTCCTTGAGATAATTTATTAGGTTAAAATAGAGTATGAGGTAACTTCAGAGGCTGCTTCTGATTTTAAATACATCAAAGCTAGCAGAAACCCCGTTTTTCAAATGAGTTAATTCTTTCTCTGAAGGGGACTCTGAATATGTGTGCTGTTTTATTGTTTATCAGGTATTAATGGCGTTTCTTATTATGCTTGTTAATTTTGGCAGGTCTTTCTCCTCTACAAAGAAGCTTTGTTGCCAAGACTTACTCTGAAAATGACCTAGAGTACCTACTGCAGATGCCTGCAAGTGTAGAAGCTGATAAATCATATCTTCTTCCCTCCCCTGACTTTCCTGTTTCCTCTGGAATTTATACTTCTAAATTTTTTTAAAGTTAAACGTCTGTTGATGGCATTTGAATTACAACTGTGAGCATACTTATGCAAAGAGACAAGCTATCCTGAGCACTTTTGAGGTATGTATGCCTTCTGTGACTTAGAACACATGGAAAGGGAAGCCATCTGATTAGGGCAAAGAGAGTTCTAGGTGTACATATTCTAGATTTAGGCTGATGTGCACTGTTTTGCATGGTTTTAGCAGCAGTATATACATATTCATAGTGAGGCTGTAGGAGCACCAGCTGGCATTGTATGGAGGGTGACCTTGGTTGAACCTACTGTGGGAGTACTCAAAAGATTGTATTTAGAAAAGCTGTATCCACTGCTACCCATTCAGTTCCTAAATACCACCGTGGTCTGCAGAAATTTTCTTCTTCAAAGTGCATGTGTCGTTGAAATGTGCCTGGGAGGCCATGGTGGTTGCTCTATTTGCTAAGGTAAAGCACTCACATGAAGTTACAGAGTATTTGCCCTGAATTTGGAAGCATCTGGCATGAAGGTTAGGAAAGAAGGATATTTTGCTTGCCTACCTGTGCACAGGTGCTGGCACAGTGGTCTCTGCTCCCAGAAAGAGGCAGTCTCATTAGACAATATGCCTGTGATGTACAAGTTACAAGCAGAGCTGGGTGGGATTTGCCTTGTTGCTGTGCACATTTGTCCCACTCAGGTAACAGGAGATGGGCAGCCTTGGCTGTTTCCGCAACATAGAAAGTAACCAGTATGCACGGTTTTATTTTCCTGTTCCTAAAGCCTCCTTTGGAGGCTTTTAGCTGTCTATACATATTCTAAACCTGGAATGAGGAAGCTGGCTAACTGCCTCTGTATGGGCTTAGAAGAGGCTGGTGTGCACTGATAACATCTTTTCCTTCTGTAAACTGCTTGGACTCCTTATCCCTTCTGTGATGTAGATGCCAACGTTCCAGAGCAGTGGCAGTTTTGTCAGTTAATGGTGGGTTAGAGTGAAAGGCAGCCAAACACACACCTCTCTGGCTTCCAGAACAGACATTCATTAGTGGGTTTAGTTTAAAAAAGAAAACTAGTTGTGCTGAAAGTAGCTACCTGACTGAATCATTCATCACGCACAGTTGCCGTACAGGATATATTTAGCAGACAACATGCATGCTTTTGTTGATAAGCTCCAGTGATTCAGGCTGAGATGATGCTGGAGGGACACAAATCTGACCTACCTCCCTGTCTGGCTTAAAACAGCCTGATGGTGTTCCTGTAACAGGAAGGCAGAATGGGCTGTGTTGCAGTGTGAGTCTGAACTGTAATGGGCAGCGAAGCACAGTGGTTGGGAAGGGGATCCCTTACATGTGCTGAAGGAACTCATTCACCTGCAAGCAGAGCGGGGCCAGGGATTGGCATCTTGGTGAGATTCTCTGTTGTGAGTGGACAGAAGTTGGTGTAGCACACTTAAAATGTGTTTCTCAGTCTGCCTGGACAGTGTTATTTGGCTGTGGCAGTGTGCAAAAGCAGCATTGGGCAGAAAGGAGAGCATTGTTTCATGTAAGCTGCTTTCATAGAAGCTGTAGGAACACACTAGGAGTGGTTTGCTGAGCTGCCTATTGCCACCTTATTGGTGCTTTATGCAGTGTACCAGGGATGTGCATTCTGCAACCCAACTTGGTGCATTTTTTTTGGTGGTATATAAGTTGTGATCTCTGTGATCCTATCAATTAATGGTGCACATTTCCCAAAAAAGCTGCCATTCTGTGAAAATAGAACAAGTCCTGCAGTATCTTTGAATACCTGTAAGAATACATAGACTGCATGTCTCCATGAGTGTATATTCCTAAACAGAGTATTAGTCTTTATTTCCTTAACTGTAAGATAATGTTGACCTACCTTTGTAAAACATTAAGTTTCATGAAAAACATAAGTGCAGTTTAATTATTCAAACTCATATAACTAAAAGTCAATTACTAAAATGTTGGATGACAAGGAGATTGAGTATAAGATAAAGTTTTCTTTTGATTTAAAGAAGTGGTCTGAAAGGTGAAATTGTGTACATTAGAGAAAGTTGCATTAAAACCGTTCTACAGCTTGTCTAAAAAGTTCAAAGAACGTTAGAGGACACTGCAGTGTTGAGATGAATGGTACTGCTGTTCATTCAGCTGGGATGGGTTATGACAGGAAGTTTGCAGATACCTACTTACAGTTTTTTCAGGCATAAATTTGGCGAATTTCAGTATATTTTGGATTTGTGTTAGCTGATGATGTCCTTAACAAATCCCATAGTGGCCTTTGATACTGAAGCTGTTGACTATTATTTTCCTGGAAGCCAGTTGCCATGGTGATTATCCTGAAGGCAAATAAATGTGGTTTTTGTGGTTCCCAGCTTTACTAGTTTTGAGCAAAAGGACTGTGGCCTTTTCTGGGATCACTGGAAGTGCTGCACCCATAGCATTCCATGTTTGTAAATTCACTGCCCGCTGAACAAGCATTTCATGCTTTAGTGGGTCACAGTCATAAGGGGTAGTGTGACTTGTCTGTGAGAAGCAGTGAGTGTCCTTACTGTGATCCTGAGGTTGAATAGCAGTTAAAATGGGAGAAATGAGCACAGAGCGACTTTGGGTCAGAATCTGCTAAGACTGAACTTAGCTCATTCACGCCAGTAATGGCAGACTGACTAGTAAGGCAAAATCTCTATTGGTGAAAGCCAGTCCCTCCTAGGTGCATGGGGCTGTGCTCCTTCCCTGTGGTGGCTTTCAGCTGGGGTAGCCTCTAGCTCTGGTTACTACTGATTTATATTAAATGCTTTATGGAGGAAGATATTCTGCATATGTGAGCCTTTTCATAACAGAAGAACTTGGCTATGCATTGGGTACCTGTGAGAAGTTTTACTGCCTGGGCTGCAGAGCATCCTGTGGTAAGAGGAGCAGAGACGGGGATGAATGGGTGGCTGCTTGCTGCTCTGCAGGGCAGTTCCTGTGCTGGTCATACTTTTGCTGTGGGAGTTAGTTCTCAGCTGGTTTGTTGTGCTGAAAGTTTTGGTTCTGGTTTACTGAAGTCCTTTAAATGCTTCTGGTGTAATTCCAGTCTGTGGGAGAAGTACAGGGTCCAGTACTGTACAATCTGTTTATTAATAATATATTAATAGGGCCAGGTGAAGAATTTTGTAGGTGATGCAAGATGGGAAGTTGATAGACCTGATGAGAGTACTGCCATTCAGAGGCACCTGGATAGGCTTGAGGAATAGGCAGGCATGAACCTCATGAGGTTCAATGAAGGGAAAGAGGAAGCTCTGCACCTGGGGAGGACCCACCTGGTATAGCTGGTGTTCTGTAACCACCCATGTGCTGAAATTCCTATCATGTACCTGTACTGGGAGCCTGACCAGCTGCAAAGCTGCTCTGCAGCTAGCAAACGGGTGTTCTGGCAGAAACCCAAGTTGCACAGCAGCTAAGGAGCCATTAACTTGTGTCTTGCTTTTGGCTCTGATTATAAGCCCACACCTTCTCAGTGTAGCTGAAATTCAGCCTTATTTCAAATAAGATTGCTCTTTTATGCTGCTTTGAGTGAAGATTTGTGGATTTTTTAATGTGGACTCTACCGTGAATGTGGGAAGAAATATGATTTTGGCTGAGGTTTTAAATGCATGACTACTTGTTTCCCATTGGCAACAAAGTAGTCAAGCCCAATTGCTTTATACCAGATTATTGCCTCTGTGCAGCTGGATGTGGAGGTGGATATTGAAGAGCAGCATATTTGTGAGTGGCTGCTTTGCTGTGCTGGATTTGTGCAGTTTGTGTGTGTGTGTCTCTAAAACGCATGATAAGATCTAAGAGAAGAAAAGAACCATAGATACGCACCTGTATTTTTATTGCAAAAGTCCAAAAAGTGAGCAAAGCAGGGAATTCCCAAGTCTGTGTGGTAGCAGTTGATGGATGGCTGACATGGGTCCTGTTCCAAAAGGTGCTGCTCTGAGGGGATAGGGAGTTGTGGCTGTGCTGGGCTGGTTCCTTGGCCCCTGAAAAGAGGCCTGGCAGCGTGCCTGTGTGCTGCAGGGCAGGTGCCTATGGTTCTGCTCACACGGTGTCTGTGAGTTACACAGGCCAGGCTGATGCTGTTCCTACTCGTTAGGGTACATAGGAATGCAATTATATTGTTCCTTGTTGCAAGCTCTGCTTTAGCCTACCTGGGACTGGGAGAAGTGGCTGTAATGAGTCGAGACAAAAGCACCTTATGGATGTCTCCTGTTTCTGTTGACAGCTGATAGCGGGTTTTTAACATTGAGAACAGGTAAGAAGGTGTGGGTGGCAGTATTCTTTTACTGATAGGTCCTCCCAGCTTCATGCAAGCTGACTGAAGGACTTCAAGCAGTGTTTGGGTAACCTGAACATCTTGTTTGTAGTCCTGCAGGGAGGAATGTGCTAATGCTTGATTAGAAAAGGCCCCACAAACAAACTGGCCCCAGATTAAGGCCACTACTGTTATACTAATACATTTTTTTTGAAGAGTCACACTTAAGTAAAAGCTCCCTAGACTCACAGTCTTGAAAAAGGATCAGGAAGGAGAGTTTTCTTCTGAAGAGCAGGATGAAGCTGTCAGTGGTTGAGCAGCATCAACAGTCAGAATAGCGATGTCTATTGACTTCTGGTCAGAATTTGTCTTGCCAGATTTGTGTCACATTTTAAACAATACTGGTAGAAAGAGCTGGTTTTGAGTCATCAGGGGGACTATTTTACCACTATGTGTGAGGTTAGTTCTACTTCTTTCACGAGTCATTTGAAATATGATACTTTCCAAGGGCTAAAAGCACATGTTAAAATCACACATAGTGTGGGGTGTGGGTTGATGGTAGATATCTTTCTTTACAAGCCTGCTAATTTAACTTGTTTTAACCTCCTTACAACTGCAAGCCTGGAATAAACCTTTCTTTTAGAACTAGAGTTGCTAAATCTTGCCAGCATCTCTGCTGGCGTTATCACAGATAATTCTGCTAGGAATTAAAATGAGAGGCCATCTCTTCTTTTCTTTGTATCACTAGCATGGTTAGACGTCTCTCTTTAATGCCAGGAATAGGTGTGGTATAACTTTTTGTCTTCCCTTGGAAATGAAAAGAAAATACCTGTATTTCCATTTTATGGTTCACTTGTTCCTGACATTTGAGTCAGCTTTGACACACAGAAGGTGGCACTGTCTCTTGGCAGACAGGCAGTGAGGAGATAAGTGCAGCTTTGATCTCTTCCCTTCACCCCTTTCTCTCCTGAAAAGATCCTGCCGAAATTCTTGCCATGGCCTAGTACTGTTGCATTTTTCCAGAGACTGAAGAATCAGATCCAGATAATGCAGATCTTAATAGAAGTTAAAAGTAGGAGTGCAACTGACCGCTAAAATATTTGAGATGCTTCAAGGAATTAAATCCATTCTTTTCTTTGTGGAAGACACATTGTTTTGAATATTTGCTTTACACTTCTTCAGTCTTTTCCTTTGGGGAGGAAGTTTCTCTCTTTGCAAAATGCAGTATTTGAACTGTAGAAGTGAAATCACTTGTATTCTGATGAGTCCTTGCTGAAGCTCACGCGAGTTCCTGTTTCTGCAGCTGTTATGGCCATAGCATCAGATAGGAGGTTTTTGATAACGCCATCTGGGAGTAATTGTGTACCCTGTCTGTCTACTTCCTCTCTTTAACCTTATTCCAAAGTTGTTATAACTGGGTCTATGGTCAGATTTGTCCCTCAGTCCTGTTTTCCTTCAAATAAGAGTTATTTTCTTTTGTATTGGTTCATATCACAGCCGTGGAAATATCTGTGCCTACAAAAGCTAAAATTGAATGCCATGCTATGGTTCTGAAAATGAGCCCCAGGGGACAAAAGAGGTTGGAAACGTCCTAAATTGCCATTTCTTTTGTACTTCTGGTGTTGTGAAAGGACAGCTTCAGATCCCTGCTTGGACAGTGGCTGGAGATGTCCCTTCAGTGTTCTTCAGTGAAGCCCTGAGTTCAGAGCATGCACTTGGCTGATTTTTAGAACATGGTAATAGGGGTGCAACATTTTTTCCTTTTGCAAAAATCAGAGGTGTTTTAGAGGAAATTCTGCTGTTTGGCTTAACTTCAGTTTGGTTTTGAGGAAGAGTGAGTGAGGATGTCAGTTTTCTGAAACAGGCCACTAAATTAAGTGAAAGTGTCAACTGTCAGCCTTCCTGTGGCAGACCACACAGTTTTGAATTGCAGGTTTCCTCTTGAGCCTAGTAAAGCCAGCTGTCTTTATAATAATTCTTCATCTACTTTGTTTTTCTTCTAAAATCCCTGCAGACTGCACTGTTAGTGTTGTCTCCCAAATTTTAATTATGTTCACAAAAATTTCAAGAAAATGTACATGATATATGTAATTGTCAATGTCAAGTAATCAGAAGACTCTAGTTAAATCTTTCTTCAACATTCACTTAGCTTTCTTGAAGCACTGTTTTTATATAATGTGATGGAAAATAGCCTATATGTAGCCTTTTCCAGAAAATAATGTTTTTAAGTGGTTTGAGTAGGTTCCAGTTACACTGCTGTACACTGTTAATAAATGAATCTGAAGCTATCAACAGGAGAAATCATGGAAATAAAACATTAACCTTATGAGAGCAAATTTTAAGTTTGGTTCTCTGCTGTAAAAGTGTCACATGACCTTTAGGCAGCTTCTTGATCTTTCTGTGGTGGGGGGGTTGCCTGAAAACTAGGGAAATAATGATAATTCAACATGATCTAGGAGCATTTGAAGGGTGAATTCACAGACTGCTCACATGTTATGGTAATATAAACCTAGAAATACTTTATGTAGCTAAGGAATTCATCAAGGATGAAGTTCTGCTGAGCTGTGGAACCAGCAGCATTGCCTCACAGTCAGACTCCGTGGCACACCAGCTCTAGATGCAGCAGTGCAGTTGGGAAAGGCTTCTGATAAATAGGCAGGTCACCAGCTATGGAAATACAGCTGAAACATTTTGCTTTCGTTTTCACTGAGATTTTAACATATCACAAACACAGAATGATTATGTATTGGTACCTCTGCATAGTTAGTAATTTTGGAGAATCTTGATCTTTACTTTATAGCTTTGATTCAAACAGTGTAACCACTGAGTTACTGAATGTTCAGAGAGGGGTGGAAAAGATGTCAGGAGTAGAAAAGATGTCACTGGCAATTGGTTGTTCTCCAAAGCAGCAGAACCATTTCTGAAAACCAGTCACTAAACTTTAGGCCACTTTTGAGTTATTATTACTCAAATAAACATGGAAAATTGCCTCATCTTTGGTGATGTTGTGTATGGTTCTTAGATATGAACTTCTGCTTTGCAGAAGAACCAGCAGTCTTTATTCCGCATTCAGAGCAATGAGCAAGCAATACTTCCTATAGGGAGGGCATCAGTAGTGTAGTGGTTGCCCACAAGTGTTATTGAAGGTACTTGATTCTGATGTAGGTGTACTCAGGAAGATGTTTATTAAAAAGAAATTGAAAGGAGAAAGGGATCTATCACTCACTAAGGTAGTGTTTGGTATATGCTCTGTGAGTGACAATAAGTAAAGTTTTCTCTTATCTACAGAATTAGTATTTGAGCTTTCAGGAACGTAAACTGTACGCATTAGTTCTGATGGCCAGCAGAACTAATAATATATTTATTAAATATAAATAATATATTTATTAAATATAAAGTTATGGGAGCTGTTTCAACAGGATGTGGATCTGAGAAGAGGCTGATGTTGAAAGATCACCTTCTGGTATGTTTGATCTGAGCACGCTGCCCTTGCGCACGTGTACCATTAATGGATATAGTAATAGAAATGGTGAACTCTTTTTGGTGTGCCAAAGCATAAAATCTGCTGATGAAACCTTTGAAGTTGCTATTTGTTAATGTGTATGGAAATGCATGGGAAAAAGTGACTGTCTCCCTCCCCACCCCTGCTTCAGAGAGGAGGGCAATAGGGGATCTGCTCTCACTCCTTTCTCCTTGTAACATACTCACCTCTAACAAACAACTGCCTGGACTGTGTAGAGCTATTTTAGGCTTGTGAGGATTTTAGGAGAAACATTTCATGTTTCACATGGGATCACACATAATGCCATTTTTGTCCCTGAATATCTTAAAAATCATGTAATTCATACCTAAACACACTGCCAGTCTTTTCCTCTAACAATGCTATCAGCCATACTCCCTTTCTGGTCTTGGCCTGGGGAGGGTCTTTGTGTATCTATATCTTGTGTTTCTGGTTTTCCTTTCAGACTTCAGTAGAATTCAAAAAATATTTTCTTGGGTAAATTTTAGAGGAGGAGGATGATAAAGAATTGTATATGTAAAACTGTAGGTATCTTTTCCATTAAAGATAGTATAATATTGTTTTCTGTTTTCTTTCTGCCTATATTCTACCATTTACCTAAGGTATTTGTATTTAATTAATTCTTGTATGTCTTCTTCCATTCTGGCCCAAATTCTCCACTCAGACTTTTTCAAAATTGTTCTATTGCAATAGCTAAATATATACATTTCTCTAGATATTGGATAGTCATGTTACTATCCTGTTTTCTTGAGTCAAATTACTCTGTTACTGGTGTCTTCCTGTTTAAATGTTTTCCAGATGACAGCCCTCTTGAATTTCACACCCATTCCAGTTTCTCATGAGTTCTTTTTTCTGATAGCATTAGTTGTTAACACACCCAGAGCTTTCTCTCCTTATTTGCTCTGCTGAGCAATGATGCTTTTAAAATATCTTAATCCTCCTTTGGATATAAATCGCTTGCTAGGGTTCCCAATTCCTGTAACAGGTGGCTTTCCAGTGTGTGACTGTTGCTTCTTTAGTCTTTCTTGCTAAACTGTTTGCCTGGATACAGACTCCATTTTGGGATGGGTTTCTGAAAATAATCTGGGATTTCTCAAACTAAGCTGGGCTTTTTCTTAGCAAAAATTGCTTCTATTCTGAAACAACTGAAAAGTGCTTTTCTTTTACCAAATAGGATTAATTGGAAGCATCTCCTTCCTAAGATCCCTGCTAACTGTGATGACAAGTCTATAGTGAGCTGTTAAATTGACCTGTTTATGAAATAAAAGGAATGTGAGGATTATATAGCTAATTGTATTTCAGCATCTTTATTATTAAGGGTTCATGGTGTTCTTATAGGGCATAAGAGAAAGGTATTTGAAATACTCTATAAGAAGGTAGAATTTTTCCTGTTTCCTTTGCTTGAAAATAATTTTTCTTCCCCATTTCTGTAGTCTTGTACTGTTTGTTTCTGTAACGAGTACTTCAGCTGCAGATAAGTAATCTCTAAACTGATTTTCAGTAGTAGCTTCAGAGTTCACTTTGTTTACAAAGAACTCTGATTTTGAAGGGAATTAATTAAACTGTTTAAAGTAAACTTTCACTTGAATAAAGTCTAAAATCAGAGGGGCAGAAGTATTTTCAAACTTGTCAAATTTTTTGAAATGTTCATGTTACAAATGTGATAAAGAAAAAAAAAAGTGAAAGAGTGGGAAGAATTGTCAAAAAACATCAAAGCCAAGATGATGGCTTCTCTTTGTAAGTATATGGAAGTGAAGGAATTTTGAATACCCGGTGCGATAGTTTCTCGAAGTTCAGAAGAAAATGGAGCTTCTGACTGCAAATGGGAGTTTTGGTGGTGTGTCAGTTAGGGCTGTGATTTACATGACGGACAGTACAGGTAGTTTTGGTGCTAATGCCTGTTAGTGCCCACCTGTGGGCACTCCTTGACACAGACTCTGAACTATGGCAGCTGTGAAACAATTTGAGCCAAAAGCAGCTGCTGATCTGCAGGTCCTATAATGCTGTAGGTCATCCTGTAGTGCTGTAGGTCATGTCTCTGAAGACCTTGCTGACAAAAGCTCTTACAGTTACTATGAATAAAAAATAACATTAAAACTTAAAAAATAAGTAGACAAATAATGTGACTGAAGTTCTGTTAGTGACACCTCGTGTGACCAGTACTTCACACATTGTACTAGTTCTCCACTAATGCTAGTATAGAAATGGATTTTCTTCTATAGGAAGATATTTTTCAAAAATGTGTTCATTCATTTTTTCCAAGTTCCTAATATTTGCTGTCATCACTTTCTTCATATTCTAGCATCCCACTTCAGTGGATCAGAGTAACCCTTTCTTCCTTTCTTCCTGTCTTGGAGGTGGGAATCTGATGAGGAATAAAACAGTCAAAATACCCCTTTTGTGCAGAGTTCTTGGGGTGTTCATCTGAAGAGTAGTGTGCTCCCTGTTTTCAAGAGCTGGTTGAGTTAATGATCATCTTTAGAAAAGCTGGGTGATCTGGCTGTGTTTCAGACTAGTCCTTGCGGCTGCCTAGAGAAGTGTGGTTGGTGTGTCTGGTCTCAGCTGTCCTCTTGTCATCTCCTAGCCAGCACCTGGCCTTTGGGTCTTTTGCAGGAATTGTCAGGCAGGAGCTGCCAGGGGACAGCAGCTGCCTGTGCAGTGAGCTGTGGCAGGTGCAGGTGTGTCTGAGTGCCCACAGCTTTTACCTCCTGTGAGGTGAACACCAGAGCCAGCTGTTTAACCTGGGCTGGGAGCATGGAGAATGACTAAATAGGAGAGGAAAATAAAATCTACATGGTGCTGGTTGGAGCCCTAGCATCTTCCTCTGCTTTCAGCCTGTGGTGGTGGCCATAAACCCCAACATAAAATGCTCCTTCACAAGAACTTCTTGATTAACTTCATAAGATTCAGTTTTAACTTCAGTCATATTTTTATCCCTTCAGTTATTTGAAAGAGTTTAAAACAGGACAGCTTCCTGGGGCGCTTGCATTTCAATGGAAAAAAAAATTCCTAAAAAAAAAAAATTAAAAGTTGGAATCATGCTCTTTCTTTGCTGTTTATGTATATCTTTCCTCTGGTTTTCAGTATTGTATCTCATACCCAATTTCTTTTGCAGTTCTGTTCAGTGGAGGGACTGCTGGGGGTCAGCCATGCTAAAGGGCATATGATGGAGGCAAGTACAAGTTTATCCTTTCACTATTATCTAATGTTGATTTTGCCAGTTTTTCCTTTTGAACTGTTTTGTTTTCCAGGGCTTCTGGGAAATAATTGCACAAATGAAGGGCTGTATTAGAATGTTCTGGGATATAATAATGTTGTAACATCTGCTCAGTTGGCTGTATATGTAATTGTGAATTTTGTTCCTGATGTAGTGTATTCTTGTACAAATAAGAAATGTATGTTTTTGAACTTTATGGTATAAAGTATTGTTTCCTCCCACTAACAGAATATAAAAGTGGTTGTAAGTAGAGAAAACAAAAGTGGCCACAAAAGTTGAATCCTTATGAAATAAGTGTGCTAATCAATTTTGAAGATTCACAATTCTTCACACTTTGAGTATTTTTTTTTCCTCAGAAGTAGATACTAGAACAAATAAATACTGGTAAGGACCTTCATACCAGATGTGTAATTTGCAAAGCTCATTTCAGGCTCACAACAGACTCATCCTATGGAAATAGAAGTAGGAGATGACTACAAAGCTCCCATTAGGAACCTCCAAGAGGCTGTATAATTTCAGAAATATGTTGTAGAATACACAGGATGGTCATATCTTGTTTGTAAGCTCACTGTGGGCTGGTTAGTTTCAGGTTGGTTTGTAAACTGCCATAGAGTTAATTTAAGTGGGGTAATTTTTTCTAGCAGATAATGCGTGGAATTCCAGTTAGACTCAGGTGGTGTTCTTTAAGACCAGCAGCATTGCCAGTGATAATGTGAATAGAGAGCATGCAGGAGATCAAAGAGATCCTGGCTGGAGAGTTTACCCATCATCTTAGATAAGAACTGCAGTTCTTCAGTGAGTCCTGACTGAAAATAAATGCTGAGTGAATTAGCTAAAATGGAAAAGGCAGTTATGGTCAGCTCTCAGGTTTGTATTTTATGTGCCAAATAGTTTTGGGACTCTTGCTTTTTTAGATGGTGAGTTTTGTTCACTGAGCCATTCGGTCTGTTGGTTTTTGCGATTTTTTGTCCCAAAACATAAATTGAGTGCAGTCTAACTTTCTGCAAAACCTGTTGCATGAAGGGGAAAATAAGATTAAGAAAGAGGAAGCCCAAAAGCCAAAGCACACTACTAGACAGAAAGGCACTTTAATTCATTTAAGATAGTGTTAAGTATGTAGGTATGTTGTTTTCTTCTGCCACACAATTGCTGCATGGATGTGGGTAAATATATGTTTCTTGGATGTAGTTTATTCCTTTGCGTTTAATGTGTTATTGATTAAACTGGCCGGTATATCTACACTCAATGCTTATAGCATCTTCAAAGCACAGAGGTAAAATCCTGCATGATTCCAGTGTTCTGCTTTCTGTAAGTACTGAGTTTATTCTTGCCTCCAACTAAGAGCAGTGACACTTGAAAAAAAGAAAGAGAGAGGCAGCTCTTCTGATATTTTTGGATGGCAATTTGAAAAGCATTTTGGAATATCTGTTTAACCCATTGTGTTAGGTTTCAGATGCACAGACTCTAGAGCACTCCAGTTGTAAACTCCAATGCATTCTGTTTCTGCAGCTGTTCTTGCATAGAAATGAACACTCTCAAATCCCAAATATGCTGAGTTTCAAATAATTCTTTTCTAAAGCACAGACTGCTTTCTGCCAAGATTGAGGTAGACCTTTGTGAGCTGATTTCTATATTTATAGAAGCCTAATCAATGTTTTCTCTTGCAGAAAACAATGGTCAGCTTCTGAGCATGTGATCTCATGGTGCTGATGTCAAACCCTTTCAGTTACTGTATCCTTCCTTTCTTCCTCCCTTTCTTCCCCATATCTTTGCTGACCTTCTCCCATAGTTGTTGCTATGAGCAAGTGCTGAGCTGCGCTGTTGTATAATCCAGTCCTGCCTCAGCCCAGGGAATGACTCGGGTTGAGATCTCTAAGAACAGCAGTTCCTGTGACAGAGGCTGAACTGCACATACCTGGTGCTGATCCCTTGCAGATTTGGTTGCTTAATCTACTTTTCAAAATGCATTCTTGTTTCCTGTGAGAGCTGTGGAACAAGACTATGCCAACTGAAAGCATTTCACTTGCCTGTTCTTGCTTGAAGATAGATTTTCACATCAAGTTTCCAGTGCCATCAGTGGATGCTGGCTGTAATAAGCCATTTCTCACTATGTGGAAATGAATAACTTATTTGGAAATGTTCTGGTTTTTTGCATGTATTAAATACTGTTAAGTTAGGGCCTTAGTATCAGATCTTTGTCAAAGAGCAAAATGAATTCTGCCTAAGTGACTAACATGCTTTTCAGAAATTTAACCTCATGTTAGATGTTATTATGGGCTTGTTCTTAATAAACAAAACCCCACTGGTTTCTTCTTGCTTCTCCCCTTTTTGAACAGCATTTGTACCTTTCTTGCTTTCCTACACCCTTTGTGCTGGACTTCTCCCCCCAGGCAATGAATGACTTATCTCACACAAGCTTTGGCTTCTGCGTACAGCCTAGATGCAACTAATGCCACGTGGAGGGGTGCTCCAAGGACTGCTACATTTTATTTTGTTAATGGCATGTTTTGCACATTGGATTTTTAACCCACACTTGCTGCATGGATGTATAATAATGACTACTCTTTTGTTTAACATTAGATAAGCATGAGATCACCGTGGCACAGCTGCATGTATAGTCACTCTTGAAGCAATTACACACCTAATTGGCTGGCAATCTTGGCATTCTCAAAATAAACACAAGCCTTTTAAAGAAAGGGGACGTATTTATGTATGAATAGTCAAATAAACTTGTTGGGTGTCATCAATGGAGCCGTCTGGCACTGAACAGTTGTCTGATGACCCTGATCCTGGAGGCAAATCCCAAGATCAAGAAACCAAAAAACAACATGAATCAGAGCAAAAATTATCTAAAATAACGCATAATGCTTTGGAGAACATTAATGTCATTGGTCAAGGCTTGAAGCACCTGTTCCAGCATCAGCGCAGGAGGTCGTCTGTTTCTCCACATGATGTCCAGCAAGCTCAGGCTGAGCTGGAGCCTGACCTGGATTTGGAAAGCCAAAGCGTCTGTGCTGAAATTGATGGTGTCTCCACCCACCCCACAGCTCTGAACCGGGTGCTTCAGCAGATCAGAGTGCCACCCAAAATGAAGAGAGGGACCAGCCTGCACAGCAGGTGGGGCAAGGGAGATGCCCCGAAAGGAAGCCCGCAGATCAACCGAAGGTCTGCTCAGGATATTCAGTCGGGTCGGCCCAGATCATCATCCACTACAGATGCTCCCACAAACTTGTCTGTGATGGAGATTGCTTCTTCTATCTATGTAGGTGGAGAAGAGGCCACAGCAGCAGCAGTAAGTTACTCAGATTTACCTTTGATCTTTATCATCTCCTTGTATGTTTTCTTAAGCCCTTTGAAATCTTGTTTTGAAAAGCAGGCTTCTTTCAGCAAACTCAAATGGTGCTGTGTTCAAAAGCTTCTTCAGTGGTGAAGCAAAGAGCTTAAAAGATGCAAGCATTAGTCATTTTCTCGCATGGCAGGTGGCTGATTTTATACGTATTTGATCAGTGAAATGAGAGCTACATTTGAAACATATTAGGTTGTTTGGATGGCACACCTCTGTCAAACAAGGAGTGATAGGCTGAGCAGCAGCCAGACTGGTCCTTCTTAGCAACTGTTAGCTAGTTCCTGCAAGAAAACCTTCCATTTACCTAGATGACTTTTTAAATTCCTCTCTTATTTTCTTTTGTATTTTATAAAAGTAAAGAGTTCTAGTGTGAGTGGATGGTGTTGTTAGTCTTTTAGGCTGTGAGAGGCTCTGGGAACATGGGCTGCAGCCTGCGCTACTGTCCAGCCCCTCAGTGCTGGGTTGCTTGTCTGTGGTTTAGATCATCCTGGCTGCTCTGCTGCTGAGGGATCACTGCTGTCTCCTTCAGTTTGTCCTGCCTGTGTGGGAAAAGCAGTGATGAAATGACAGTCTCCGTTCTGTGACACGTTCTTGCAAAGTTTGCCTATCAGCCTATTGATATCAAGAAGCAAACAGCATGTCTTACCATTTCTCCCCTTTCCCAGATCAATTTAGTTGAAGCATTCGTGAAGTTTGATTTTTTTTTTTTTGTTTGTTTGCTTTTTGGAAGACTAGCTTTCTGATTAGCTAATTTTAGTTTGTTGAGGAAACTGGTTCAGAGAGTCCTCTGAAAAACAGCCCTTTAATAACAAAGGGGTCTATGTGTTTCCTCTTGCAAGGAGTCTGCCTGGAGCTGTATCTGAAGCTTTTGTCTCTTGCTGACTGTTACAACAACAGAGATAGTACTGAAATAGTTGTGAAAAGCATGCACTCTCCTGGGCTGGTTAACTTTGCAGTTAGTCAAGCCATGAAAAGTTGAGAGAAAGAGACCTCATAACAGCTTCAGGTTTACTTGCATATTGCCTCTCTCTTCATTGTGAGTGAACTCAGGATCTTTGTTTCAGGAGAATTTTAGGGAAATTTGTTAGTTTTTTGAGTTTGTACCCAAATCCAGCAACAGAAGTTTATAAAGCAAGGTCTGGTTTGTTGATTTCAAACTGTCATCCCTTTACTTCATGTATGAGCAGGGAGATTGAACAGGCCGAAGCATATTAGGTAAGTAATGTGGGAATATGGGGAAAGGCCTTTTCTCCCAACTGTGCAGCTTTGTCTGATGAAATGTTTGCCTGGATTGGTGGTTTCCGAAGCGGAATGTGGGTAGGACAGTCCACTGGAGTGTAGGAAGGAAATATTTTTTGGTTTGTTTTTATATTTATTTTCCTTTATAGTTTGTGTTTCTATGTATGTTTTAAAATAAGCATATTATAATAGTTTAGTAGTAGATATACATAGTTTATAAATAAGCATACATGTGTTGGGAGTCCATGCTCAAACATTTTGTACTGATTGAATGTGCAAAGTTTGGAAACCACTGGGGTCACGTGGCAGGAGTGACAGGAAAAATGAAGACTGTTAATCTGATAGCATTTTGCTACAGCATCTTGCAGGTGTGAGAACAGGTTTAGGAGTCTTTTGGCATATAAGGCCTTGTGATTAGGCGAAGCAACCACTTTGACCCTGCAGCTGCCGTTCCTCTGGAGCAGCATGTCGCTCCTGGCCTGTCAGGCCGTCCCCCCCCGGAGCCATCCTTGGTGCTGCTGGCTGTGGCAAAGGGAGAGGGGCTGCACAGGCTTTTGAGAGAGGGGCACTGGAGTCTGACAGAAGAAAACTAAATGAGAGGGGAAAGGCCACCTTTGGGGACTAAACCATGGGAAACCTCTGTGATCAGGTGACCCTTGGTAGAGCTTCGGAATTTCTAGCTGCTTTATAGTATTTGCACCATCTTAGTACAGACAATAACAATGTATACTGTAGGTCTAAAGTGACACGGCCAAGGAAATACTGCTATGGAGAATGAGACATAAAAGGAGAGGGCGATGCGAGTGTCAATCCCTTGTACTGAAATGACGTTGCATGTGCCTGTTTTTCCATTACTACCTTTTGTCTTTTAGCAGATAGTCTGTAGGAGAGGGAAGAAGGATGGGCGGGAGACTTGGACTCTTTCTTTTCCTGGGAAATTTTCACAGGTCAGGGTGATGTACCTCATTTACTCTCTTGAGAGCAGGTAACAGCACTATCTCACAGTGTGGCACAGAGGTTGGAAGAGTTATTCAGTAGTTTAGTGCCTCTCAAATGTGGGGATCTCTATTTTCTCATGCCTCCAAGAGCCAGAAAGGTCAAGACTGCTGCAACATTGCTGTGCAATCTGTATAATGTTGAGAGCTGTAAAAATCACATGAACTATGCTTGACTTAATTTGCACAGGAAACAAAAAGTAAAAATTGAAAAATAGAAATGTTGGGGTTTTTTTTAGGGAGAACAACAGAATGTTGTCTGATGTTCTGTGAAAGGCACTGTGTGTCTTTGCCATATTAACATAATATCTTGCTATTATTTCAGTCTGAGGCGTACTGTCTTGGCTATGGCATGTGTCTGTACATACTAGTTTTAAGTTTGTTGATGCCAGTTGAAGTTACAAATTAATGGGAGACAGCTTGCAGGTTAAATGGAGATGATTGTACAGCTTTAAATAATATATAGCAGCCTTTACTGAATTTTCAGTATAGAGATGCAATGCATTTGTAAATTAGCTCCATGTAAATTTTAAATCACTGATATAATTATTAGCAGTGCTTCTTGGTTTGTCAAATCAGTAAAGCATAATGCAGTCATTTGGTAAATCACCCTTATAACAGATGTCAGTGCTGTTTTCATTGGAGAAGCCAGCTTAGCATTCAGGCTGCTGTGCTGCTGGAATTTATCACTATAAATTAATGAGTTGTTAAGTTGCAAAAACTAACTCTTCATTCAACAATTTGTATTGGAAAATTATTTACAACACACTTCAAATAAGAATCAGTAAAGAGCCAGGAAAAATCTGAAATCATTGGAGCAAACTTAAAGTTTGATGTAAATTCAAATTTTAACACTGTCTTTAAGTTATGAGGTATTGAAGTTGTTTCACACAGTATTAGTTTAACCCTAAGTTCTCCTATTTTATTTAGCCTCACTGAGACTAGATTACATAATGAAGCTTAAGAAATAGAAATAATTTTTTTGAAGTGTCTGGCAGATAATGCTCACTCATCAGGGTTGAGAGTCCTCTGGACCCCCAGGTTCTACCAAGCCTGTATGGATTATCTCTGCATCTAACTTTCACTTAACTTTTTTTGTTGGTTTGTACTCACTTTCTCAACACTTTGCCTATTTGTCTCCTTCAGCTTTTTGTGATGTTATCTTTTAAATAAATTTTTGACCTTTTCCCTTTAATAAAGCCACAGCAATTTCACTTCCTTGGTTTTGGTGTTTGCTGTTGACAGTGATGCTACACTGACTCACCTTCCCTCAGCAGAGAGTATTTCCTTCAAAATTATTTAAGAATTTCATAAATCCATCTATAATTAGAAAAATGTCACTGAGCTACAGCATTGATCCATCTGTTATGAACATATGGGCTATACAAGCTACAAGGAACAGAGAAACAACTCATAGAATGGAAAAGTTGTGATTTAATTATGACAAGAACTATGTAACATAGGATTTGTAGTCAAGCAATATAACTGTTTTCTGGTTCCTGTCTTCATCATTGTTTGCTTTGCTGGTACCTCCCCGTACACAGCTTGTTCCCATTGGCGTTGGATGTGTGCCAGTGGTTCTGGGGCTCCTCTGCCCTGTCAGGTAACAGGTGTTGGACTGCACAGGGCTGTGCCCATGCCTTGATGTCACCTGTGTCACTGTGCTGGCGCTGCTCTTGTGGCAGGAATTCCTGTTCTCCTTTCCTTTCTTTCATTATTTTTCTCCAAGTATTCAGATCTATCAGAAAGACAGGAAGAGTAGTGAACCTTTTGTTTGCTTCACATGCTCTGTACCTGCTCACTAGGCTGTTGTAGTGAAACGTGAAGGTCTCAGGGAGCTGCAGGCACTGCACACCCTTGTGTGCCATGCGCCCTTACTGCTTTTAAGATTTGACTGTGACTGCAGAAGGTTTTGCTATGAGTACATGAAGGAAGTCATCACACTTGGATTGCTGAGAAATTAGCCTTCATTTGTATTTTATCAGAGGCTTATTTTATCAGAGCATTATTCTATATGCTTTTGTGGGTGGCGGTGAAATTGTCAGTGCTTCTTACTGGAACGACAGGAACGTTACCTGTTGCAGAACTGTTTTGCAGGCATGGATGAGCAGGAGCCCACGTGCTTCAGTCTTGCTTACTACTGAAGCTTAAAGACCTGTTAAACACATCTGGGCTATTTCCATATCTACCATGTTTTGTGGATTCCAGCCCTGAGCAGCATCCTTCTGTGCAAGGCTGCACAGTGATTAGAGTTTATGCTTAACATTGCCTACATAAATGCTGTGTTGAACTTGGCTAAGGCTTGTGATTTATTTTCTTGTTGGGTTGGTCCTGCTCAATGCTGTTACATTTGCTTTTTAGCAGTAGTGCTATGTCTGAACACAGATACTTTTCTTTTGGAAAAGGAAAGAACCCTTATCAGCTTGGCCATGTCCACGAGGTAAATTGCAAAAGTGCAAAAGGAAATTTTGTAATTAAATTCCATGGTATACTAAGAAACTCAGGCGCCTGTCATGGGGCGGCTGTGGAAGGGCAGGGCTCGGAGCAGGGAAGCTCTAGGAGCTGAGTTTTCCAGCCAGCTCCTCAGAGTCCCCTTCTTCCTGAGTCGCATGCAGAGTACCGTGTGCAAGGAGAAGATGTGTGCAAGATATGGTATTGATATTAGTTTGTCTTGGACTTTTTGAACTTCTGAAAGCTCCTATCGCATTACCGTTTTTTCACCCCTTTTTTTCCTGGTGTCTTTGTTCCAGCTAAATGAACCAGATGGAAGTCATGTTTCTTCATGTGCTGGGCACCATTTTGTCATTTATGTTGTATTTTTAAAAATAGGTGTAGCCAATGTGTGTCTTTCACTCCTGATCCTCAGTTTCTGGCATGTGAGATGTCTTCTTAGGCCTCACACTTCCTTTTTCAGGAGCTTCCTCTTTCCCCAGCCTGCTTATTTCACATGGCAGGGTCAGTTTCCAGCTGTCTCCTGATTAGATACACCTACACTTTCCTTTTCATGTTTATAACCCCATTACACACACACACACACAACCTCCCCCACTAAACACTGTGCCAGAAAGCTTAGGAGGGTGATGTCCTCAAAATGTTGTATTGTTAACTGAAGCGGGGGGTTGGGTTGGTTAGGTGTTGGTGCTTCTTTCCCCTGCCAGTGTTTTATGTGTGGATGCTGCAAAGTTTTGGAGAGAGGAGTCTTTATTTCTCGTCAATTCTGCAAAGCCCCTGGGCCAAGGTTAGACCCGGGGTGCAGTGTTACTGCATCGGCACTGGGGCTCACAGAGGCAACAGAGCTGCCTGCTCACGCTGTTCAGAGAGTTTAGAGGTTCTCTTACCATACAACAGAAGCATAATACAATCTCTGCTTTAAGCACTGGTTTATGTGAAGAATGAGGTTATGCCTGGAGCAACTGTCAGAGTTTAGTGTGATAGTGCCTTTCAGGTAAAGGTGGAAAACTCTGGTGGTGTTGTAACTTTGCCTGTAAATAGGTTGACCTTATGTTTGTATGGTTCTTCAGAATAATAAGTTTTGGATGAGCCTAATTTTGTGGCGCTGAGGTCTTCCACTCTCATTGAAGAAATGAAGGACATTGAGTATTTTGTAGTGTAAAGGAGAATAAATTCTTAATAATCCTCTGCACACAAAATGTTTTCAGTTCACACGATTGTTACATTCTCTGTTTTCTTAGTTTGTTGTTGAAATAGAAGGGCAAATGTTATCCCAAAACAACAGATCAGATTTTTCTGAATACCTCATTTACATATATTTGCATGTGTAATAATCCTGCCACATGTTGTTAGGCTTTGTATAGAAGCTGAGAAATGAGATTGTCATAGCATTGAAAGTGTAATAATTAAAATCTTGCTGAGATACTTCACTTGGGCTTTTATTTCAAGCAGTCTAAATATTTTTGCATAGATCTTTTCTTGTAGAGGCAACCCACTGAGTTGAGAAAATCGGGATTGTGGTTGTTTGAAAATGGCTGAGCCTGCACGGATCTCATTTGGGTCTCATGTACTTACAGAGCTTTTTGTGAGGTAATTAATTACGTGTCAAGACCAGAACAATATTGATGTTGGAGAGATATGACATTATTGGTACTTTGGTGAGCAGTTGTGTCCACATGAACTTTTATCCATGCATGTGACCCACATGCATGGGTCAGCACCTGGCCTTGTGGAACCTCACTGTGATTTTTACCATGGAGATCCCTGTATGGCTTGCTGTCAGCTGGGCATGACACCTGTGCTGATGTTGGAGCATGGCTGTGGTGAGGTCAGGTTATTCAGTCTGGATTCTGGACAGGCAGTTGGTTTGGAATGTTTGGTGGAAGCCCTTGGCTGACACCTTCTGGCATCACTGAGAAGACAGACCAGCTTGGATTAATTTAGTATGAAGCCATTTGGTGGATTTGCAGCTTTTTGCCTCCATAGGCCCAGACATTTTCTGGTTGCCATTTGTTTGTCTTAGGGCTGCAGGAATGATGAGAGAAAGGATTTACTGTCCTGCAGTGGGATTCTCATAGACCTGCTTTTCAAGACTCCACTCATTTCAGTCCTACTATATCCTGGCAGAACTTCACATGTCCTCATCCACTTGTCAGTTTTGACAATAAGTTTTCATAAATATTTCAAATGTCTTTGGTTTTGGTTATCAACTTAAATCTATATTCTGTTAATGTCCACATTTTAGAAAATTACTGCATATACTTTTGGCATAAGTTTACAGTCTTCAACTTGCAGCTGCATCAATAATTTTCCAGCTAAAGTAGATCCTATGGGTATCACAAACTTACCAGCAATAAGCTTGCTTTTCTAAATTACTTACAGTGACTCCTTCCAAGTTTTCACACTGGTCTGCACACTGCATGATAGCATAAAAAAGACAGCAAGGTGCCATCCGTTCAGTATATGTAGCACAGTTGTGAAAGAATGAACAGTTTCTCTCCAACTGTAACTAGTCTTAGTGGTAACTTATTTGCCAGATATTTTTTGCAAGTTCTTCTGTCCTAAACACCATGCAATACACCTAGGAGAACCACCTGTGAAGAGGGAGAAGATAAGAGTTTTTTGTAACATTAAAACCATGTGGAAAATCTACTGTGGCTGTGAACAGTATGTCCTGGATCTCTAAAATATGACTTTGGCTTTAACCCATTTCCCCAAAGAACAAGCAATCTTAGCACCATACTCTAGTGTTGGCTCTCCAGTTCAGCTTGCATTGGTGGTGCGCATTTGGTAATTTTTTTTTTTTTTGTAACTGATGGAAGTAAAATATTTGTAGTTTTGGTCGTAAGGGACTGGAAATGCTAAAAATTATTTCACTTTCAGCATCTTCAGCTGAATCATGTTCAGCCAGCACCAACTTGCACAGTTCCTGTGAAGGGAGAACTTGTACTCTTTTGGGAGGGTGAAGCAGGGGCTACCCTGACAGCCAGGTGTACAAGAGCCTCGCTAGACAGTGCACAAAGAGCATTTCAGGACAGCAGGAGTTTCTCTCTTTCTTAAAAGGGGCCCTGTACACCCCTGGAGCTGCAGATCCGGGCTCCCAGCATATCCGAACAGGGTTGTGTCATTGTGTCCAGGGCAGCTCTGGCTGCCGTGTGCCTGTGCCGCTCTGCTCCCAGTGGGAAAGTCATCCCAGCGTTTGTGCAGGGTGATAGGGTTGCACTGTTTGTATCTTGCAGCAAGATAAGATACTGGCAGATCACTGGGGTGGCTTAATTGCAAGTTGAGACAGGTCAGGAGTAGGCTGAGGGTTATTTCACAAGCTCAGAAATTAGTCTTCAGTTGCTTAATTGCCCCAGAAGCCCATTCTGCAGTTGGCACTGTTTTCCCTCTCTGGGAGCAGTGACCTTTGTGCAGCAGAGAGGGACATTAGGCTCAAAGTCTTGTGGGCAAAGGATACACGCACACACACACACACACTATGGGAAGAGCCAAGAATTTTAGTATAACTGAAATCTGAAGGGTCTCATCATTATTAGTCCAGATCTAATTTTTGCAGAAGGAAAAATCTCTCCCCTCAGTTTACAGTCACCCTCCAGTGTTCGTCAGGTCCTACAGTTGGTGATGTTGGTCTGGGCAGGGTGGAGGTGTTATCACCTCGAGTTGTCAACAACTAGTGTCCTTCACTGGAAGGTTACTTGGTTGCTCATTATAAGGCTAAAAATGTAACCTTCTCTAGGCAGTGCTGTTAAAACTCAGTGCTACATCTTCTGCTGACGTGTTCAGCCATGATAGAGCCAGCTCTGGAGACAGGTGCGTGCTGCAGCAGGTAGCAGAGCCACTGCAGATGTGTCATCGATGTTTTTGACTGGTCTGCATCTTCCATGGTAGAATACCATCCAACATCATCCCCAAATCTCTCTTAGGACTGGGGTCAATTTGAGTAAAATGATTTTGAGCTATTGGGAAAGGAGCTGCACAATCTTTATCCCCGTGGTCTTTAACTGCAGGGATGTCACCAAAGTGACAAATGCTTTGTTTGCCTGTTATTCACTGTACCAACACTGTCTATGATAGTTATGGTGCTAGTATCAAATTTCATGGCAAGTCCAAAACATTTTAAGTAATTTCTGTTTGTAGATTTGACTGTGATATATTGTGACGATGTTCACAGGGGTTCTTGGATAAGGGAAGAGACAAGGATCTGACTCTATGTTTCAGAAGGCTTGATTTATTATTTTATTATATATATTACATTAAAACTATACTAAAAGAATAGAAGAAAAGATTTCATCAGGGCTGTGATTGGCCATTAATTATAAACATTTGACATGGGCTAATCAAAGATCCACCTGTTGCATTCCACAGCAGCAGATAATCAATGTTTACATTTTGTTCCTGAGGCCTCTTAGCTTCTCAGGAGGAAAAATATTAAAGAAAGGATTTTTCATAAAAGATGTCTGCGACAATATATATCTTATTTGTCATCCTTTTTGCAAACTTGTCATGAGTGCTTTCTGAAGCAGTTATGTAGAAATTCTAAGTGTAATTTAAGTCGGAAATTAATGTTAAAATAATAAAACCTGGGCTTTTGCTTTGCAGTGGCCCGCCCATATAGGAAGTGGGCGGAAGAGAGGAGAGATGTTGAGTGGTACCATGACACTCTGCCAGGGTGTTAGGATTAGGCAGGGTTGTGGCACCACTGGGTGTGTTTATCTGCCTTGTGCAGTTTGCAGGTGGAAGTCCTGAATAAAAGAGCTAATCTAATCTCCCTGTTCCAAATGGTGTGCAGGAAGGAAGGATATTTTACTGGGGCATGTTCAAATATTTTACAACTATGGGAATGCTGTGACTTTCCTGGTGAGAAGTGGAAATCTGCTGTACTCGAGCAGCAAACCGGTGCTGGCCAGGAACAGAAATATGGTCCCTGAAAAAACGGAAGTAATTTTTACTCTAAGTAGCGCAACGCTATGCCCGTGTCCCACTTTCTGTGAGCGCTGAATGTGGCAGGACAGGACAGTCTTACCCAAAGTAAGACTGCCTAACCTAAAGCAGACACGGAGGCCTGGGTTAGCCGCATTTGGGACTGAGAGAGGCAAAGTCATGCTGATGGTGGCTGCAGCCTGTGCTGCAGTGAGGGACATAGGCTTCTTTTTCCTCTCAATCAACCTAATTTGTGAACTTGTTGAGAATTTCCTTAGGAGTACATGGCATGTTTTAAGTTTGTGAGTTTCTGGTGATTTTTAAATGCGAAGGGTTTTGATATACCCCGAATCTGGAAGCGTTCATGGTAGATTAGATGGGGCTTGGAGCAACCTGTGCTAGTGGAAGGTATCCGTGCCCACAGCAGCAGGGTGGAAGGAGAAGGTGTGTGCAATGCCACGCCAGTCAGCGGCAGGAAGAGGTGCCGGGCCGTTCTGGCGGCGGTGCCGGTGTGGCGGTAGCGCGGTGCTGTGCGCAGGTGCGGCGGCTCCTGCCCCTGCCCGGGCGCTCGGGCCGCACAGCGGCGCTCCGGCCCGCAGGGGGCGCCGCGGGGCCGCGCCGTGCAGCGGCCGCGTCTGATAACGCGGGGGGGACTCAGAGTGACCTGCGGCAGCCGTACCTGCTGCGTGCACACACCTGCTGCTCACCGCCGTCATCCAGAGCGCTGAGGCGTCTTTAAGTGTTTCATTTTGAAATACATATAAAATAATGGGTTTATCGAAAGGGTTTATCCTGAGAACGTGTAGGTTTCAAAATATGAAGTTTTAATCTTCCAAACCTTCTGCAATAAGAAAATGTCTCTCCTGTTGGTTATCTCAAAAGGTCCCTCTGTAAGAAGTTATCAGGAAGATCCCTTCCTGTTCATTTACATGTGTCAAGCATTGATGTAGCATTCATACATACATATTTCTTCTAGCTTTATATGGTTCTAAAAGATAATTTTTTTAAAAACTGCTAAAAACTCTGTATTTGATATACAAGTAAAAAGCTGTAGAAGATCTCCATGAGAGGGATATTAAAACAAGTAATTATCTTCTTTACTGAGCATTTTAGAAAAGAAAATTATTTACATTATTTATGTTTTGTACCAAAGATTAATTCCAATTGTATTTTGTGTTCTCATGAAGGGGTATCAGGCAGAGGCACTAGTTCATTATGTCAAGTTCATTTTAAATTTGAAAATAAAATTTTGTGCCTTTTACTGAAATCTTGCTTTTTCTCCATCGTGTTCCTGGATAAAAACAGAAGAATTCACCAATTAAGCTATTGCACGGGAAATAATTGCTGTAGGAAGGTAATATTAGAAAAAAAAGTGACGATAGCCCAGCAACAGGGGACTAAGGCACATGTTCCGAGCAGGAGCTGTTAATTAACTGTGAAGATCATAAGCATCAGTTTGGAAATGCTGAATGTGAGGCCTTGGCTCCAGAGACAAAGGAGAATGTTACTACCATCAATTCTGCTAATCTGGCAGTCCCATCTCGGTCTGATGTGGATTATTTCCCAGCCAAGCTGGCTCCATTCCTTATCTGTATCTCTGTGACCCAGACTCTGAGCCGCAGGAGCCTGTTGGGGAAGGGAGAGCTGAGTGTCTGTGGAGGAAAAGAGGCACTCTGTGTCCCAGGTGCAGGACAGTGGGTAGTCCTCAGCACCGTGGGCACCCAGCCCTGCGGGTGAGAGGCTGGCTGGTCACCCAGAGCCATTCGGGGTGTACCTGCTGTCAGGCCGCATGGAAGCAGGGAGGTTTGGGTGCAGCAGATAGGGTGCCCAGCTGTTTCACTCCAGTGCTGTGGTGGACTCCCACACTGCATCGCTGACTGACTGCGTATGTGGACACACTCACACTCTCTCTTACACTCACGCTCTCATTCTCATCTCACACGCACTTGTCCTTTTGGTCTCTACCGCAGTAGGCACGTGAGCTTTCCCGGGCACACAGCTGTTCAAGGTGTTGGTATGGATTTTCTGAAGTAGGAATTGAACAGTGTGCATGAGGCTTCTGAATATAGCCAAACTGCAGAACAAGAAGTACTGACCCAGTTCAGGGAGGAGGAGGATGCAGCTGCTAGATGCAGAATCCCCATAGCATCTGGTGTCTTCTCTGCCAGTACAAGGAAGTGCTTCTAGTGTCCCAGTCCTTTTTGTTTTCTGTACTGTCAGCTTTCCATGGTCATCACAAAACTGAGGCCTGGTAACTGGGTAATGTACTTTCAGTATATTCCAAAAAAAGGAGGGCATTATGAAAAGGAGTCCAAGTTCTGTCAGAGAATACTTTCCCTGTACAGAACATGTCTGCTTTCAATACCCCTGAGTTACCCCTGACTGGGCAGAATGCTACTGAATCCTGCTCTCATTTTATAGCTGGGATTTCGGTGCTGAAGAGTGCATCTATAGATGTTACTTTTGAATGACAGTTATAAAATAAACACCCCTGTTAATCTTCTTTTAACTTTCCCTTCAAGGTCTATTTAAGGAACCATACTGACTGTTCTCATAACCTTCCATGGCCCAACTGCAAATGTCTCTTCTATCTCTAGTGTCCAGATCACCTGATGACCTTAAAAATAGGCAAGAAACATTTTCCTTAACAAGGCAAATATTCTGGCCTAATATACCTTCCTTTTTCTACAAGACTGTACCATCATGCATGGTAGTAATCTGTACTTACCTAGTACCTGCCATTGGGAGGGGTTTTGTATGGAGTCCATGCACAGCTGACTCCTAACAGCCAGGTGCACACCATGACCATACATACTGAGCACAGTATGGAGCCCCAGATTTGTCTTAGCTGAAGCATGCAACGGGATCCCTTTTAGCCACTGTGCCAGTACTTGGTACCCAGTGAAGCTAAGGTCTGAGGAGAGTGCTAGTGAGCAGTACAGTCCTGGATAATCCAGCACTGGTACTGAGTCAAGACTCATCAGGGACATGCTCTGGCATGGGAGCTGTTTCTTATCCAGTAGTTTTGCTGATAGTTACTGAGAAACTATTTTTCTGTGTAGGTAAGACCATATACTGGAGTGATCAAGCCATGGCCATTTCAGTGTAGTGCACAAAGGAAGCCTTTCTATTGCATGCAGGAGGCAATTACAAAATGAGTTGGAAATAAAATCCTAAGAAGTCCAAAACTAAAATGGTGAGACAGGACACTTCAGAAACAGAATTGTTCCCAGATATTTTGAGCTCCTCATTGTGTTTGGGGTTTTTGGTTTACCTCCTTTGTGTGTGAACATCCTGGCAGCTGCCCGAGCCCATGGGTTGAGAGCGGGCTCCCTCTGCACAGCACCGGCTGGCACTGTGTCTGTCCTGCCTGCTGGACTCCTGCAGCCCCTCGGAGCATTGCTGCAAAGCGAGGTTAGAGCCATGCAATCCCCTGTTCTGCAAGATTGTGCTGTGTCCCTCACTCACCAGTGCTGTGAGCGGAGGAAGAACACTTTCAGGATCCGAAAGCCACTCTTGTCACGGCATTTGAAGAACTGCAAGTGTACCTGTTTTATCACACATCTTTATTGCATATTTATGGCGGGGAGGGAGAAATACTTTCTTCAATTATTTTCTAGTGATTGCAGCGGGGTCTTCTGTGCTGATTCCCGGGGCGGAATTGACACCCCCGTGCCACTGTGCGAATGCAGCAGGAGCTGCGCGGGGGCCGCGTCCGGTGTGGCTCGGCGGGAGCGCTGGGACGGGCTCGCCCTTCAGGGGGGCCCCGGGGCGGGCGCGGCGCTCGCCCGAGCCCCGCAGGGCCGGGCCGGGGCGGTGCCGGGGCGGTGCCGGGGCGGTGCCGGGGCGGTGCCGGGGCGGTGCCGGGGCGGTGCCGGGGCGGTGCCGGGTGTGTCTGTGCCCGCCCCCCGCAGCGGCAGGCGGGAGCGCCGCGCCCCGCACTGCCCTGCCCGCTCCTGTCCCTTGCTGTGCCCGGCCCGGCCCGGCGTCGGGCTCCTCGGGGCAGCGCTGCGCCAGGACGCGGCGCCAGCCCCGGCGCCCGAGGATGCGCAGCCCCCGCTGAGCGCCGCCGGCTGCCGCCCCTCGCCCGCCACGCCCCGCGCCGCCCGGCCCCGCGGCGGACCATGGTGCAGCGCTTCAGCCTGCGCAGGCAGCTCTCGAAGGTGGGTGCGAGCCGCGGGTCCCCGCAGAGCCGCGCCCGGGCGAGGAGCCCCTCCGCCTTTGTTGGCGCCGGCGCGGACACAAAGGCTCGGGCGGGCGGGGGTCCGCCGGGGCCGCTGGTACCGCAGCGGTGCCGCTGCGGGGTCAGCGCAGCCTCCGCGCTGGGCCGGGGCTACGCGAGAGGGGGCAGCGGAACTAACGGGCGTGCCCGAGAGGTGCCTGTGAGAGCGCTCGCACGTGTGCTTTGTCCTGGGCAGAAGGTCCTTAGCGGTGTGTCGGCGACATACCTGCAGGGACGGGGGGGGCACGCCCTGCCCTGTGCAGGCTCAGTAACTCACTGGCAACACGGGGCTTCAGAACAAAGGAGCTGCCGTCTATAGCTTTTGCTGTTTATTAATTGAAAGTGTTCGAATTCGTTTCAGGAATCTGCTTTAAGAGAGAGAATAGTTAATCCAAGTAGTCTTGCAGATTGTCACTGAATCCAATGCATGTAGTTGCAAAAGCATTTGGAAAAATCCATCCGTGAATAAAAGTGAGTCTGTGTAGAACGCTGCATGTATGAACCGTTCTAGAGCTGCCAGCACAGCCCTGTTTGTACACCCTTCCCAATGAGCAGAATTTACTCTGGACATAGGAGTTACAGTATTGGACTCTTAGAAGGCAAGCTGAACTTTCACTTTACATTTAAGCTGTTCTTCTCCATCCCTCCCACTACCTTTTGGGTATTTGTAAAGGTTTTAAAATGCAGTCGTTAGAATTCTAAAATGCTGTCATCAGCATTTAAAATGGGTCAGAATTCGCATCCTGCAAACTGTCTTGGGAAATGCTACAGCTTTGCAATAATGTGGTATCTTTCTAATTAATTTGTAATTTTTTTTACTACCTCCTCATCTTGATGTGGCCATTTCAGGGAAAAGTGAAACTTGCATCTTCTAAGGGTTTGCCTTTTTACGTGTCAAGCTGTGTCCGCAAGCAGTAGAAGTCTCCACAGACACTTTGGAGTTTAATCTTCCCCTCAAAAGAGACTTGATCTAGTTAGTAATGAACTTTGTATGTAACTTTTATTTATGTAGGGCAGCCAAAATAGTTTAAAATTAATTCATTTGGATAACTCCATTTTAATCTTTGTTTTTCTAGGTGAGCAGGGTGATTTGAAAAAATGTTTTCACTGATTTTTCACCAGTTTGTTTTTCTGGCTCTGTCCATTTTTGTGTTGTCTGACACAATTGTGTCTTGCACTGCATTAGCTCTCATTGTGTCAAACCTACTTTATACAATTGTCTGTCCCTGATATACTCTTGACTTCTCTGTTTTAATTGTAAAAGTTGCGCAGCTCTTACAGTATAGTGAACTGAAGGAGAAAATGAGAGCTTGGTCTGCGTTTACTGAAACAAAAAGCGTAGTTGTGTGAACAATTGGAAGAGATTATGTTTATCTCAGTTTGGATGTAGGATGAGAACTGCATCTCCTTGTCTCCTCACTGTGCCTTAGATGGGACTGGGAAGTCCCTGTGTGTTGGACACCTTGGCGGAAGAGAGGCAAATGGTGCTAAAACCATCTTTTGTCTGCTGGAAGGAAAGCATAGAAAATATGTATGATTTTGCTGATACCTTTATCAGCTGAAATGCAATCACTGCCAGATTGTATAAAAATAAACTGTAACTTTATTAGTATTTATTCTGTGAAAACCTCGATTCTTTTATACACTTCAGAGTTGGCAAATCCTTTTGTAGGACCTGGAACACCTGCTCCCAGGGTGTGTCTGCTTCTTGTGTGAAATTGGGCATTATTATGTGGTGTGCGTGTGTTATGCAGCTGCAAGGTCAAAATTGCAGTTTCTAACCACTTTTAATGGTGGACGCTTCAAATAGAATGTGCAGATTTGAGAGCTGCAAACTGAAAATGCTGCCACCGGTGCTTATAAAACTTGAGCAAAGAAAAAGCAGGACTTCATGCAGGAAGGAGAAATATGGCCTCACGATCCAGGCTTTAATCTCCAAGATCTGGTTTTCCACGGGGCTATTTGCAGTGAATGACTTCCATCAAATCATTTCAGTTTTCCCAGTCTCCATCTTCCACCTATGAATGAGGTTAATGCCTTTCTCTTATTTTCATAATGGCTATCCAGTTTTAAAATATTGTTCTGGAAAGGGCTGTATAAGCACTTAACTGTATCTTAATTTATGAAATGTTTGCATTTGATAACCAGTTTCCCCTGGCCAAATTTGGTTTGTTCACTTTGTTATCTTCTGGTTCTGTGGGAGGTCTCCATGCCTCTCCTTTTCTTTCTTTTCTTTTCTTTTCTTTTCTTTTCTTTTCTTTTCTTTTCTTTTCTTTTCTTTTCTTTTCTTTTCTTTTCTTTTCTTTTCTTTTCTTTTCTTTTCTTTTCTTTTCTTTTCTTTTCTTTTCTTTTCTTTTCTTTTCCTTTCCTTTTCTTTTCTTTTCCTTTCCTTTTTTCCTTTCCTTTCCTTTCCTTTCCTTTCCTTTCCTTTCCTTTCCTTTCCTTTCCTTTCCTTTCCTTTCCTTTCCTTTCCTTTCCTTTCCTTTCCTTTCCTTTCCTTTCCTTTCCTTTCCTTTCCTTTCCTTTCCTTTCCTTTCCTTTTTTCCTTTTTTTTCTTCTTTTTTATGTTTTCCCTTCCTCCTTAAGTATCCAAGGTATTTTCAGAGTATTTTGGTTCAAACTGCTCTCTATCTTGTACTGTTTGGAAGCCCTTGGAGGCCCTGCAGTTACTGTCACACAAGTTCTCAAGAAGTGCAGTTGCTGATGTGTTGCATTTGGAGAAACCCCTCACTGTTGGGGTGGTAGTACAAAACTGTATCTAGCTGTTACACAGCTTGAATTTTTTCAGATGTTTTAGATGGGTTTATGAAAAGAGAATAATGGAGACAAATTGAACTCTATTTGAGGATGTTTTCCTAAGTTGTCATGACTCCCCTTTATTGAAAGGTACTCCTTTCCTGGGAAAGATTCCAGTGAGACAAGTAGTTAAGTTCAATTTAAAGAAAGAAAAAGCCAAAAGAAGTAATTTTTGTGAACTGTGATTGATACTCCATTCATTTATCCAGCACACTAAAATATTAATAATTTCAGGCCAAACTCTTTTGCTGCCAAGTACAATCTGGATTTATCAGCATCTGAACTGTCTCTGTGTTGCCAGTGGTGTGTGTGGAGCTTATTTATGGGAGAGGAACTTCAGTGTTTTATGTTGAAATAGCGTCGGAATAGCTGAGCTAAAAGAAGCTCGCCTGTGTCAAAGTGACAGGGGGTGGCTGTGTTTGACAGCCCAGGCTGCATTTCTTCCTGTCACTGACACAAGTAAAAAAACTTCTTCCTGCAGTGTTGCCCCACCTTCCTCAGGTCTCTTAGTTCTTGAGTTGCCTGTGGTGTCGGGCAGATACCACAGGACAGAGTGTGCCTGTTCACTCCCAAGTAATAGCTCTCGCGGAGTTCTCAGTAAACCTGTCCTTGGAGAGATATCTGGTGTAGCTTGCTTACACTTAATAATGAGGAAAAGTTAGAAGTAAGAGGAAGATTTGGAAATTTTATGCATCAACATGATTCTCATGTTTAACAGAGCAGCAGGCATGCAGTTTCCCTGTGGCTCTTCAAATTTGCCTCGCTTGTGAAACTGGAATGGCATTGTTGTACCCGTGGCTGAGCAAGGCCAGTGGGGTAGTTGATCTAATGAGATCATCTGAGCTACAAGGACATATTTGTTACCACATTGGTAGCTCAGTGGATTACCTTTAAATTAACCTTTTTCTCTTGATAGATGTGATGCAACTTACTGCTGAGGGCATCTGATAGAAGGTTGCTCACTCTCACTGCAGCCTTTGTATTGTGCTGCAATTCTGTCCCAGGCACACCTCACCATAACTCAGGTGTGTGCCCTTGCTTGGGTCGTGCAGGGGATGAACTTCTCCCAGTCAGTGCAAGGACAGTTATTCAGAATTTTCCTGTTGCTTCTAAGGGAAAGGTAGCGTTAGGTTGGCTTGTGTTGGCCATTTGAGTGCCCTGTTATATACAAGCCAACAAGGCATTGCAGTGTACTGTTCCTCACATTACTTGGGTTTGAATCTGTTCTTGCAGATATTTTGCATGGTCTACAGGGCAAAAGGCTTGTCTACACAAAGCTGAGAGGTGGCAATGTGCAAACCGGTCTCTAAGCATTGCTGGCTGTGCTGGTTTGGAATGAGTGACTAGAAATGCTGTGAACTTTTCTAGGTATAATGGGTTCTTAAGAAGCTTCCACTGCATCATCTTGCTCAGAGGAATATGTGGGAAGATGTTACAGAGATGCTACATTCATCTTACGAAAGGAAAATGGGCTTCTAGTGCTCTGATTGAACAAGTTGGAATATCAGCTTTCCTGAGGAGTTTGTTCTGTTGTTCAGTTCCATGAATGCCGTGACAGTGAGAAAGTAAAATAGACTTGAAGCATCTTTCACATTGGTAATTAACAGGGTCTGTAAAACTACACCTGCAGAGATGTTAGAGGTAGGATTTGGGAACTTCTCTTTGTGAAGAAAGCATTACTAACAATAATCCAGAGCCAGCTGGAGGTCTGGCAAATTGCATGTAATGGCTCATTGCCAAATAGACTTAGAATGTATAAAGCTGTAAACACAGACTATAGGGGAATTCAGCTTACATAAAGGCATCTTTCTTTGTAATATTGAAATTCTGCAGCTTATGGCAGTTTACAGAAGATCATCATACTTTGTAATAGGTGCTTACGGGTGGCTGGATGGCAGTAACAATTGGAATTTCCTCCCATCAGGGATCAAAAGAAGCATTACAAGTGTTGGCATCTTTACTCTGAATTAGTTACCTTTAGGAGTTCTTCGTAGAGATTTTGGCTTGTGTAGAATTTTCCCCTTCTCCCTCATTTCCTTGTGACAAACCGTTGGCTGTTTCCTCAGCCAGTATTTCTTCAGGGGCAGAGAAAAGTTTGCTGTCATTTTGCAAGTCTTTCTGTTGTGGATGTGACAGTCAGTGATAAAGGTGCACATGTAAACTAGGTCCTTTCCAGAAGGGACACAAAAACCCTTATGCTAGTGGGGGGCCTTGGAAGTTCAGCGGAAATGCAATAATGGTGCCAGAGGAGTTAGTTCTTAACATTTACCTGAATCCAGTTTGGGTCTCCCTCTTGTGACAAAGAATGTGACAATGGCTTCCAAAAAATTCTTATCAGAGATTAATTGTGAACAGTTGTGCTTGAGCAGAGATGAGGTTGAGGTTTCATTCACAGGGTTTTGGTTGTTCAAAGATGGGGTTTGCCTGTTCTTTCAGTCATATTTGCTCAGTGTTCCCAAAGTGGAGGGGGAGCTGACTTACCTTACAGCAACCTATTCCTATGGACAGGAAGAGTAAAGGAGCAAAATGGTTTTTGATGTGTTTGGGTGTTTGTTTGGTTGGTTTTGTTGTTGGGTTTCTTTGTTTTGATTTTTTTCCTAACTTGAGACACAGTTTGGATCTCCCTGAGATCAGCTGGCATTCGAATAGGGAGGTCAGCATTCCTTTCTTGAGTTCTCAGCTTTGATACAATTTAAAATAGATAGGAAGAATTGCTCAGGAAGCAAGGTTCTTGTCCTTCAAAGATTTGCTGTGAAGGTTTTAGTATGCATGGAATAGAAAATTGTATTTGGATTTGAAATATGAGTAATAAAATATTTCAGCAGCATATTATAAGTACTGTTGTTTGAGCTTTGTGATAGGGCATTCAAATAGCACACACTTAGCAAGAACCGAATCCAAGACCACCAGAAGGCAAACTGAAGTTTTGCTTTTGCTACAAGAGGGGTTTTGTTGAGTTTTTTTCGTGGAGTGCCCTTGGTAAATGTTCAACTGCAGCAAAATATTTTCTCTGTGTTATCTGCATATTTTGTGGTCTTACTTAACTCTTGGAATCCTGTGAACATTGAAGTCATGTTCAGAAAGTCTGTAACTTGTAAAAGTCTCCATTCTAGAATCACTAGCTTCTCCCAAAGAAAATGAAATGTTGCAGTGCTTCAGTTATTACAGGATGGCCTTTGTGCAGGCACAGTTTGTGCTTGTTCAGGCATGTCTGCCTCGGAAGTGCACTGAAACCCACTGCCTACACTGTGCTGTGAGAGGTCCCACGATCCTGTTGATAGTGGACAAAAACTTAGAGGGGAAAGAAATATTTCTATCATCAGGAAAAAATCATTTCAGCCTGCTGGCATTGGCAGCAGGAGCAGAGGAAATTAGGAATTTCAGGTTGATGGAGAGGTGGTGCTTCACTGGAGCCTGTGGAACTGATGTATTGGAGTGGGACTAAAGTTTCTTTTCTGCCCACCAAGAAGAATATAGGATTTTACTAGCTTGCATGAAAAGCAAAGAGGAAGAAGAAAATACTGCTTTTCATGCCAGAAAAGAGCAAGAAAGCTAAAGACTGCAAAGAAGTCATTGTGCTGTTGTAGATTTAAATAATTGTGTCACAAACTGCTGGGCAAGGAGCTTTCCTTGGCCACTGAAGTTCAGTCAGAGTGCACGTAGTGTGGCTGAATCTCCTGTCTTTCCAGACCCAGATGAAGAATCGCTCGATAGGTGTAACCCTGCAATGCTGCATGGAATATTGGCAGGACTGGGGCACCACAGAGCTCTGTGGCCTCAGTGCTACAGGTTTCTCCAAGCAAATGCCTGTGGTGTGGCTGGCTAGCGAAACCAGAAAGCTGGTTGCTGCAGGTTTTTGGTTTCAGAGCTCATCAGCTGTTGTTCAGCTTTTTTTCACACTGAATGAATTATAAACATCTGCTTTTAAGGGAAATCCTTCCCATGTAGAGTCTAGTTTGGAGGGGCACTTGTTCTTCTGTTACTAATGTTCTCAAAACAATTGAGGTATGTTGATCTTTTCTTGTTCATCACTAACTACTTAATTTCTACATAGTCTTAGAGAGTTTTCTTATGTAAAGTACCATGAGAATGCCTTCATTCATTGTGTGGGAAAAACTGTGGATAACTGGAGGGACAGCAGGTCAACTTTAGCAGTTCACTGACAGCCTGTGCCAGAACGGTGAAGATTCAAAGCAAATCCTTTTACATGAGCCTAGACTTAATTATTTTGTTAGATATTTGGAAATCAGGACTGTGCTAGGTTTCATGTTATCCTAATATTGGTAAAATTTGGGAAATATGGAACTTGCTGCTACTGCTCAGAAATGCAGAGAGTGGACCTTGCTGCAGATGTCACTGGAGAGCTGCTGGAATTTAGTCAGCCAAATGTTTATTGTTTAACCGATAAATATTGAAATGGTATCCTTTTAGAATCCAGGTTAAATATACATAGTGGTGGAAACAGGGTAATGGAAGGGATAAACTTTCATGCTGTTCTGCTTTTAACTAAGGAAGTGCCTGCACTACGTACTGTGCAATCTGTGTGTGGTGCTTTGCTGCCGTTGCTCTACGTCTCTGTGGGTTTTTGGGGTGCCCATTTACCTGGCCGTGCTGCAGAAGTGCATGGGGCTGGCTTACCTGGAGCTGCATGCTCCAGCAGAGGCCAGGGAGCTTGGCTTTCCCTGCTGCTGCCAGGTGCATTCCCATGGGCCCTGGCTGCTTGGGTCTGGGCAGATGACGTGCCTCTCCTGCTGGTGGGGCTGGTTACTGAGCCTGGGGGCAGCTGGGGAGAAGAGAGACCCGAGTGCCAGCTGAGCTGCTTGTCTGCTGCTCTGTGCACAACCTCAGAAGCTCTGACTGATGTGGCATGGAATGAGCACTTGGGGGAGTTTGTGCAGCTTTGCAGTGCCAGGGCTTTGTAGTGTTAGCCAGCACACACGTGCTGCAGTGCACTCAGCCTGACTGCTCAGGCTGTTCAGTAGTTTCTAGAAGTCATGCCTGAATTCTTGTCACAGTTCATCTCATGGAAAATTTTTAGTACGCTTGGACATGGCTCAATGATCATCCTCCTCTTACCTGCTCATGTCCTGGCCCAGCATGGTCAGGTTTTCATTTACAGTGTGTGTTACAAAATGTTTTTGTAAATTCATCCATCTGGAGTATGACCTTGTATTTTTTTTAAACTTACAAAATTAATAGTTTCAGCAAAGTAAAGGGAAATTTGACATTAATTAACTTCAAGTTTAGAAAGAAAAAGTGTTTAAGGTTAAGGTGTGTTGAAGGGCAGCCTTCCAGTGCCTAAAGGGGCTCCAAGAGACCTGGAGAGGGGCTTTGGACAAGGGAATGAAGTGACAGGACAAGGGGGAAGGGCTACACACTGACAGAGAACAGGCTTAGGTGGGAGATGGGGAAGAAATTCTTGACTGTGAGGGTGATGAGGGCCTGGCACACGGTGCCCCGAGAAGCTGCCCCTGGCAGGGGGTTGGGACTAGATGGTCTTTAATATGCAATTTAACCCAAACCATGCTGTGATTCTATGAAATGCTAAGAAGAGTTGAAACAAAAACTTGACCCTGTGAAGTGTAAGCAGTTTGGGCAATGATACAGGGTTTGTATTATCATGAAGACTGAATTTTACATATAGCTGTTCAAAAATTGTACGTATCCTTTTTAAAAAACCTCACTGTCCATCAGCTGCCCTCTGTCCCTCTGTCTAACTCTGTCTTTCTGGTCACCGAGGATTCCCGGTCTAGAGTTCTAGCTGTTTTCGCCTAAGTAAACCCGATTTCTAGATTAAATTACTTTTCTGTTCCAGGAGGTAATTACCTGAGAGATTAAATTCTGTGTATGAAGAGAATGGTGTTGATGACTTGGCAGCATTTCAGCTAGAGGCTTGCTGCTCAGTGCTGTAAACCTTATTGTTGTCATTTCTATGCTGAAAAATTATCTAACAGTATTTCTATCCTGTTTTTCAGAAAGGGCAGTAAATTACTTTAGCTACTTTGCTATGCCATGGAGAAGGAACACTTAATTACTCAAGTGGCTCAGTGGATATTTTGGCTGAAACTCCCTCTGCCACTGCAGAAATTCGTTCTCTTTTTAACAAATTGAGACACTTTTCAGCAATTATTTGGCTGAGTTGCTTATGAGGGGGTATTTTCATCCACTGCTCTGGACTGTCTTCTGGGTGAGGTTTATGTGTTGTCCTCTGTGGCTACTCTTTGTTGTCTTACAACAGCTCTTTTCAGCTAACCAATGACAGTTGTCATTAAAAATGTGTGGGAATACTCCAATTAGGAAGCAGAAAACAACTAGATACTATTGGAAAAATTTTATTGCCTACTTTGAGACCAGGTTTTGGGATGGGGAGAGTTGTGGGGCAGTCAGGACAGAGAAGACAGGACAGTGACCGCTGCCTGTCAGTATGTTCCTGCTGTATTTGCATGTGAGTCCCTCTGTGAGATCAATGCCAAGGATTGCACAGCTGGAAAAGAGGGGTGGTGCTTTTGGTGGGATTTGCTGTGTAACTCCTACTGTACTCTTTAGCTGCCAAACATTAGTTCCAGTGAGCTGGGTTAGTGAAACATGCTCTACTGGAACTGTTCACCTACCTTGGGTGATGTTACTGAAAGCTCAGGGAACAGCTCTGGCAGCAGCTGTAAGCAGGACAGTGATACAGAACTGGGGCAGCTGGAAAGGTGCTGCCTGGGGGAAGGAGCAGCCACGGGCCAAAGAAGACGCTGCCTTTGCCATTTGTTTCTGAGATATTGATTAGAAGGAACGGAAGCTAATTGCCATAGCAACAAATTTCATTCTTGCCCCACTCTTGTGTGTTAGTTAGTTTGAGTTATGTCCATGGCACTGCCAGGCAGCCACAAAGCCTTTTGGAGCAGCCAGTGCAGAGGGCGTTTGTGTGCACAGGGAGCTGTTGTTGGTGCAGGTGGGGTGTTTGCAGCGTGCTGTCCTGGTGGGCACTTAGTGACCGGTGTCCCAGCCAGGCTGGTGGTGGTCTGGCGGGACTCTGTAGCTGTGAATGCTGTTTAATGGTGATTTGGGGAGGTGACCCAATCTGTGTGGCCTCATTGTAACCCAGGTGGGGACCTTACCATCCATCTGAGTGGTCATCAAGACCAAATATTAGGCAGGGCCTGTGTGGTGAGTTGAGATTAATAATGAATGAATATGTCTTGGGAGCAATGCATTATTACAGTAAACCTTAGAAATGTACCAACCTGAGTTTGACCAGAGCCTCCTGAAATAATTTTTACTAATTTTTTAGAATATGCTTTAAGTTAACCTAGACTGAGACAGGTGAAAAATTTAAATTTTAGTGAAGAAAAAAAAGAAAAAGTGGTGATCACAAGAAAGGACTTGTCTTCCAAATATTCCGCAGAATAAAAGCTTAAAACAATGTGAAGGGAAGAAATAATGTGATAATTCTGATGCATTGTAGGGTTATCAGCAAGCTGTCCATTATAGTAACTTCTGCAAAGGTTCACACTCCAAGTATGAATTTAGAGCATGTGAGTCCTGGAACTACCTGTGTTCTTGCTGAGCAAGAAGATAGGAGAAGGTTCCCTTTAAAAACTGGTAATAGTCACTGATCAGCTGATAGGGACTGCTGTCAGAACAAAAGGTATGCTCACTACCTAAACTGGAAGTGCATTTGTTTCCTCAAACTGTAAGCCCAAGCAAGGTAGCAGTTAAGTCAGAAAACCAAGCTCATGTTTTGGCTTTGCAGGAGGGCAGAAGGAGGAGTACAAGATTTGTCCTTTTTAAAACCATCTCTTGTTGTTACCAGTTTTTTGAAGTATTTCTGCAGTTCTTGCGCCTTTTTCATTGTTCTGTCTTTAAAGAAGGCCTTTGCAGATGTTGCTATTTCTCAGGTCTACTGGGTAGATGTAGGACTCAGCAGTGGGAGTGGTAGGTAGATTGGTGTTGGGAGATGCATCCTGGTGGGCCACCCTTGGGACAGCGTGTGGCAGAGCAGACTGCCCCTGAAACAGCTCTGTGACAATCAGGGTAGATGGCTACTAAACAGATAGTTCCTACAGATCCAGAAAGTATACTCATGAAGCTTTTCCATGTTTGTGACCTACCAACCAGGAGGGAAATGCAGCGGGGTGTCCCTTGGACTTGGTTTTCACCTCTGCATTTCTTGAATGACCACGGTAGAGGCAGCCAGGCTGATTAGTAATTAACAGAACACAATCTGTGTGGAAACATGCTCAATGAATAAATTCACATGTCTTTCTTTTTGAGGCTAGATCTGTTATGAATAGATGGTGAACACAGTTGTCTACCTGCAAGGCAGTGTACAGTGAGAGGACAGTCTCTCACTTCTTCCCTAGAAGAGTACACTGTCTAGACCATCACCCAACAGTTCTCAAAACATACAGGGTCTGTTTGCTGTGCTTACTAGAGGCATGAAATATAAGCCTCATCTTACAGTGTTTTCCCTGTATCTTGCTTGGGATCGGTTCAGCACCTTGTGCTTTGTGGTTCTTCATGTGGTTTCCTCCTGGTCCCCGGGAGAGCCTCGTGTCTGTCCTGCTGGAGGGATGGAGCAGGTGCAGTGTGTTTTTTAGCTCTTGCCAGTCTGACAGCTCTTTTTTTTTTCCTCTGGTCCCTGACTGGTACAAGGCCCCTACTGCAGCAGACCAGCCAGGTGACAGGTGTTCATCTATCTCTCATGGGACTGCACAGTGCACAAGGTGTCTGTGCCCTCTTCAGCAGGGCACAGGTTAGATTTGTTTGCAGTTGACTCTTTAACCTGTAACAGGAGCCTCAACAATCTCCTCTGGCAGGTTGTGGAGGAAGAGATCTTGAGGTTGCACCTTGGCCCAGAGCTCTAGAAGAGGTGTAAAGCATATCCTTCTACTCAGCAGTATTCCTCTTGAAATAAAACATAAGGTGTTTTCTTGTTCAAGTGTATGTTGGGGTTTTGCTTGTTTTTTAAAATAAGCTTCCAAGACAGTTGCTAGCAGAGCTACTTTGCTTTTTTGGTTGTATTATTATTCAGAAAACTGTGTTATTCTTCAGACTCTCACTTGAGATGTGTTTCTGACAGGGGCAGGGAGGAAGTATTTTTAGCAGGCTCAGTGGCTCTGCTTGCAATGTGTTCATGCCTTGCTTGTTCAGGGTTGCAGTTGCTTTTTCAAACACGCATTTGGGGCTCCTGCCAAGACACCCAGGGCACTACAGCGTCGTGTTACAAGGTCCTGCTTTGTGCAGGCAGAGCTCAGCCCGGCAGGGCTGGGTCTGGGCTCTGCCAGCACAGTGCTGTGGTACCGCGTGTTTGGCCAGTGGAGGGGTGCTGGGCTTCACACTGCGTGCTGCCCTCGCCGCACACTCAGCATGGAGAACTCGCTGCCTGCCTCTGGAACCGTATGTCCTGGGCCTTTCTCCTTTCTTGGATGTCAGCTGTACTGGGGTTGTGGATGTGACTGGTTTGCTGGGCAGAGCCCTGAGTCACCTTTGAACAGCCTGGCTCTGCATGTCTGTTTGCTGTTGCTGATGCTGCTGGAGTTTGCTTTTAAAAAATCAGTCAGCAAGGTGCTGTGTGTTGTGACACCAAGGGAATGAAATCAAGTGTCTCCTGTCCATCCTCTCATCTGAGTGATTTAGTTTTTTCTGCTGCTGTTTTTCTGCTCCACAGCAAGCAATGTTTGTGGCTCATCTTGTGCTCAGCATTAAAATAAGGAAACCCACTTGCGCTGCTGAGATGCTGGTTATGTTTTATATGCTTGATCTCTTCTGGATGTGGCAGTAAAAATTGCTCATTGGGACGTTCCCCATGAATGCAAAGAATCCGTAGTTTGAATGGTTTAGTGATTAAAAAGCTTTGTAATACCAGAAGACCGTTTCAGGAGTATGGTTAATTCTAGTCCAGTTACGGTGATTTCTTCCAGGGAGCTTTAAGGTCTGGCTTCCTCGTGGGAATCCTTTGCAAAGTCTTCTGGAATTTGTCCCAAACAGCACAGAATGTGGGGAGTTTGTCAGAAAGTGTTATGTACAGATTCAGTGAACAAGAGGGAATATGAACGGCAGAAGAGACATGGCTGAGATACGTTTTAGTAGTGTTTTAAGACTTCTTTAGCATATAAAGGCTGCATTTTATCAGGACAGTAAGACAATTCTCGGAAACTCCCTGTTTTTCAGGAGAGAAACGTGCTGGTCTTTGAAAGTCTACCTGCATATTTCAATGGAAATATTTTGATCAACTAAAATGGGGTGTTTCACAGAGAAAACAGTGGTGAACCGCCCAGGAGCTCCTTCCCCTTGGTGCAGAGGAAATCCAGTCCCTGCTGGAATTGCTGCCGTCATCTGGGCTGGTTGAGCTCTGTGATGTGCCCCTCGTGTGCCTTGGCTCTGCTGGGCGTGGGTCTGGCAGTGCTGGCATGGCCCTGTCCCGGGCTGGGCTGCGGGGTCCCTGCAGAGCCGGGGCAGTGCCATGCGGCCGGGCGGCTCCCTGGGCATGGCATGGGCAAAATGACTCTCTGTCTTCAGCCTGAGCGTGCTCCTTCCCAGAGCACAGAGCTGCATTGTTGGGACAACGAAATGTGAAAATACTAAAAGCATTCAAACTATTTTCTTTTTATTTGGGAGCCTTTTGTGGAGCTCTGCAAAGCAGCCAGCCCAGTGTGTAGAGCCACTGGCAGAATTCAAAGGTGAGCTGGGAGTAGAAGGAAAATTGTAAGCTTTTTGGATTTTTTGCTGCTTTCAATTAAGGGTTCTTATATTTTTATAGGGGACATCATCAGTGTCAGGCTAAGATGCCTGGATACATGTTGACTGATCTGTTTAAAAGGAAGAAACATTTTTAGTCAATCTGGTTTCAGGTGGTTTATGGTATGTACTCTATTTCAATGACTAATACTTTGGGTTTAAAAATTCAGCTTTCTTGTGTTGTCATCTTAGCTACAAGTATCTGGGACTTCAACACCTCTCCAGCAAAGCCAGAAAGGATCAGATTTTCTGCTCTTCAGATTCCAGCAGTTGAAGGAAACATGGGTTAAAGGGAAGAAGGTTTCACTTTTATGCTGAGAGGAGAGCTGTCAAATTCAATGTATCCAAGCCAACTTAGTGAGCATAAGGCCTCAGGTATATTATTGAATTAACAAACAAGCCTGTATCAGCTAAACTGCAGTAACCCATCACGTCCTGTGCTTGCTGCACACTTTGGGCTTATTGCAAAGTAGAAACAAAACCTTGGATCCTGCCTCACACATGTGGTGACCAGGAGGACTCACATTGGCAGGTACGGTGATGGACACACAGCCCGCTCCACGTGTCAGCGTAGGCTTGTTAGTTTATGTTATGAACTTCAGTCACTGAATGGCAAAACTCAACCACTAAGACAGTTGCTGAAGAGTGAGATGTTTTTTGTGGGTTTGTACTTTGGTTGGTTTTTTGTGATTTATTTTTTTTTCAACTACTTTAATAAAGTGAAAATGTGAAAAGGTGAAGTTTGGTAGCTCAAAAAGCTTTACATGCTAACCAAAAGTAATCAATTTGATATACAGATGTGCAGCAAAACTAAAAACTGGCAAATTAAATTCTGTTTGAAGAAAATTCAAGCAATTTCAACCACAGCTGTGTACCTTCCCAAGCTGTCATTGGAGAAAACAGCATTAAGGCTAAAAGAAATGTAAGTTTTGGGGAGAGTATGTATTACTTGTCAGTTAGACTTAAATATTAAACACTGTGGTAATGTTCATGCCAGCAATATGGAGAAATGACTAACCAAGTCTTCTTGAAAATGTGCCATGTCATCACTGCAGTTTTTAGGTTGCTTTATTGATAAACTTAATCCTTTATGCAGACTGGGCATTTTGCCCTGATTGTGGTTTCTGCTGAACTGGAGCCACGTTGGATAGTGTGCTAAGAGTCTTTATTTTTAATCTTCTGTATCATGAAGGAGGAAGATCATGTTTTAAATGCAGATTTGTAACAGATTAACCAATTCATTGCTTATTAAAAAAACAACACTATGCTTTATGGACAAAACAAGCATGGGTTTAAAGCCCATGCTGCAGGTCTCAGGTCTGCTGAAGTTTAAATTTGTTTTCCCCTTACTTTCCCTTGTGGCTGGAAGCAGATCCCAGTGATCATGAAGCAGCAGCCATTGATGAGGTGTAGGCAATTATCTTGGACTTGTCAGTTTTTCCTGTACCTGGAGAAATGGAAAGGAGACAGGACCAGAATTTAGTGCAGTTTTGCATGTCCTTTGGATGTAATTCTTTAAAGCTCCATTCTGTATTTGAAACTGGAGCTTAACCATTACTAACAGATTAAAGTGAGGCTTTGGATCATCACATGAGTAGCCAGAATAGACAAACTGTTTAGTCTCCCCTAGAGAGAGGCTGTTATAAATACTGAGAAATCCATTTCTAGCTAGACATCATTTAACCATGTATGCAGATCTGGTCTAGTAGCAATCTGGCTGGTAGCAGCTGGATTTGCTTCATTATGACTGTGGGTGAGTCAACTTGATGCAGCAGTGATCACAAGAATGCTGTTGGAAAATGTCCTTGGTGTTGATCCCTCCTGAAGGGGGACTTGCCCATCCCTGCAGCCATTCCCTCTCCAACACGGTCCCTGGGGACATCTGCTGAGTGACAGCTGCTCTGGCTGTGGGCTGCCCTTGTTGGTACCCCACTCGTGAGCTGCATCATCTCAGCCTGCCATGGTCTTTCCTTCAGACTCACCGTGGTGGTTTTGTGCTGAACTGGTTATGAAAAGTCCCATCAGTATGGCTGCACTTCACATCAGTGCTATGGGATGTGAGAATTATGAATTAACCTTTCTCTCTCTCATTTCCCCCCCTCCCCACTCCAAGTGCTAATGGAAACATTTGGAGTACTTCTGGAAACAGGTGTGGAGAAAGGGAAGGCTATTTTTCTTCTGGTGATTAAAACTGGGGCAAGAATCTGTGACTAGTAAAAACAAAGCAAGTTTGTGTGCAGAGCATCCTCTGAGGGAAATCTGCAAAAGACAAATATAGTCAAAACTGGCTTTATTCCAATGGGTGTGTACAGAGGAGGGGAAATCCAGCTCTGTGCAGTGACTTTGAAGTCCAGGATCTTAAATTAGAAGATAAATGTTAAATAATGTATTAGCTTAAAGTGCTTCTGGCCCAAATGGTACCTCATACGATTAGGCTATTGCAGCATTTGTAATCACACACGGGTCCATAATTTGTATATGCCAGCAAAATGTTCAGGTGGCTTCAGCGCCTGTCCTGGGCAGTAAGCATGGGAGCAGTCTGGGGGGTTTCAGTTTGGGGATTAGTATGGATCAAGACCAGGGATCTCTGATTATTGTCTTGCAACTGTACAGGAATTTAGTAATCACCACAGAATTAAGCAGGAAGCCTTATGCAAGAGGCCTCACATCACTGAGGTTATTGATCCAGGAGTGCCATTGGGATATTAAGTCTTCACTGCCTCTACAACATTCTAGTCAATAAAGGCCACTTGGAACTTGAATTTTCTGCTAATTTCTCACTCTCTCACATAATGTTCTGCATTAGTTCATATTTGGCAGCATTCAGACTCTTCTTCATAAGTGGATTTAGCCCCTGCTGTATTTTTTTCCAAAACCTTTGGTTTTAAGGGGTCCTGCAAAGAGTTCTCATCTTGTTACAGGGGGTCATATAAGCATCTAATCTCCGTAAGTTTTTAACCTCTATCAAAGCTCATTTGCTCCCACCCCTGCAATTAGTTGTCTTTCCAGTTTTACTGAGTAACTTCAGGAAATAAATACTCTAGAATGTAAGCAAGCTACAAGCAGCCCCTGGCTGCATCCCTGTACTGAGAACACTTGTAGCAGGGTGCTTAGTGCCCCATCCCTTCCCTGCCCTTCTCAGTGCTGGCTCAAATTAGGAGACTTGGTTCTTGGCTGAGGCACTTGGAATGTCTGTCTTCCCCCACACAGCTGAGGCTTGATGCCATCATCTGGCTCCAGCTGCAGTGGCCTCTGTCTCCTGCTGTGTCAGACTGTCACAGAAGGGAGGTGAGGAGTTCCTGCAGCAGTGAGACCTGCACAGACTTGCTGCAGGATTGCAGCATGCCAGAGCTGTTTGAGTTTTGTTTGCATGGAAGAGTGCCTGTTGGTGCTCTTTGTATGATGTTTTTATTTCTTTGTGCATGTAGATGTCTCTTTTTTACGGCATGGGACACCAGTGCTCTGTTGCCATACAAAGTCACTGAGAAAAGCGTGCATTCCTTTTGGATGACTGAGAGAGTCCTCTTATTGGTGGTGAAATTCTGCCTGGTAGGTTTGGTTTTATTGCTCTGTAGCAATAAAACTTTTGAAGGCTCTCTGATTATATTAAGAAGACTAATTAGCATATTTTAATGGATCTGTTTTATTGCTTTATGTGGTAAAATTATCTATCTGAATAGTAGTAAAATTCATGTGAATCAGACTAGGTTGTACCTAACATCAGCTGCTTCCTAAGTAAGTCTAATGGCATTCTTTCTGCACAATCAATTTCACCATCCTTCCCTCTCACCCCTGTTAAGTCAGATCTGCTGTTGTTAACGGAAAAAATATCTTGGGCATCTGGAGGTTTCTCAGTATAAATACTGCTTTCTGAGAGGGAAATCTGCCATATGAATTTGAAACAGCTCCTTGAAAAAGAGACTTTCTTCTTTTTTCTCTAAATGTCTTGCTGTTGTATTAGGTTGTGATTCCAAATCCGATGTGTGCTCTGAACTTGTGCAAGAATAGAAATTATTCCGTGTCTGCATTTAGCCTGGACAGTGGCTTTTTAGTAGACATTTCTCACTAGACTCTTGCAATAGGGTGGATGCCCCTTGGCCTGTTCTTGCTGCCCGTCGCCCTGCGGCGCCGCGGGTGGAGTCAGGCGCTCTCCGCAGTGCTGTGCAGCGCGCTCAGGGTGTTTGTGATGAGACCCTGCTGCAGGCCCTGGATGAGTGGGTGATCACAGAGATGGGGCAGATGTGGTCTGGGATCCTCCTTTGGTACAGGTCAGTGACTAATACCAATGTTTCTGTTTAAGAGCCTTTTTTACACCTTGAATGTGTTTGTTAGTGGACTCAATAGTCAGAGAATATTAATATTTAATACTACCATAGGTTGATACATTTTTAGAGTCCTTTCACCATTTAACCCTGAAAATAGCCACAGAGAAATAGTAATGCAAATGTTAGTTGAATTAAATTTCCTGTAGTTTCTGGAGTTTGCAGTCATTTTCACGTCAGTATGTTGCAGTTTGCAATCCATGATATTATGATCGGTTGCGGTCGTTTCATTTTCATTTGTGTTCTTTGCACATCTTGGCCTTGGTTACTGCAGTGCTGCTTCCTGAGCTCTTCCCAAGGCATGGACCTGCTGACAGGTGCAGCTCTGAGGGAGCCGGTGCTGTGGCAGAGCACGACAGAGCCGGGCGGGAGCGGCGTTGCTGGCAGCAGTGCTGCTCCCCTGCAGTTCCCCACTGCAGGGCCCAGGTACACCAGGCACCTGTCAGCGATGGGAGGATGGGGACTGCAGGTGACCCAGTTGCAGAATTGCACCACAGACTCTTCTGAGAGCCACCTTCCTCTTGCCTTTTCCCTCATCCATTGTCCTTTATGTCCTGTTCTGTGATGTCACAGAAATGACCACAGAATCGCTTTTAGGGCTGTATCATTTAACATCTCCACCCCAACGTGGCTTGTCTCCTTCATGAATCAGATGTTACCACTCCTGCCCTGTGGACTGTTTTCATTCTCAGTTCCTGTTTGTTCTAAATGGCCTGTGCAATGCCCTTGCCATTTCATCAAAATGCTTTTTCAGAAATGCCACCTGACATACCAATATAATTTGAGACAATGTATTTTCAGCTATTCTTCCTCTGATTTTGGTTCTTACAAAATACATTTTTGGGTTTTAATTCCTCTTCTCTTTTTTCCTAATGAAAATTGAATTTTGCACATAGGAATATTTTCTTTCACATTACCTGTGATCTGAGTCAGTTAGGAGTTTCTTCTCTGTTACATTCGTGAAATTTGTATTTTAGGAGTTAACATTTCGGTGCAGAATGTCTTCACGTTACTTGTGCATTACTGCAAGTGAAGAAAGTTATTGGAAAAAACCACAAACCTACCAAACCCTAGCACTGTGATGTCTGTCAGAGTCTCAAAGAGTCATTGTCTCAAAGGTTCAGACATAAATTAAAATGGGAAAGTTCAGCCCTTGTATTGATGCTGGTGGCAGACATGCTGCAGTATACATGCAGTGGGGAGCTCCTTAAAGGCCACTCCATTCCTGTCAGGTTGGATGGTTCCTGATATTTCAGCCTTGGGAGCACCTTGCATACTCTAAATATAATGGTTCTGAAGATCCCAAACTTTGATTATGTATGGCTTGTCTTCGGATCATCTGGGTGAGTGATAATATTTGCTATGAACAGAATATCAGTGAGACAAAGAAGAGCAAGGGGAGAAATAGCCATGCAGGTGAGGGTGGCCTTTTACAAATGTGTCTGAAGGAGTGGGGCTGGGTGGCATAAGGTGCTGTGAGTCAGAGATGTCAGACAGGGTGATGAGCCTTTGCTTTACCTCTTCGAAATATGATAGTAAAACACATTTTCTTTGACAAAGAAATTGAGGGTAGGGAATAAGAGGTGCTGAGGTTTCTTCATGCCCCAAGAAACCTCATGGTCAGCTGTGGTAACAGTGCTGTGCTGGCACTGTTGTGTACTGCAGTCCTTCTGTGACAAAATCAGAGCTTCAGCCTTCCAGGAGATCACGTTAATATTCGGAAAATTTTGTTTAGTGAATATTAAATAGCGTTTCAGCACTGCTATAATTAGAGGTTATAGTTTATAGGTGGATTTATGTCCTGCTGTGCATTTTTGAATCTCCAGTGCCAATTCTGCTTGGCCTTTGCTCCCAGGTCTGTTATGTTGTGTTGCTGAGGGGCAACTGTGTCATTTAGACTCTATTGATCTGCTCTTGATTTGGCTGTCTGTTATCCTGAACTATTTCTCTGGCTCAAAGTATAGTTTTAAAAATAGCGTCAGGCGTTGCAGAGAGGCTGGGAAGGGCTGTAGCTTTAAATGCCGTGTCCTGGTCGTGCTGCCGGGCTGGAGCAGGGCTCCCCAGCGAGGAGCCGCGCTCAGCCGGGCCGGCGCTCAGCCATGCTCGCGCGGCGGCGGCGCTCGGGCGGCGCCCGCTCCGGCCCATGGAGCCAGATGCCACCAGACCAAATGTGGTGCTGCGCCTGCCCATGGCTGCGCGGGGATGTTCATGTGGTGCTGCTGGACCTGCGTGTGCTGTGAAAGCGACTTCTGCGAGCCCACGAAGGTGAGCACGTTGTACGGGAACAGTTGTAGCTGTCATGTTTGGCTGTTTTATTTAAGTCTCCGGTAGAACTTGACCTCATTTTGTGCATCAGCCTTGGAAGCCCTCCATTTTTCCTCTGGGCAATGCTGTTGAATTTCAGTGGTTGTTTTTTTCTAATATAGTTTTTCTTTGCTTTTGAAGCTGGGAAGTGCAAAAAGGCTCCTGTCTGAGTGAGTGTTACAATCCATAAACAAGACCAAATGTGGTGCTGCTTTTTGGATTTTCTGTTTTTGTTGTTTTGCGGTTTGGTTTGTATGATACAGTGAGTGATGAAAGAGATGGGAGATGCAGAAGATGCAGATGCAGCCCAGTGTCAGAGAGAAGTATTTGCATTGGTAGCTTTTTTAATGTGACCTCTTGTTTTGCTGTTTTTAGCTGTGCAAAATGTATTTTCAGGAAGTAGTAAACAAACTGCAGAACCATATTCTTTTCCAGATAAAAAAGAGTAAATGTGCTGCCTCCCATAGACCCAGTGACCTTCAGAAATGATTAAGTATTTTTCTTCTGTTTCATTGAGCTGTGTAGCTCAGCATTGCCCTTTTTCAGTCTGCATTAACAGTAAACTGTATCTTCCCCTCCTCCCCCATGTATTAAATACCAAAGAGAGACAGTAAGGTCTTTGATGCTCTGATCTGCAACACAAAATAGAAGCTATTTCTCTTTGAATTGTTGCAGTTAGCTCTCCCATGCTCTGTGGTCCAGTGTTTGAGGAAAAAAGAAACCTGGGATTCAAACTGGTTTTTTGACATAGCTGATGGTTTACCCGGGGTCTGTTACAGTCTGCAGAAGACATGGTTGAAAGATTGAATAGTATTCCTGTTGTGTTTGAAACACATATGTCTAATATATTTATTCCATTAACTTCGATTTTCCCAAAAGAAAATAATACCTTCTATATGTGTCCTTTGTCTCACTGCATTCATTATTCTTCATAATAAAAGCGACACACAGGTGGCTCTCAGGAAAAATGCCTGTTGTTGAGTTGCAGAGGTGCAGACTGCGGTGGTACAGGGCAGCAGGAAAGCCCAGGGGGTTACAGATGTTCCACATCATAGGTTGATAGATATGCATGCTTTGCGTCTTGTCACACCGAACTTGAGGCTACTGCATCACCTCTTGAGAGCTGAAGAGAGGAATAGTGAGCACAGGATACCATGTTCTGTGCTCTCTAGGCCAGGTCAGGGTAGTCTGAACAGCTTTCTACCGTATGTTGAGGAGATGCTGCACTGAGGGCTATCTCTAAATGGAGTTCTCAATGGGGATTCTTAGCTTTTGCAGGAATACTGAAAGCAGCGTAGTGATTTCAGTATTTACCTAATTCAATGTTCCCTGTGGATTTCTGGACAAGTGCCCTGTTGCCTGACCCTGACAGGTGCTCGTCATCCCTTGAATGCGTCTTCCTCTCTGATGTCTTGTTGCTTGCTGTTCTCTTCCAGGTTTCCGAAGGCATCTGTGCCACACGTGAGTGGCCCTGAGGAGGGCATGTTCATGGGCTGAGGGGACTGCCCTTGCTCACAGTGTCTTGTCCTTTACAAGCTGTGTTTGCCATTTGGACGATCTTAGAGATTTAGTTGGTGCTAATGCAGGAACACCTGCAGCACTTGGAGTAAACAAGCTGCTTTTGAACGAAGCAGGAGTCTGAAGCAGCTGTACTGTACGTTTGTGACAAGTATGATCTTATTTGGTACTATGTGTATGTTGTACTACAAAGGCTTTAAATAAGGAAATATGTCAAGAAATGCTCTATGGCAATGGCAAAGCAGTATATTCACAGGAAGCATGAATCTTGTTGCTTTGAATTACTTAATATTGTATTGCTGATTGGATAAACTTCAGGGAGGAGTTTTGGTTATGGTCACAGTATGTGTTGTACCTGCAACAAATAATACAGTTAAAAATAAAGAAATGAAGGAAGTGTAGAAGTATAGTTGCTGGAGCCCTTCAGATTAAACACTTGGAGGGGATGTGCATGTTAAAACTCAGCAGAGACACATCCCCTGAAAAAGGGAGAATCTTTGCTCTTGCACACGGCTGTTCTGTGCAGAAGGATCTTGCAGAGACATTTGTCCTTCCAGACTTCAGATCCAGTTTGCTCCAATGCTTTGCAAGTCAAAGTTAAATTGCAACCATAAAATTAAGCTGTGTTCTTTACAAATTAATATATAATATGCAATAATAATCTCTGTTCATCAGATAGCAGCTTGAAGCATAAAAGTCTGGGAAGTATTAACAAAAATTTTGTCTCTCAGGTAATGAGATGTGACTCAAACACTGGGGAAAATACGATGATATTTTAAAAAAATCAGAACCAAACAAAAAAAACACACATCATTTTACATAGTCACTTTCTTATAAAAGCTTGTATAAACTTGTTTCTTAATCCACCCTCTTCTGCTGGTTCCTGTACTTAACTTTTGCTCAGCTTTACCTCATTTCCCATCCTTATTTTTGTAACTTCTAGCCTGATTGGCACTCCCCACTAGAAATCAGGAGCTGCTAAAATAAACATCCATGGTTGTTATTTTGGCCGTATCTTTTGCTGTGTCATCCCTTATCACCTCCCACAAGTTCTTGTGTATAATTCAGTTCTTTCCTATTTTTCCGACCAGATTCTTGTGTCCGTTCCCTTGGACATCCCTCACCCTCAATGTTGCCTTGTTTATTCAGTCAACACTGATGATTTTCTGCTTGACTAGTCTAGCTTTAGGAAACCATTACTGAATTGGGCCATCAAGCTTCACTTTTTTTGCTCAAAAATATATTTTTCTCAGGATTTCAGAAATTTGAGGTCAAGAAGGTGATGTCTTTGGCCGCGATGCTGTTTAAAAGGAATTAAAGGGGCTGTAGACAGCCTCTTAAAGGGAGACTTTACACTGCATTGTGTCAATCCCTTCTGTCTCTGGGATGTCAGTGAGTACTTGCAGGCCAAGCTAGTGCCTGGTCCCACATGTTCCAGTCCTGCTTTAGGGAACAGCTTGTGCAGTGTTCCTTGCCTCAGCCCACCATATATGTGCCTGAGGGGCAGTTGGGAAAGAGGGAGGTCAGCTTGTAGCTTCAGCTACCTCTTAACCAGTTAGTAAGTGAAACATTTGCTTCCCGAGAGGCAGGGGCCCTGGGCAGGGGCCCTGGGCAGGGGGCCCTGGGCAGGGGGAACATGTGGAGCCCCCTGGACCCCCCCCTGCGCTGACAGCAAGGTGCTGTGGGGGAAGCATCTGTGACCAGCCTTCACTGACAAGGCTGCACTGGAGCTCCCCTGTGGAACAAGTGGTGTTGGTTGTGACAGAAGCTGCCTCTGGGACAGCGAGTATGATGCTATGTGGCAGCAGCATCTTTCATCATTGCTCCCAACACCAGGAAGGGCTGCAGCTGAATATGGGTCTGCTGCTGACAACTCTGAGGAACAGACAGCTGGCTGCTTTACAGCTAAACTATTTTTGGCACTTGATGTGACACATGAAGTCACATCTCCATTTCATACTGAATTAGGTACAAGGCCATGGGCAAGTCGCCCTGCAGCTGGCTTTACCAAATCCCAAGTGAGGGTTTGTTAACGTGCCTCAGGCCATTGCTTGAGGGATGCTGCTCTTGGCACTAGTGCCAAATGAAGCAGTCCCAGGTCACCTTTTCCTCCAGTGGTATTTCTGCTGTCTTGGGCCTGATGATGAGCCACATTTGGGAAAGTAGTAAGAACATCCCCAAGCACCTTATCACTTGGTTCCCAGTGAACTCACAGATTGGCTCTAGAGGGAGCTGCTGTCCTGTCTGTGCCCAGGCTGTGCCAGTACAGGGTTAGGCAGGGAGCTGCTTGGCTTGGACCCCCCTACAGAAAGGGAATGCCCAATTGCATGCAGCATATGTGAAGTGTTTCCCCTTTGTGGTTGCCCACAGCCCTTCTGTCCGGGGCAGGGACATGCCCTCTCTCCAAAGCAGGCCTGTGGGGCTCTGTGTTGGCAGATGTACCATTAGCACATTCCTGTTGCAGCAATCATCACTCGTGACTGTTTAACTATTTTGAGTAAGGTGTAAAGCCATTTCCTCTCGGTGTCACAGTGTTGGTTTCCTGCTCAAGCTGTTGTCTGAGGCAGGCAAAGGCATTGTACTGGAATTTTTTATTGAATATTTTTCAGAGTAATTTTTAATTTTTTCTCACTTTTTTTTTTTTAACCCATAACCATGGTGATCTTCCCATCATTTTGAGGGTTAATTGCTCATAGGCAAAGGCTGTATAACTTTCAGAAATCCCCATTTTATAATCTAAACAATGAGCTGTGCTGTGAAAAACACACAGCAAGACTTCCTTGAGCTGTCCATCTGTTTGTGTGCTTTCCTTAGCCAGGTTTAATTTGGATTTGGATTTAGGAGCATGCTAGAGACACCTCAGTACAGTTGCTGTCAAGGATGACCATAGGTTTCTGTGGGTGAGTAGCTGGAGCCCGTTAAAAAGCAAAGCTGCTGCAGCTTCTGAAGATTCAATCACTCAATACAGTATTTCAGAATAACTGCAGTGTGTCACAAGGAATCACACTGGACATGTTTTTTGCTTTTCCTTTTTCTTGACAGTAAATTCAAGGCAGCTGTTTTGTAGAGCGGGAGCATATATGCACCCTGAGCACTTGCTGAAGGAAGGTGGAAGGTAATTTGTAAATGAATCCACATGTGAGTGAGCAGTTGTTTCTAGGGATGGTTCAGTGCAGCAGTATTTAGATCTTCTGTTTATATTTACCTGAGAGATGAATGAACAGAAATATTCTCCCTTACATATGCTGTTGCGCAGGATTTGGAATCACAGAAATACGCAACTAGAAGTAAATAGTGACCCACAGAGTCGCTGGTATCAGACGTGTGGCAATGTTGTAACAGACAGACAGATCCACAAATGCAGGATGTGGAAGTAGTATCTGGGAGATACTCAAAAGCTTTCTGGACATGGTCCTGGACAACTGCTGGCTCTTGGTGGCCCTGCCTGAGGAGGAGGTTGGACCAGGTAAACTCCAGAGGTCCCTTCCAACCCCAACTGATCTGTGATTCAATAACAACCTTTAAAAAGCAAAGCATCAGAAAAACAGACTCCTAATTCTAGATCAGGTGTAGGTCATAAAGAGCTTATTGCATCACCAAAGTGGGTGAGGCGGGGGAGTTTGTGACACTTTTTCATTTCCTTTGAGACCTGCGGTAAGTTGTGCCATATACAATGACTGTGTTGGGTCCAGAGGAACAGGACACTGGCTGCTCATGAGACAGTGGGGCTGGTGCGACGTTAACCCATGCGTTTCAAGAGTCATGTGCTGCAGGTGGCATGCAGAGAGGTGACTTGTGACTGTTGATGGCATTTAATCTAATGTGTTAAGGGTACCTCATAGTAAGTTGTGAAGTTTAAGTATCTCTTCATGGTACCTGCTGGGGATTCTGTGTGTGCTTATTCAAATGTGCACTTAGGTAATGCAGATCCAATGAAATGGGGCCTGGGGGGGCTTTTACTCTGCAGATGTGGTCGGGCACAAAGGATGGTGGGGTTTTTTCTCCCCTGTGATTTTTATTTCCTCTGAGGCATTGATTAGAGATCTTGCTTACTAACAAACCAACTCCCTTGTAACTGTCATCAGAGATTTTGAGTCTCTGCTCCTGTGCCTGCCTGAGGCTGGCAACCATCTGTCCGCCCAGTGTGGAGGGGTTGGCCAAGTCTCTATGCCCAAGCCTGCACCTGCCATGCACTAATGATGCTGTTGAGTGGTGTTTCCAAACAGGAAGTCTAAAACCTATGACTTTCTATGAGTCTCATAGATTTTCTGTCTGTATGACTGTATTGCCTTCAGCACAGTGGGAAAAGGAAGCCAAACAAATTCTGAATGTTTTCATGGTTAGCTTTAGCTGCCAGTCAGGTGTGCAGTCACTGGGAAGGTGATTAACCCAGGCACCTCAGGTGCTGTTAGCTTCTTTCCGGGGCTGTGCAGTCTCACTCTGAGCTCCCCTGAATCACTTTGCCCTCCATGTGTTTATTTTAAGTAGCATGACAATTTTCAGTCACACTTGTGAAGCTCCAGGCTTCACAAGGGGAGGGAGGACGAAGCAGGAGTTGCCCCCTTGCAGCAGGCTTGCTCTGAAAGCTGCTGTTTGCTTAGGCCAGCTGCTCTGAGTGTTTGAACGCAACAATCCATCTTCTTGATGAATGACTGGTATATGCTTTTACTGAGGAGTTTTAGGAGGGTGAAACACCTTTAAAGGAACTGCTGTATTTAATCTTCAGCAGCACCAAAAAGCAGAATCATGAGGTGCTTTCTGGGCTGCGTGATGCAGAATAGAGACGTTGGAAAGCGTGTACAGGAGGGAAAGCCTGAGAGCATTAACAGTTGAGAATTTGGTAAGATCTTGAGAGAGAGAAAGCATAAGGCCCTCACATGATTTCATCTGCTTTGTGGCATAATTCCAAAGCAGTTCTCAGTGTACCTCCTGGTGGGAGGGCACACAGCTCCCCTTAACTGGACTGTCAAATATTATGGAAAATTGTATTGCAAGAGAGATTGACTATTGAATTCTAACCCCTATTCTTATATAAACATTGATCATTATAGTACTTAATTTACCAGCGTGTTTTCAGGACAGATTGACCATCATCTCAAATTAAATAATATGTCATCAGCATTTCCCAGGGACCCAGTTTGTGCTGAGTCTTCCCTTTACAAAGCCTTGTCGATATGGACAAAGTATTTAAATTATCTCAGTTCTGTTCCAGAACTGCACTTATTCAGCCTTTTCCTTTTGAATTGGAAAGAACCCTTTTTGTTATTTCCGAATAATATCCACACAGCTGGTAATTATAAAGCATTATCCCAACTTGGTTTATTCTGTTACTGCTGTTCTAGTTCATTTTCTACCACAGGTGTAAGGAGATAACCTGGGCAGATTTGCTGAAGTCAACTGGCTTTAAAAGGGAGGGAAGAGAAAGTTTCTACCAAATTTTTCTCTCACAAAACTTGTGTCATGAGAGGAAGAGTGTACTATATTGGTGTAATTTATGGTAATTATCCATACACACATACTAATTATACCAAACATGGAGTAAATTAAGCTGATAGAAACTCTTTACTGCAAAGTAGTGTTGAAGCCCCGGTAGTTCTGTGGCACTGATCTGTGCAGATTTCAGCTCAGAGTCTCTGGGCTGCAGAAAAACTGGTGATGAGCTGTTGTTTGGTTCTGAGACACTGGGTCAGTCCCATGCTCACTCACCCTTACTACTGCTGAGAAAAAAAATCAATTATGAAAAGAAAAAGAAAAAAAAAGTTATATTAAATTGTGGAAGTTTTGCATCAAAACTGTGGATCTTTCTGGTTTTCATTGTCTGTCATTAAATACGAAAATGTCCTGAGTCTGGAGGAGGTAGAGATTGTTAGGAATGGATTGAGAAGCCGTTGGTTCATAGGCAGTTAACAGTAATATGATTGTCTTGGTGTGCTGCACAGATGCTCCGTGCTGCTCGTGGGGTGGCGGCTGCTTGGCAGAGCTGCTCTCTGCGTGAGGCACAGACCGGCTGTGCCGTGGGTGCAGGGTGATGCTCCCAGGCCAAGCATGCCCTGCACAGGCCGAGTCTTTGTGTTTGTCTAGGCCATAGGGAGAAGTCTGATCACTGACAGCCCTGGAGAAATCTTAGTGAAGTTACAAATTCCAAGAAGAGGTGTCTTTACAAATGTGTATTACTTGCAAATGCATGTCCCTGCATCTCAGAGACAACATGTGCAGTACTGATATCATGTATACTGTTGGTCCCACTGATTAATACTAATTCTTAGCACCAATTTTCCATTGATCTCTCCAGAGCTCCAGGGTTTCTACAACTCAACCTTCTTAAGAAAGCAGTTGATATTTCAGGAGTCACAACAAACCAAGAAATTATATTCTATTTATACTAGAAGTTTCCAGCAGCTGAGTTCCTGTAGAAAATGAATCAATTGCTTCCCCGGGTGTCTGGTTTTCCTCTTGATGGGGCAACACAGAACCTTAGGGTTATGGGAAGGAGCCCGGGTAACCCCGGGCGCCGGCCAGTGTTGCAGCCTGCGGGGTTTTTTGCATTAAATACGGAATGATGAACCGTGAGAGAGGTTACAGTTAAGTGTAACGGCATTTTTTTTTTGTAAAGCGCATATTCCCAATCACGGACATGGTTCTGCGACTGGGCAGTAGCGGTGGGTCGGCTGGCAGCTGTGTCAGTGGAACGAGCCGGGGAGCTGCCGGCTGGTCCCCGCCGAGCCGCGGGAGCAATCGCGGCCGCTCACCAGCTCCTCGCTGGGACAGGGGCCGCGGGAGCCGAAGGACGCGTTCGTTGTCAAACCAGGGATGGAGGTTCCCTGCGGGCCGCGGGCGGCCCGGCCCGGCGAGGCCTCCGTGCCGCGAGGGGGCGGGCGGGGCCGGGCGGGGCCGCGGTGCGGCGGGCGCGCAGCCATGCACGGGCGGCGGGCGGGCGGCCGGCGGGAGCCATGCACGGGGAGCGGGCGCTGCTGCCCCGCCGGGACAAGGTACGGCGCGGGCCCCGCGGGGCGGCCGCTCCTCCGCCGGAGGACCCACCGCGGCCGCCGCCCGGGCCGGGCCGGGCCGGGATGGGGGGCGTGCTCGGCTCCAGGGAGGCATGTCCGGGTCAGGAGCCGCCGGTGCGGCCGCACCTGCCCGGTCCTTCGCGGGTTCGCGGCGGGTACTTGGCGGGCTGGATTGCGCTGAAACAGCCTATAACCTTTTTTATTTTTTTTTTTTTTCTCCATACGTGGGGTTTGTCTTTTGAAACTCACTTTTTTCCTCCCACTCGGAGACGCCTGCTCGCAGGGTTTGCCGCGGCAAGGTGTGCATTAGGGTGCCTCTCAGGCTCCCATTTTTCTGACCATAGTAGATCGGTTATAGGTTTCACTGTTGCTGCTGTTCAGAGAGGTGAAGCACTAGGAATGACTCGGGTGTGCTGTACTGTACAGTTAAACCGTGTGACTTCTGCTCTCAGTTACCTTCTTGGTCTTTGCTCTCTCTTGAGCCTCTGCCCTTGTACCGATATCTTGGAGTGCTCGGTCTGCCAAACTGAGGTGCCCTGTTGCACGTTTGTGCTTGAGTTTTCAGTTGTTTGAGGTGATTAAGATGAGTCAAGTATGAGAGGTTTTGCTTTTTTTAAACTTTTGCTGGATCTCTGTAAAATATATGAAGCTCTCCTGATTGATACTGTCCCCTGGCCAGCTGAAAAAAGGTACAACTTTTCAAAATTGGTTGGCATAAAGAAGGAAAGCTTTTCTGTTGGTGAAGCTGCTGATTAGCACTCATGTTTCTCTCTGTCTCTGTGCTTAGATTGAGCGATTGGAAGTCAGCAGCTTGGCACAGACCTCCAGTGCCGTGGCCTCCAGCACTGATGGCAGCATCAATGCAGACTCCGTTGATGGGACCCCAGATCCGCAGCGGACAAAAGTGGCCATCACACACCTGCAGCAGAAGATACTGAAGCTGACAGAGCAGATCAAAATTGAGCAAACAGCCCGTGATGACAACGTGGCAGAGTACCTGAAACTGGCCAACAATGCAGACAAGCAGCAGAGTGCCCGCATTAAGCAAGTGTTTGAGAAGAAAAATCAAAAGTCAGCCCAGACCATCTTGCAGCTGCAGAAGAAATTGGAACATTACCATCGAAAGCTGCGAGAGATTGAACAGAATGGGATCCCTCGGCAGCCAAAGGATGTCTTCAGGGATATGCATCAGGGTTTGAAAGACGTTGGAGCAAAAGTCACTGGCTTCAGTGAGGGAGTGGTTGACAGTGTAAAAGGTGGACTTTCCAGTTTCTCCCAGGCCACACATTCAGCAGCAGGTGCTGTGGTTTCCAAACCCCGGGAGATTGCCTCCCTCATAAGGAACAAGTTTGGGAGTGCAGACAATATTGCTAATCTGAAAGACTCCTTAGAAGAAGGCCAGGAAGATGGGACAGGTGGCAAGGCTCTAGGTGTTATTCAGAACTTTCAGTCAAGCCCAAAATATGGCAGTGAAGAGGATTGTTCCAGTGCCACATCAGGCTCGGTGGGAGCCAACAGTACAACAGGAGGCCCTGTGGGAGCTTCCAGCTCCAAAACAAACACTCTGGATATGCAGAGCTCAGGGTTTGATGCAATACTGCATGAGATACAAGAAATTCGAGAGACACAGGCAAGACTGGAAGAATCATTTGAGGACCTTAAGGTTCGCTACCAGAGGGATTACACGTTGATAATGCAGACCCTGCAGGAGGAGCGGTACAGGTATGTGCTGTGGTACTTGGTTTGACATTCCAATGCTGTGATTGCAAAGCACCAGAGTTGTGGATGGTAGTGCTCAGCAGGCTGTTCCCAGCAGCCTGATTCAAGTGGATGGTTCTGAGGTCTTCTCAGGACTATTCCCTCCCAGTTCTGCCTTTTATAAATATTTCTATCTTACTGCTCACCTCCCTCTCTGTACAAGAAAGAGATTGTAAGGAAAAAGGTTATTTCAAAATGTTTTCCAGATAAAAAGTGAAGCTGAAGAGGTCTAATAAGGTGTCCCAAAGCCAGGAGTAGTACGTTGATGCAATTACTGGTATCACACAGTGCTTTGCCCTGCAAAAAAATCCTGAAAATATTTGGATCAAAGCAAATGACAGGGAACTAATGTGGACATGACTTGACCCTGCCTTCTCCAACACTCAGATCCATATCTACCAGAGAAAGAAACATTCCAGCTTTCTTCAAGTTCTCTAAAAATACATGATCTTGCCCATGTGCCAAAACTAAGATATCCCTTCCCTTCTTTGCTCAGTCCACAGTGGCAGCACCCAGGGAAATGAAGTTGAATTAAATGTCAGATACTGACAGTGCTCTTGTTGTGATTAGAGGGCACTGGAAGCAGGTGACCTATGTTTCCATGAGTCTTCCCCTCACTGGAAGAGAATGGAAAGGTGGAGCAGTTGCTGCAGTACTGCTGACCCCTGATGAAGTTGCAGGGGAGAGGTTACAGTGGACTTCAGTAAGGCAGCCTGGCCAGCTGCCCCCACCTCCCTGCTGAGGAAAGCTGCCCATGGAGAGGTACTGAGGGAATACTTCCCTTTCCTTGCTGGGTAGGAGAGGCTCTCTGCAGACTGCCCTGTGCTGTCCTGCCGAACACCTGATGTCCCCCACGCGCATGGTGGGAGCAAGGGCTTGACTCCAGGCTCTGAAGGGAAGAGTCACTAGCTGCCCTTCTGCAGGCATCCCGGACAGGATTCTTAAGCTTTAAATAACAAACGCAAAGCGCAAGCCCTCCTTCTGATGAAGGACAGTACGCTGTTGTCATGAGGTTCTTTATGGCCCTCATTGCTTTGCCAGGATGTGAAACACAACCTGAAAGGCACAGCAGAGCTGCTGGGGGTGTGTACAGGCTTGCTGAAGTGCCCTGTGCCACTTGCTGCACTGGTTTGTGCAGTGTAACATAAGAGTTGCCCTACAGGTCTTTAGACATGCTTATGCCAAATCATTAGAAAAACTCTGGAAAAGGCTAACCTGCTAGGATCTGGTAGAGACAGCAGGCTCTCAGTGTGCTTTGCAGAGCTTGGGCAAACAAAGCCAGACCAACACTACTTGCTAATCCTGCTTTGTAATAATCAGCAGTTTGACTGAAACCGGCAACCAGCACAGCAGCTTTGGTTCCTTGTGCCGCAGTGTCATCAAGTCATCCCAAAGCGATGCAGAGCTGGATCTTCTGCTCCTCAGAGAGGAGAGAGGTGCTGTTGTCTGTTGCTGTGTAGGTTGTTGTTTCACACATACAGCAGCAGCCATTCATGGTGGAACGCTAATGCAAGCACAGCATAGCTGAAGGAGTGGCCTGAAAGTACAATAGCAGACCTTGGGGACTGATGTGTGCTGTCAGCTAAGCGGGCTGCTTACTGCCCAGCACCTCTGAGCAAGGTTCACATAGGTCCCATACTAGCTCGCCATGTTATGTGCCATTAACCTTTGCAGAGCACTCCCCTGAGGTCAGCCCAGACCCCAAGCACTAACCAGGGCAGCCTGGAGTGAAAAGCAGGGACAATCTGCATTTGGCTTATAAAAGCTTAAGACAGTAATTTAGACCTGTCATTTGGAATGCTGATGCAAATTAATTAAAGGTGTGACCTTTAAAAAGGACCAGTCAAACCACCCTTGTCTGTGTGGGTAACTGCGTGATCAGCAAGAGCTCATGGGTTAATCACAGTTAGATGACTACAGGACTCTACAAATGTAGATTCTTGTTTTTATAGCTTCTGTATTTTGAACTATCACAATAATAAAAGCCAACATCACCTTAGAAGTGGACAGTGATGTAATGTGTCCCAGGGCAGAGGGTGCTCCTGCCTTGGCAGGGAGGTGTGGTGCCTGTTCCTCCAACTGGAACCCGTCTTGCTCCTCAGCTCTCTTCAGAAAAAAGCTAAAAGAAGGGAAAAGAAGTTGTGATTTAATGCTGGCAGGCTGAGGATTCAGATTAATCATAATTGGCCTTTAAAGTTGTAAATATCTCCTAACTCTGCTCTGTTTATGGGAAGCTTTCAAAAACAAACACAGAGTTGAGTTGGAGCTTAAAAAAAAGTTTTTGGAGAAGTCTTTTTCTTGTCAGGTGACACTGAGTGCTTGCATTGTACCTGGAAGCTGGAATGAACATGCCATGACATTTTCTCACCTGGTCTTAATCCATTTCCTCTTTCTAAAATTGTCTACTGTTTTGTAGATTCTGATCTTTTTTCCCGTTTTTGTTTGTGCAGTTTCTGTTTATCAGCCATGGCTTGCCTCACAGGTTTTCCATGACCTCCTTCATCTCCTCCTCCCCTCTCCTCCCCTCTCCTTGCTTCCAAATGTTGTCTGCCATCCATGTGGCTGCCGGTTTGCTAACCCCAGTCTCAGAGGCAGGGACTCACCTGCCCAGTTGCTCCAGTTCTCCCGCCCTGGTGCAGGCCTGGCAGCACCGTGGCAAGGCCAGGGTGGGCTGTGCTGGCCAGCACGTGCTGGCCCTTGAGCACTGCTCTGTTCCGCTGGGGCTGAGCCGCAGAGGAAGGAAGGGTCTGACGCTGCTTGGCCATCATTGTTTTCTTCTGCACCCGGAGCAGGCGCCTGAATGGCTTGTTGCTAATCTCATTAGTGGAAGGTGGCAGTTGTTTACTGGTACGAGCAGGGACTTTCTGTGCTATCAAGACTGAAATAAAGTTCCTGCTGAGTATTTTCATCTTGCTTGTCCCTTCAGGAACCTGTTTGCACATGGCAAAACCATAAGCTCACATATTTGGAGTGTGGCCAGTCTAAGGTTTTGGGTTTCTTCCCAAGCCTAACAGCCTTGGAAAGGGCATTTAGGTCTCCCATGCTCCTGTCAGAAGAAAACCTTCAGCCTAAAGGCTAGTCACTGGTGCTTCCATTTGTCTGGGTTCTAATGTAGTCTAATTGCCACAATTCAGTCTGTCCTCATGATGTGTTTTAAAATAGATCAGAGGAGCTAAACCTCTGAGGTCTGGGAGGGTTGGCAAGGCTGTTCTGGAGTGTGGCCAGGCAGTGAAGGCAGCATGTTGGTGATCACCCAGCCAGGACAGCACCAAAACATCCCTGCAAAGCTGTCTGTCCTCCTTCCAGGGAGGCTCAGAGCTGGAAGTACAGGGATATGTGTGGGTGTCATGAGCAGCTTGTGCTCCCTGTTGGGAGCAAGCTCTGTCCTTCATCTGTCCTGCTAGATCAAAGACTTGGAGCATACTAGAAATAACTTCTGGTTTTACCTGTTTACTCCACTATTGGAAGCACTGTGGTCAGTAGCATAAAGATGTATTTAGTGAAAAATAAAGATTACATGAAGGTTTGTATGGCATAGCTATAAAAAGGAAAGGATCCATCTTGAGAGACATCTGAAGACAGGTACGAAACTTCATTCACAGTCTAATGCAGACGTCTTTGTAGCATTACTTTGATCAGAGTTTCTTTACTCACCGTAGCACTGAGTGCAGATCAAATGCCTTTTTTTATCACATCCCTCTCTTCCATATGCTGTGCTAGCCGTGCCTTTTGCAACTATTACTTTAAAATGCCTTAAAGCTTTTTTTAAAAAATGAGATGGTCATACTTGTGTTTCCGAGTCTTTTTCAGACCACTTTCTCAACTCCCACGCAGTGAGCCTCAGAAACACGTGGAAATACAACACGGCTATTTGAAATGAAGTGTTCCCATATCCCACACTTGAGCAAAGCACCCCAGCTATTTACTGTGTCTGTAGGAACAGGTCTGATGATCTCTGTGATACTTGTGACAGGCAGCATTGGTCTGCTGCACAGAGTTGTTTCTGGGCTGGACCTTATTCTTTTAAGGATAAATTTCACATTTTAAATAGTAACAAAATAGTTCTTGAGGCATTTTCCATAAATGAAGTGAAGTGGGATTTGATTATTCAGGGCACTGCTATATTCACAGACAAGTTTAGTTTGTTCAGTAGACCCTGGCACTGATGAATTAGAGGCATGTATTTCATCTTAACCCTCTTGACGGGTAGCCTATCCCTTTTACTTGTGTAATACTCCCACTTAAATGCAAATCAGCTTTCAATAGGGAAACCCTGGTTCTGGGCCCCGTAAGTGCTTTGTAAATTTGAACACCAGTAGAAAGCCGCTGAAGAAAATTATTTTCTAAATTGTAGATATTGGGACAAGAAGTGAAAAGAAGCTGAATGGAGGATGTGTCATTTAAAAAATAAGTCAGGGTAGGTTAGTGGGGGCAGGGGTGTGTTTTTTTTTTAAATAACCCAGTTCTAGCAGTTGCCTGACACCTTGAGTTCTGGAAATGCAGGTGATTCTTGGATGCAAACTGCAGCAGTTCTGGTGTTGAGCAGGGAGTGAAGTGTGGATTGGGAATGAGCTGGTTGTTCTGCAGTCTTCAGGGCAGGAAGATTGGAGCCAGCCCTTCTGCTAATCATGTTCTGTTTAAACTCTTAACTATACAGATTAGCAGGGTTTCCTTATGTTTCCTGTAGATCGAGGTAGTTTTGAAGTTACTAAAATACAATTGTTTCCTGTTAGAGAACAGGATTTAAGCTGCTTGGCACCAGCTGCTTTATGAAAGGTGTTATGTGAGAGGAGGTTAAAAAATACAATCATGCTATTTTCAGAAATGCTTAAGTTTCTTTTTGTGTAATAAACACACTGCTGAATTTTGTAATATAGTAACAAACTGAATATGTTTCAAGTAATTGATGCTGCCTTTTGGGCTTGGAGTGGGTTTAGTTGTGATTTTTTGGTTGTTGGCAAGTTTTGTTGTCAGTTTTAAGTCGTGTGGGAACAAAGGGCAATATTAATTATCTGGGCTCCTTCTTTGTTAGCCAGTCTTCATATGGCCATTCCCTTGTCAGTCCTGGGAAACCAGTTCTGGTGTATCCCGGCACAGTTGCAGAGCTCTTCTGGCACCTTTCTGGGCTCAGCCATGTCAGCTGGCAGTTGTCTTGGTTTCACTGCAAGTTGACCACATGCATTTTACTGCTGCAAATTGCCATGCTGTCAGAAATGCTGTGTCTGACTCCTTAGTTTAAAGTAATATTGCATTAGGAACATAAACAAAAATTCTTTTCATACTTGTCTATTAAAAACAAAACACTAAGACTGTTTTTAAAGGCTGGCTTTTGACTGCAGGTTCTAAAACACAAAAAAAAAGTCTTGAAAAAAACGAGAAGCAGGATTTGTGTCTTAGTTTCAGAACTTGCAATTAAATTCTTCATTCTAGATAAATATTTCTTACTCATCTTGTGGGAGTTTTTTGTAGGAATTAAATTCAGTGGAGTCAAAAGAAAACCAAAATTTAAACAAGGAATTATCTCTGTGGTTATATCCTTAGAAATGCCTTGTTTATTAGTATCAAGATACAGATGATAAGGACTGTGTGGTAAACTTCATTCATGGACTTTTTCCATCTGCTACAATGAGTAGACAGCGGAAAAGGCCCAATGGCCACCACATCTGTGTCCATACCTTTGTTACCATCAGAGCTACCATTTCAGTTAATTTATAACTCTCTTAGGGAGAAGCAAAACTTTATCTCTCTGAGTTGTTATAACTCAATTTGTTTAAGCAGCCCTCTTCCTCAGGACTGCTCCTCGTTCATTCACCAGGAGCAAACTGAAAAATAAGCCTGCGGGTTAGTGATTCACGTGTCCTTCTTACAAATAATGTGATGGTATTTGCTTGTTAAGTTGCATCGTTCGTGGGAGATAAAGGAAAAGCAAATCAAAGATCCATGTGACCTCATGCAGAGATCAGACAGTAGCACCATGTTCTCTGAGGCATCAGTCGCATGTCATTTCTGTGTAATTTTTATGCCCATTACTGTTCCAAGTGTAGATAAAAATGCTTAGGAGTTTATGGTATTATAGAAGGGAACTGTTTGGTTTACACAGAAGTTTGGTGAATACCTCATTCTATTCATATTCTGTCCTCGATTTCTTGCATCACTTAACAGTTACCATGCAATTGTGTGTTTTGTCCAGGTTAGGAACAATATCACAGAGTTTAACTGGTAGAAAGAAGGAATTCCCAGCAAGAGGGCATTAGTGCTAGAATGTGCTGTGTGCTGACTGAGGCAGCCATGCTGGTTTCAGGACACAAGCCATGGTGTTCATTGCTTGTTTGTCACTGGTGTCATTTTGCCATCCTCTTCTCATTAAAGCCATTGTACATGTGTTGTCATTTCTAGATGTGAAAGACTTGAAGAGCAGTTAAATGACCTGACTGAGCTCCACCAGAACGAGATTCTCAATTTAAAACAGGAGCTGGCCAGCATGGAGGAAAAGATTGCCTATCAGTCTTACGAGCGAGCCCGGGACATCCAGGTGGGTGATAGAAGCAACGACCCAAGTCCTGCCCTTTGCCTGCTCTTTCAGGAACTCATTCACTTTTGAAGTATGCCTGCACTTCAATATTTGATTTTAATCCTTGTAGCTTTATTGCTAAACTACTGCATTCCAAAAGATCCTTTTTCCATTTCTGACCTCTGAGTATCTCTCCAGGTAACATCCTTTGTAAAGCAGGGCTGTGTCCCACACAAAGGGAACCTGCTGCTCAGCTGGAGCAGAGCAGGAGCCAGAGCCCACTTTTTCTGCAGGTTTTTGTATTAGACACTCAATGGGCCGTGACCCAAACACCTTTTTGCAGTCATGTTCCCAGTACATGGCCCTGGGGTGTGGTTGTGTCACTGATTTTACAGCAATGGTTACATACCTCTAAGGAAAAATGGCTTTGTGTGTGCACTGCATTGAGTCAGGAAACAGTTCTTTCTGTTGGCTTTGAAGAAATAAGGAGGTGTTTCTAAAAGAAAAGCTTCTTTTAATATGTAGAAAAGGTTGTGAAACGAGATCTTGAAGTTGGAGGCCCTTCTACAAAGCAAAGCAGCTGCTGACCCTTACAGAAAAAGGCCTGTTCAGAAACAAGTCTCTTGACTATTATAAGTACTTGCTGTGATAGTTTTAACAGATATCTCAGTTCTGATTGCTCATGGGAAATATTTGTAGTGTGAGCAGAGAGTTGTAAGTTAAGAGTTCTCCCTTTTTCTTGCTGAGGTACTTCAGCCAGGTAATTTCCTCTGAAGACCAAGCAGGCTATGCTGTTCATACACCAGCTGTAACTGATTGTCAAACGTTCTTCCTGGTCACTGCTGTTCGGGACAGCTGAGCAATTCTGCCCTGTGCTTTCAGGGGTCTTAACCAAGGAGAGGCATTCATGTTTCATTGACCCCCACAAACATGATGCAGTGAGAAATGTAACCGGTGACAATGACCTTTAAGTTAAATTTAATCAGTGTCTGTGGACAGTGGTACAATGGCTCTTGTCAGTGTAAACAGGAGGCTGTCCCTTGGAGGAGTGTTACAACAGTCGGGTTTTGTTCTCCTCTCTAAATTCAGATGGCAGGAAGATTGAATTGAAGTTGGATTTCTCAACAGTTTTTTTTAATCTTCATCGTACAATTCAGTACTTTTAGTGTAATCTTAAAAGTTGGGACAGCCTATTTTTCAGCACTGCTGGGGAAGAGGGAAGTGTTTTGTTGTATAAAAAACTATTTAAGAACATGGGCTACTGTTGCAGAGGAACAGTCCTGGTTCCTTTTTTGGTGATCAGTCTGGGAAGGACTGCTGCAGACGGCCTGTGTGTCTGGAAATTAAGGTGACTCTTGAGGGAAGATTGGTAGAAATATTGTGACTTGGTATTTTCAAGAGCAGAAGTCTCTCTTGGTGTTAAGTGCCTGAAAACCTCTCTCCTTCTCCCTAGCCGCCTGCATTGCATGTCACCGGTATTTTAGTGCAGGTTGGGTTGGTCCAGTTGGGGTTCAGCCCAGTGAAAAGGTCTGACAAATCCCGCTTGAGTCAGTGGGGCTTTAAAGAGGTGGATTTGTGCAGGGTAGTCTTCTCCTTCCACCTCCTTTCATTTTGCCTCTTCCTGTAGGCAGTTCCATAAATCTTCTTACCCTTCTAGATGTCTTTCCCCAGCCCTCACAGTCAGCTGGAGCTATGCCAGTGCCACAGCTTGCTGCAGTCTGGAGAAGATATCCTTCCTGCAATGGCAGCTGTGCAGTCCCAGCCCTAGTGCCCCTCAGACCTTTCTCTGAGTTCACAGCTCATTAAGCAAGCAGAACACAGCTGAGTCTTTGGTAATTATTTTTGTTGATGTAGTTTCTGCAAGGTTGCCTAGTTTCTGCAAAGGGGTCAGATAAACACAAGTGACTCCAAGGAAGGTGATGGAAGTTGAGGTTCTGGGAATGCACATCCCAGAAGAAGATGAAGATTTCTGGCTAGGCACAGCACTTCTGTCCTCTGAGTGGCCTCTTGCTGAAAAAGCTGAAGTGACCAGGTGGCTGGGTAGCCCCCTTCTGGCAGAAGCTATGGGGTTTCCCGGCCTAGCATCTCCATGTCAAGCTTTCTGGGTGTGGATGAGGGACCTGGGGTATTGCAGGCTGCAGTGCCCAGTCAGCAAGGGGCTTCTCACCTCAGATACGGGAAATGGCACTGCTTCCTCTGCTCCCACTGCAGGGCAGGAGCAGTGTGAGGTGAGGGGATGCTCCTGGCTTGGCCTGGTTGGTGAGGTAACAGATGTGAACTTGAGTAACCCAGTACATGCTCTTGCCCACAGGAGGCACTGGAAGCGTGCCAGACGCGCATCTCCAAGATGGAGCTGCAGCAGCAGCAGCAGCAAGTGGTGCAGTTGGAGGGGCTGGAGAACGCCACAGCCAGGAACCTGCTGGGGAAGTTCATCAACATCTTGCTGGCTGTCATGGCTGTCCTCCTCGTCTTTGTCTCCACTGTGGCCAACTGCGTTGTGCCCCTGATGAAGACTCGCAATAGGACGTTCAGCACTTTATTTATAGTGGTTTTCATTGCCTTTTTGTGGAAGCACTGGGATGCCATCACTGGCTACTTGGAACGATTCTTGTCTCCCCCCAGATGATGGTGGCAGGAATGGGCTGCGCCGCTCGCTCCTGGTGCTCTTGGTGAGCAAGTGTGGCAAAGATTAGTCAGCGACTACTCTGCTGAAGTTTTAAAGTGTCCGAGTGAATTTGTTTACATTTAGAATAACGTTTTTTCTCTGCAAGATGCATTGCAATAGTATTTTTTAGATTTTACTCAAGAACTCTTTTGGCAAGAATCCTGGATAATTTTTATGTAGCATGGTTCTCTTTGGATGCAAATCTTAAGATTCTTTAAAGTGTACAAAAGAAATGAATAAAATACAGAAATTTGGAGCATACCAATGGGCAGTTTAAATTGTGGCTTGAACTACTGTACTAAACCTGTCAGGAAGAAAACGTGGTTAGCTTAAGACGAGCAAAGCTCAATCTAGTGCACAGCCTTGAATGATGGTACCACAGCAAACCTGTAACACTAAACTTTTACTGTGAAGTCTGCTCACATTCCATGTCCGAGTGTATGCATTGAGTGGTTTCTTTCCTTAACAAGAGAAAAACAACAACGTGTGGATCCCTCTCCCAGCTCAGCATCTGGGTTCGCCGTTTGTGTTAACCTGACTTCAGTAACTTTCTGTAAGGCTGGCTAACTTGGCTGAGTATATGGAGTGGAAGCCTCATGCCATATACAGTAACTGCACAGTCGTGCTACAGTATTTTGAAGTAGTCCTTGAAATACATATACTCTTTAAGCAGAAGCCCTTGGTCGCACTTTTAAGGTTTTTTTTTAATATATGTATATTCACAGATTTAAAAAAAATCCGAACAGCATACTTGAAGAGTGTAATACTCAAACTCTCAGTGCTTCCTTATTGTTTCTAATAGGATTTTTTATTATAATTATAATTATAATTATTATTATTATTATTATTGGGGTTTTTTTTTTTTGAAGGGGTTGGGAGGGTCATTACTTTTTTTCTTTCAAATAAAGAAGTGATGTTTTTAAATGAAGAAATGCGTGAATAATTGTGAGCCGTCTTGTCCTGAAGCAGTTCTGAGAAGGGCAGAGAGTAGTTTCTAGTGTCAGGCTGTCAAATGCAGCACTGTCCATATGCCATTTGTCTGTCCTCCTGAGCTTAAAGATGCAGCATCATGGAAAACATCTGTTTTCTCCGTACCTTTTTGTCATGCAGGGCTTTTTTTCCTTTATCCACATGTGAAGGATGCTATGTTTGTATTTTTTGTTTGCGTGTCATCTCTCATTCCTGGCCTCAGGATAAGAGCAAGGAATTTCTGTTCATCTCTTCCTAGGGAAAAGACAGGTTCTTTTGAGGAAAGAAGTACTGACTCAACAGTTCACTTAACAGAATGGTTATGTCAAAAATAGTTCTAATTAAAAAAAAAAAAAAAAAAAAAAAACCTGAAAAGTGAAACCAAAGTTTTCATCCTGTCAGGCTCTGGTAAGATTATTTATGTGTCTGTATCTGTAGTGTGCCATCCTCTTTTTCAGCCACAAGGGACAGCACTTGGTGCAGACATCTGTGTGTGCAAATCTCAAAAGGAAATGCCAGCTTCAAATGCAGCCCCAAGTCTTCACAATGTGCCATTACTGGTGACCTGTTGGTACAGGTAGGCAGCCCTCAAGTCCAAGGAATCTGTGTTCATTCTGTGCTGATTTTTAACTGCTGTCCTTTTCACCATAACAGTGCCAAGATTCATCTTTTGTCTTCATGAAATCTAAAAAAAAAAACCCTCCAGGATTCTGTCAAAACTATTTATGGTGTTTAGTTAGGTCTTACTGTTTTCCTTCATTCCAGGATCAACTTCCCTCTAGGAATCAAATGTTGCCCAAGGGACCTAAACCAGTTGAAATCATACATGGGCATGTATGAGACATGTACAGCATACATATACACACATACATAGGCATTGTGCTATGGTACAGATTCTGGGTTCTGAGAAATTCCCTCAAACAAGGTTAATACCTTGAGTGTTTTCTGATTTCCAGCAAAGGCAAGGCCTCCACTGTCCATCTTTCTTCCTCCAAGGGTTCTTTTTTTCTGTAGTCACAGGAAACTCAGGTGCCCTTCCCCCAGGGATCCCAGTACACCTCTCTGTCACCATGTGCACTAATCTGCTCCTGTCCTAATTAAAACAGAGATTGACATTTACAGCTGACTCAAGCCAAAACTGCTTGTGCTTTCTGCAGTGCCACAGCCAGAGCAGAGGTGTGTGGCCATTCCCTCCCTTGCTCCTGGCTCCGGTGAGGCTCTTCTCTAGTGACTCACATTTCTTGGCTAACTATCATCTTGCCTTTTTCCAGGTTTTTTCAGAAACAAATGTGTGAATAACACTAAGAACTGATTTGGCACATAACTGAAATACTTTGTTGCCTTTTTTTCCTGAAAACTGGCCTTTGTACCTCTTTTTCTCAGTCTTGTTCACACTACAATTGCTTAAGATAGGTTTTCATGTGGTCAAATCAGGAAGGAGTTAAAAACCAGTGGCTCTGGACATTTAGTGTCTGTAGTATTTAAGGAAGTGTTGTCCCTCTTCTTTATATCCTAATTTCATTTCTTTTCTCAACTCTGTCATATTCAGTAAGTATCATTTGCTAGCTTGCCAGAAGGTGCAGGCTTAATAGAAACTGACATCTCATAACTCTTTGGTGAAGGCCATATACATATGGGTCTGGACAAAGTGTCTGTCTCTTTCTCTCTCAACAGTTTCTTCCATTCCAGAAAGTTGTCTGCAGTAAAGTCATGTATGATGCTGCATCCACTTCTCATATCCTAACACAACTGCCATGTGTTTTGCCTTTTGCACTAGCAGAACATTTTGGGGTTTTCCTCCCTCTTCAGTTTGAAAGTCTGTGATGATTTCTGATAACTTAATGATGATGTTGTTGGAAATGTGATTCTAGCTTTAAAGCTCCCTTTCCTTGTACACGGTTGTGTTTGCTTTCCTGATGGAGTGTTTCTGGGTGACGCGTAGAGAACAGTTTCTGCTGTGGATGTGAGTGTGTGCGTGAGTACCTTTAATAGCCTCCTTTGTAGATAAAAACTTTTTAGTGACCATCTCTGAGTGGCAGAATGTTTCCCAAAACATTTCATATTCGGAATTGAAGTGATTCAGAAATTGCTTAGATGTGTTTAGCACATACTGCCTTGGCACATAAAAAGGGAAAAATATAATGGACTGTGTAAGTTCCAGGAGCAGCACCTCCTCATTAACATTTGAGAGTTCAAGTGAAGTTCATCTGTTTCCCCTATTTCCTTCAATATAAAGAAGAAAGAAAGTCTTGATGCAAAAAAAAATATTTTTAAAACTTTTAGAAAGTTCTTTTTTCTCTCAGCCTCATTAGTTTATTTCAAGGGTATTCAGCATGCTCCCAGCAGTTACTCTATTGGTTTATTCCAATCCCATGTGTGCTTAGGTGGGATCAGATGAACTGCTGACTTATGTGCGTGTTGCAGGAAAGGGTTCAAGATTGAGTAGTTTTGCCAGTTTTTAAATGAATTCTGGAAGTGGCTAAAGAGTTACCCTGTGTGTCTGTGTTGTGTGTGCCAGGTGGTATAGTCGTAGGCAATTGACTTAGCTGTAAGTGTGTTTTAAAAGTGTAAAAAAAAAAACAGAAAAACTCACTTGCACGGGTTGAAAAGTACAGAAATGACACTTGTGAACGTAACACTGTAGTTTATAGATCTTAAGCTGCTAATTGTTGAGAGAGATTTACATTTGTCTTGTCTGATTGTCACAGATTTATCTGTGGCAGTTTTACTGTATATAAAAAACTTTAAATAAAGACCTCAGCTATTAACACCGGTCTAGTTTGGATCTTTCTGGAGGGGCGAGGGCAGGGGAAGGGAGGTGCTGTCACGGAGAAGAAGAGGGGTGTGTCAAAACTGCTGAGCCCTGAGAGCTCAAAATGTCGGCAAGTTCTCCATAGCTCTGATTGTCAGACTTTATCCTACACTCAACCAGCCACACACCACTAGGGCACAACAAAAATAAGCTGGTGTCAGTGTCTGGTCTTGCAGGTGCAGGAAAGGAGCAGCAGCATTGCATTCGTCCTCATTGATCCTTTCCAGCCTCCTTGTGCCTGGGACAGCCTCTGGCAGGGTCCCTGCGGCCACCCTGTGACTCAGTTTGCAGGTCAGTTCAGTCAGACTTACCCACCAAGTGTCTGTCTTGGAAGGACCAGAAGTTGGTTCTGTATTTTTCCACCACTGGTCGGTAGCCTGCCCTGTCCCAGATGAGAACAGCCCTTGCCTCTGCGGACTTTGTCCTTAAGGGATTTCAGGGCCCACTCTGTGTGACATGCGTATTTAGAGGCAGGTGCACTTGTAGCATCACCCGTGTGTCTCAGGGAGCTTGTGATGGAGCCGTTCCAGGCCTGGCTCAGTTTGGATGAGAAAGGCTGCAGCTGCCAGGACAGCACTCCTTAGCAGAAAGCTCCCTCTCCCTGAGCAGAGGCAAGAGACTGCACAATGTTGGTTGAGCCCCTGCTGTAAACAAGAGGTATTTTGGCTACTGTGTTTCATAGAAGAATTTCTGAATCCTTTATTATTTGTACAAACTGAAACTGGTGTGGAGAAGATACTTGTTCCTCTTGGGTTTTGATCATGTGGTATCAGGAACAAAGAACCAAGAAGGGAATGGAAACAATATTTTAAGGATAAAGGTACAGAGTCCTTTTCTCTGTTTTCACAGAGATTCAAGTACTGTAAAACCAGCAAGAGATCAAAAAGCAAAAGCAGCTGTTTGCAGGATTTTCCCCCTGTAATCTCCTCACAACCAGAATGCAAATTCCAGCAGTTTATGGATGAAGCAAGTCCATGGTGCTGCTTTTGCTAGAGCTGTCTGACTCAGGATGGGACATGGTTGTGAGGGTAAATGGTTCTGCATTCTTTTGGGACGGTGACCTGAGAGGTGCTGGCTGTGGCTCAGGAGCAGCAGGGGACCATGATGAACAAAGGTGAAAGCACTGGCCTTCTACTCCCATGTCAACAGATTTAATCTGATAATGCAGGGGATTAGGTGGTGTTACTCAGCTTTTTGGTTAGTCTGTGGGAAGTGGTTTGATAGCTCCACCCAGGTCCTGGGGAGCAAACAGGGATATGGCAAGGGCACAGCCAAGCTGGGTTGCAGCAGTGGAGGTGAGGAATTGGCTCATGTTTCTCACTGGAGCAGTCATTCTCCCCAGCCAAATAACATCACTTTGATGTGCTAATAGTGGAAATTTTTGCAAACAGCCAGCTCCCTACCACAAAATACCAGTCTTTAAGTTGTTTCTTAAACACCAAATCAACTGGTGTTTAAGTGTTGGTCAGTAGTTCATCAGCCTCAGTGGATCCTCCCTCACTGAGTGGAGTTAGAAATAGGAAGAGGGTTCTTTGCTGCCTGAGTTAGCATGAGATAGAATATTCCAGGGCAAACCAGCTCTGCTGAGTGGCTTGTACTCTAGCCAGATCCCCTCTGAAATTAGGAATAAGAGTCACCTTGAATGTGTTCTTGGCCTTTGTACCAGCCTTGTGCCAACCCTGGCCAAAGGGGAAAAAAAAAGTAATATTGCCTGAGAAGGGCCAGAGCTGGATGGGAAGATATGCAGTGTGTGTTCAGCCCTCTTCCTCAGTGCAGCTGTTCCTGTAGTCGTGCCTGCTTTCAGCTGATAGTCTCCTTGACTTAGAACCAAGAGGTCTGAAGGCATTCAAAAGTTCCTCCACTACACATAAAACAGTGTTTTCAGATTGGGGTCACCTATCAGACCTCTGTTGCAACAGCCTGAGGACACCTCTGGCTCCAAATCATTGTTTGAAAAATGCCTAATCCTGATTGTGACCTCCAGGGAGGAGGATGCCTGAGAGCCTGTCTGGCCAGGATAGAGGAGTGTGACAGCACATTGCGCTATGTGGTCAGTCAGCTCCTCAATTCCACCTGCTTCTGGCACTACTGACACATCTGCACATCACCAAGGTGCCTCCCCATTCCCTGAGGGTGAACAGGAGCTCTGGGCCAAGCCAGCCCCGTTCCTCCTCGGCTCTGCTGAGCATTCCCTGAAGGGGATGGTGCTGACACAGGTGAGCACACTGAGGGGGAGGCAGCTGCTTGGTTTGCTCTGGGAAGGAGCTGTGACAGCATGGCTCATACTTGTCTCAGACACACCCTGAGAACTAAACGAGATATTTTACAAATATCCCATCCTGCTTACCTGGGCAAAGGATCCTGAGAAGAGAACAGGGACTGAATGAGGAAGCAGGTAATATTTCACTGATGGAGCACTCCTCAGCAGAAAACATCTTCAAAGAAGCAACATCCCTCCACCCTCCTGATTGTTGTCTCACACGTCTTGAAGCAGTTGTGACTCTTGGCATGGGTAAAATAGTCCTGTCCCACACTGCTCAAGAACTTGGGTTTTGTTCATCCAAAAATGTTTCATTGAAAGATGGTTCACTTTATTCAGATCAGCTCTCTGCCTCCATTGAGCACATCGGCATTTCCCTCCACCTCTGGAAACAGACTGGCAGGTAGGTATCAGCTCGCATTCCATCTGTCCCGTCCATTGCTTTCCCAGCTGGCGAAGGCCGGTTGTTGCTGGGCGCGACCAGACTGGCCCAGGCGGGGCCAAGTCTTGGCTACCCCGAGTGCTCAGAGCCGGGCCAGGGGGTGCCTGGGGCACTGCTGCCGCGAAGTTACAGGGACAGGATCTGGAGCGGCTGATGGGAACCCTTTTGGTCTCGGAGTTAACGGAGGGGTCCTGAAGGCTTCGAAGGCTCCGGCCCGAGTGACCCGCGCGGGTCCCGCCGCGCCCTGAGGGGACTCGCGATCCCCTCGGCTCTGAGGCCGCCTGGCGGCGATGCCTGGCACTGCACGTGCGCGCGCCCGCGGTCTCAGGCGACCCCTGGCGGCCACGCCCGGCAGCGCGGGCGGAGCCCTCGGGCAGCGGCCGGGCCCGGGGGCCGCGGGGGCTGCGGCTTGGCCGCCGTGCCCCTGCACTCCGCGGGGCCGGGCCGCACCCGGCATCGGCGGGACGGTGCGCAGAGGACATGGGAACGGGCACCGGCAGCGGGGCAGCTGGCACAACCCAGCCCGCCGGCTTGCAGGCACTGCCGGAGCGCCCCGGCTCCGCCGCTGACTGCTGGGTCAGCGCTGCCGCGTCCCGGAGCAGCGCTGTGCAGCGCGGGGGGACGTGCAGCCCCGGACCTGCTCGGTCATACAAACACCTCGCCGAGGCTATCCCGGGCTACGGGGCATCCCGGATGCACAAACGGCCTCGCCATGCAAATGTCCCGGCCGCTCCACCGCAGGGCCACGGGCAGCCGCTGCAGCAGCACACCGAAGTCCCTGCGCTGGTTCTGCTGGGCAGGACCCCTCTCCCCCATGGTTCAGCATCATTACGGCAGTAACTCAGTGGTTATTACTGCTCGGGTGCAGTCCTGTTTCGTGTTGGCTCGGATGGGGAAGAGCCTCTCTGTCCCTGCTCAGGCTTTGCAGGCCCTCTCCCGATCCTGGACAGGGCAGCCAGGCCTGCGCTCGGCTCCGTGTCCCACCGGGAAAGGGAATAGGCAGACACAGGCTGCAGATCTGCAATGCCTCGTGCTCCCTGCTCTGAAGGGAACCATTCTGAGGGGTAATTGTTCATGGGACATGCTTGACAGCCCTCAAACCAGCAGTCACATAAGGCTGAATGCTCTGCTTCTGTTGTTAAGCATGGCTGGGTGTGTGATTACAGTGGAAATCAATCATTTGTCTGATCTAGACCTTTCTTCTCCTCAAAGTGGGGCTGGAGTCTACAAAGATCTGCTGACAAGCTCCTCCCTGCTTCATCCACTGCAGCTCTGCTGAGCACTCAGACCTGATCTCCTGCTGCTGCCTCTCCTGTTGCCATTCCTGCTCCCATTCGTGTTGTCTTTGCTCACAGTTCTGGCTCTAGAGCCTTGGTGTCTCCTCTGGCTCCCAGAAAACGTGCTGTCCTATTTGCTGGCTTGTCCCAGAAACAAAGGGGAAACCATGCTGATCAAGGCTCCCCAAGCACCAGCCTCAGCCCTGCTCTATTGGAGTGGCGTCCCCACCTACAGAACTCACAAAGCAACTTTTTCTTGGATGCAGGGTAGCTTCCTAAGAGAAAAGGAAATTGAAAAATCATGTGAAATTTTGAGGTTCTTCGAGAACAGGACAGAGAGAACCTAGCAACAGTGGCTACATTGATAAATTCCCCATTTCCTGACACGGGCTGGGAAGGAGGGACCCCTGCAGTGGCAGGACTGCAGAGTGATGGGGGCTGGAGGTGGCAGACAGGCCAGCTCAGCGGGCGCATGGTAGAGCAAACAGAGCTGGCAAGCACAAGCTGCCTATGGCCCCGGGGCAAGATAAACCTGTAGATTTTCAGCCCGAAGGTGTTCCCTCCTATTAGCAAAATGCCCGTCATCCTTCTGCCACATCCCCCTTCGAGAAGTTGCCAAGAGCTGCACCTTTTTCCAGGTGTTACCTACATCATTAATTACTGGGGGCAAGGCGTGGCCTCATCTGAAAATGGGGAGGCTGTGAAGTGAGGGCTGTGGGGCTAGGGTACAACTGTGGGTTGGGAAATGCAGGGACTGGTCTGGGAAAGGGCTTTTAATTGAGCTGCTGAAATTCTTCCCCCTCTCCCCATCAACAGAATGAAATTGGGTGTTCTGCTGTCTAAGATAATGTGGTTTTTTTTTGCTCTGGTGTATGGACAGTTGTGGGAGTTGCTGGTGGAACGCCGTGCAAGAATTCAAGGAATGTGAAAGGTGAGCGTGTCAGGTCCTTGTGCGGGGGAAGCTCAGCCCCAGGGCGGGCTGTCCGCACAGCAGAGCCGAGCCTGGGCCCGGGGCTGGGCGCTGCAGGGCCCCGGCGGGGCGGGCGGGCCCGGGGGCTCCGGCGCCGCGGCCCCGGCGAAGCCGTTCCTGCCGCGGGGGCTCGCAGGGAGCCCGGAGCCGGCTGCCCTGCAGGGCTGGGGCACCGGGACAGCCCCGAGCCGGCTGCCCTGCCGGGTCGGTGCACCACGACAGCCCCGGAGCCCCGAGCCGGCTGCCCTGCAGGGCTGATGAGCCCAGGGGTGTGCGGAGCAGCAGCGAAGCTGACCCTGCCTGGAGCCCCGGTCAGACGCAGAAACACGTGCAAGGCACGGCTGGTCAGGATTATCGCCCTTGCTAGGCTGACCTAAACGTGCTTTACACACGGCGGTACCAGTGAGCAGGTGTGATAATGGCAGTGGAGTGGATGGATTGCTACTATCTGGGTTACAAAGGGCTTGTATTTAATCATGCTCAGTTTTCTTTCCCCGATGCTGAATTTCTGCTCTGGTGCAGGGCTCACCAGTGCCCAAAGCAGCAGCAGCAAGGCAGCAGGGGCCTGCACCCCAGAGACCTGCCCAGGTACTACCCTGGGATGATTGTTGGAGCAGAATCATTGCAGGCATCAAGCCCAAGCTCAGTACAGAGGTGCTGAGGGGCTCCTCACATGACAACCAGCTTCCAGGGGACAGTGGGTGGGTGAAGCCCCTCCGAGATGGCTTGGCTCACACCTCACGCTGGTGTGACTGTGGCTGTGGCACCTGGCAGAGATGGCCCACACTCTGCTGCCTTCTATTTTTAGGGTTCCCCTTGGAGCATGTCCCTGCAGATCTTCTCAGGGCAATGCTGAGTCTCAGCTGCTGGAAGACCACTGCCTCCCTCTGAGATGAAGGCACTGGGAAAGGTCACGGGCCAAGAGACAGCCAGGGCCAGCCAGGACTGTAATGATCCTCCTGGCTACACCACTCAGACCCAGAGGCATCACACAGGGGTTTTCCCTTGCCGAGGCATCTCCCTGCACTGAGACTGGGGACAGAGTGGGACGAGGTCAGTCCAGGGTACCCCTGCATAGTCAGGGAGCCAGCAGCCCCAGTGCTGTGTCAGCCACCAGCAGCTCAGAGAGCCAGTGCAGGAGTGGGGTGGACAGTGCTGGTGCCCCAAGTGCCTCCCCGCAGTGACACCAGGCCACATCCAGGCTGCAGGCATGGACTGAGCATCAGGAAATTCTGACAGCCAGTGGGGGCCCTAAGACTCCCTGCTGGCTCCACTGGCAGCAGCACTTCAAGGCCCCACTGGACGAGCTCCCGTTTGCCCCCAGAGGTGAGAGGTCTGGTGCAGGCTTTGGGGTGGGAGAGGAGGCAGAACAGAGCAGGAACTGGCTGGGCTTTTCTTGACGTGCTTCCTGTGGCCACTGCCTGTGGCCATCCCTCCTGTCTGAGACCAGACCATGGTTTTTAAGGGTGCTGGTTTTGCTTCTCTGTTAGCCTGCTCTAGTCCTGACTCGCTTCTTTTCCCACCGCTGTGGCATTGGGAATGCTGAAGGATGTCCTCCTGTTCCCATCCTGGAGGCTGGCAAAGCAGGGGCTGCTGCACTTTGCTCTCTTGCCTTCAGCACAAGCAGCGTCAGTAACTCGTCAGGTCACTGACACAGGCTGAGGTTCAGGCTCCCCTAATCACTGTTCGCCCCATGGCCTCCTGAGCAGCAGCGAGCCAACACTAATCACTGATTGAGTTTGTTTTGTTTGTTGTTGGCTTTCAGATTGTGGGCTCTTGCCCAGGTTTGGTTTGGTTTTTTTTTTCTGGAGCATCCAGAACCCCAGAGAATTTCTGACTGTGCCGGTAGTTGTCACAAGATCTAGATCATGACAACCCATCCCTGTCCTTTCAGGGGAGGTTCTGTGGAGGGCTGAAGATTTTAATCAAGTAAGCTTCTAAAACAGGCTTGGAACTCTGGCTAAGAATGTGTTAATTAATACTCAGGGTTCCTGCCAAGCAGCCTGGGAGGCCAGTCCTCCTCCAGCCAGGTGTAGGAAGGTGAAGTTACAAGGTCCCTGATGGTATTGCCTAAGGTCTCTTGGCGAGGTGGGAGAGATGTTAGAGCACCTGCCCTCCTCCAGTGCATTCCCTCTGTCCTGTGAGGGGCAGATCAGTTTTTGTCACGGTCAGAAAAAAATAAAAATCACAAAGCCTTGTTGCTCGTCCACCTTGAATCACTATCAGCTTTGACAAGCTTTGTCTCCTGGCTCCCAGGATACTGCCAGCTGAATCTAATCCTGTTGATTTGATAATATATCTAATCTGACTTTCTTGAAAATGCCCAATATATGAGAGCTTCTGTTTTCCTACTTGAACCATCTTCCCTCTTTGCCTTCTTTCTCTTTCCCAGCTGGGGCCAATCTGTCTGGGAAATAGTCCAATTTATTTCCATCTGATGGGAGCGGATCCCAGCTCCATTCCTTCCGTCTACTTCAGAGTTGAAATCAGCCTAGGTCATTATTTTGAAATCCCTCATTTTCCTGCTTTGCATTTTTGCTGCAGCTTTTCTCCCTCATCAGAGGCATCAGTGGAAACACTTCCAAATATCTCTTTCTGAGGGGTTTTCCCAGAGCAACCATCACACAGTCAGCATGACCTGGATGATTGAGGTCCAGACAAGGTGTTCCCCACAGTTTAGACCTTCCTGTGGTCTGAGCAGAAGCACCAGTATCCCATATTGGATGAAACTGAAACTAGCAGGTCTGGCCAGGCCTCAGTCTTTGCACAACCATCCCCTAAAGGTCAGGGCACCAGCACTTTCTCTCCTGTGCCTCTGGTGGCTGCTGCTCACCCTGTGGGACAGCCAGGTCTCTGTTACTCAGCAGTGTGTGGTTAATGCACCCAATCTGCTTTTGCTCCTGAGGGGATGCCCTGGGTGGCCCCGGGCCTTGGCTCTGCCTGTGTGGGGCACCAGTGCTGCCCTGCTCCCCTTGCCATGGAGCCTACCTGGGGCTGCAGCTCCACCTCTGAAACGGGCCCTGAGCTGCTTCTAACTTTATTCTGGTGACAAGAGAATCACAGCTGAATTGTCCAGTTTATGGATCCCCGAGTAAATTAACTGTGATTAATAAGCCACTGCCAGAATGAACCATGCTGCAGGCTTATCTGTGTAATCCCTGCTTGTGTGTTTAAAGACTGACAGGAGTGCCAAAAAAAAAAAAAAAATCCAGACAAAAAGATAAGGGCTGAAGATGCAGGATGGTGTCTTGAAAATTTAATTTAGCAGAGAAAATATCCCTTCTAAAACCACTTTATTAACTGCTGTCAAGAGAAAGCCATTTGGCCTTCACGTGCTGTGGATGAATTCAGCCAAGTTGTGTCAGACTGCTCTGAAGTGTGGCGAGTGCCATGACCCAGGCCCTTCGCTGGGCTCTGGGTGCATAAAATCTGCATGATTGCTCTGCAGTGGGGCTTGTCAGCAGGGACTGCAGCTGGGTTATGAATCACTTTAATTTGTCATGTGAGCTGGTTTCACACCAGCATCTCTGGAGGGAAAATGCTGGAAAACGGGGAGGGAGGAGAGGGGGAATGTCAAATGCTACCCTCCTCTTCTATCCCCCCCCTCCGGGTTCTTGGTGAAAATTATTTTCCCTCTCCACCAGCTAATGACTAGTCCTAAATTAATAAGATGGAGAGAAGCGGCCAATATCAAATGTATGGGTTTTGTTTTCACTTCTGAGTCGAAGGTGGCCACAAGTCATAGTCTGTAATGATGGGGGATGTTATCAGTCACACCATCTGACATTTTGCCAAAAGGTCTCTTTTGTCTCCTCTCTGAAGTGTGAAAACAAGGGATATTGTTTCTGGTGTTCTGTAAAGAAAAATGTGAGTTGCAGAGCCTTAAGGAGCCATTAGATGAAGGAAACCAAAGAAGGAAAGAAATATCAAGAACTCTTTCTTCAGATAATTACACAAATACTGGATCTCTAGGGACACTTAATGGAAAACATTTTAGGAAGCACCTGAAAATCTGCCATGAAAATTTCCCATCCTGGCCATCCCATTGTCTCCTGCATTCTTTATTTGGATAATCCTGAGAAAAATCCAAGACTCAGATAATAATTTGATTTTTTCCTTTATTTGGTATTTACTTATTCAGTTGCTGTTAAGGACAATAAAAATGAAATTACCCACTCCTGACTGAGTTCCCTCAACACTTAGGTAAAGTACAGAATTGTACAAAACATCTAGATTCCCACTGCATGTTATCCTGAGCAGCAAAAGCATAAACCAAACATAAGCCCTCTATGGAGACAAAATATTCACCCGCCAAAAGAATTACTCACTGTGGGCAAGTAGGCTTTTACAAGGTTGAATTTTAGACATGCAGATGAATGTTACAGCTGGTAAGAATTCATTAGTCAATGAATCTGCAGCAAAGATAAGGAGACAGAGATTTGTTTTTCTTAAGTGGAAAGGGTCCCACATTATGATGCTGTAAAATGAATGCCCTGATCTCTTCCTTTCTCAAATCAGAAAAGTGGTTGTCTGTTTTAGCTTTAAACTCACAATAAGATCTCCTGAAATTAAATTACTTATTTTCTTGAATAGAGTGGTACCATTAGCCATCTTGAGAGAGGGCTGCTCCCTAGAGAGGGGCAGCAAGTGCGAAGGTGCAATCCAAATGCCTTTTCCAGTGCTCCCCTCGGCAGGTGTGCCCTGAGCCTGCCTCTCCTCTCCAGGTGTGCCCAGAGCCAGGGAGCGTGTGGCCGCGGTACAGCCAGGTGTGCGGCTCTGGGGGCACCTGGCAACCTCAGGCTGAGCAAGGAGCTCAGCCCTGGTCGCGCAGCCAGCCAAGCCCTGAGCTCTGGCCAGCGAGCTGTTTGTCAATGCGGCCTTGCAGCAGGCAGCTCCTCACAGCAGCGAGCTGCATCCTGGTAAACAGCATATGTGAGAAGGAGCTGGTGGAGCTGCCATCAAGAGTTTTCCTTCTTCCAGATTCTGGCTCCCCCACCAGCCACAGACCTGCTGTTGGAGCGAGCAGAGCCCGGCTCTCGGCAGCGCGGATGGGAATTGGGAAAAACCACCCCACAACAGACGGGAGCTGCGTGCGGCACCGGGGCGGCTCCTGCCGCAGCACGGCACACCCGTGCAACCCGTGCAACCCGTGCACCTGTGCTACCCGTGCACCTGTGCTACCCGTGCACCTGTGATATCCGTGCAACCTGTGCACCTGTGATATCCGTGCAACCTGTGCACCTGTGCTATCCGTGCTACCTGTGCTATCTGTGCACCCGTGCTACCCGTGCTATCTGTGCACCTGTGCTACCCGTGCTACCTGTGCTGAAGGCTGCTGCGCCCGCCCGCCTGTGTGCAGCAGGCATTCAGACGTGCCGTCCACATCTACTGCTGCCCAAAGGACCAGCTTCCTCGGTTTCTTTGTATTTCCTGAATCCATTCACTCTTCTCTTGGCTCCTCTGGTGCTTCCCTCCCCCCTTCCTCCAAAGACTGTGTGGAGGATGCACACATGAAAGGAAGGAAGAGTTGGCCTCTTAGGGGGGAAGTAGACATTAGTGCTTTTTTTTTTTGGTCCAATTTTGGAACAAAAAAGCTCCAGCTAGGAACTGGTCTGATTAGGTCTTAGGATGAAACAGATGCAAAGTTTCATGTGACAAGTAAAGTGGCACATGGAAACTGATGAATTTTTACATGCTGTTGTTGCCCATCTCTTGCATGGGATCAGAGCTGTTAGATCTGTATCTGATTAAGTGTGAGACCCAGCACAGTAACAAAAGTGTTGGCTACCAGTTTCTTAGTGGTCATTCTGGAGCTGGAGTGTAATATTATTTTTAAATAAACAGGTCTTCTCATTTTAAAACAACCCCACTTCTTTCTGTCTTAAAAAGAATGAAAGGAGAACAGCTTTGTTAATAGTGCCAGAGCTGGAGCAGAGGTGCATTTACGTTTGAAAACTTGCATTAATGCCCAGCTGCAAGAGTTTCCAAGCAGGATGAAAGCGAGCAAGTCAAAGGAGTTGGACAATTACACTCATTTGTCTGCCTTGTTGGCATTGAAATAATTCAGGCAAGGCCAACTGTGTCACTGGGATTCTCTAAGGTATAATTTAGGCATGAGATGTTTACAATCAACTCTCATTTGCATCAACTGCGAGAAAAACAGATAATTTATTGGTTATTTGAACTGGTGGGTTAACTACTAGTTTAACCACTAATATTTATTCAACCTTCTGCATCTGAACAGCCCCATGGCCAGATCCCACACTCTAGCTGCCATGCTTGCTCTGCAAGTGAGAGAGGAGCAAGGCCAGGACCTACTACTGTGACTCAAGTTTTGCAAAGCAGAATTGGTGCTTGACTCACATGGGTGTCTGACTGAGAGCCCCACAACAGTCAGAGGTGTTGGGAACCATACGCACACCGTTTTTTAGTCCCAGGAACATGCTAGAACAAAGATGCAGTTTGCTCTGGGTTGTGCTCTGTGTGCCTGCCAGTGGTGGTTACAGAACTGCTTAGCAAAGAGCTTGATAAAATCAGTGGGGTCGTTTGTGAGCTAGGAAGTGCCTCCATGTGTGCCAGATCTTGAAGAATGCCCCCCAGACTGCTTTGTGAGTGCTGCACAAGGACGTCTAAATGCTGCTAAGCAAGGCTGCAATGAGCAAGGTGATGGATTGACAGATTTGATTGAAATTGGAGGTAAGTTTTGCTGGGGTTTTTTTAAATCCTAGGCTTTAAAAACATCACTTAGAAGAGGAACATGGATGGAGAACACCAAGAGGGAGATGAGAAGATTAGGAGGTCAGATTCCAGGCTACAGAAATCTGTCCATCTTGGGCAGCTCTGCATGGGTTGCAGGGGAGAGGCTGTGATGGCTCTGGTGCTGCTCATACCCCTTCTCCAGGAACTGACCCAAGCCTTTCAGCTAATTCCTGTATGCCAGTGGCTCTCTCTTTGTGAACGAATCTTTGATATTTAGCTGCCTAGCCTGAAAGGACTATTCTTAGGGAGGAGAACAATCCCATATTTCATCCTAAAGGCACCCAGTGAAATGCATGTTTTCCCATTGTGACCCCTGACAGATTCCTGGCTGGCATTTACCAGGGAGAAGTTAAACAGCCCTGGGCTGGGGCTGAGCCCACAGAGTGGGAGGGAGGCTGACCCCAGTCCTGCCCTGGCTGGAGCTTGTGCTGGTGATTGCAGGAGGTGGGGATCCCAGGTTTGGCTCTTGGAGGAGACAAAAGCTGACAGAGCCCAAATCTGATCTGATGGTGTGTCACAGGATTTGCCTCCTGCCAGCTTTTGGTGAACAAATCCTGCCAATGCACACCTCATCTGGAGAGGCAGAGGAGCTCAGCACCCAGGCTGTCACCTGCAGTGCAGCACCTGCAGCTCGTCAGTCCTTGTTGCCTACTAGAACTCATCACTGCTCTCCAGACAAGCACCACGAAGCAAAGGGTTGCTGCTGCTGCCCAGCCTTTGCAGGGCTGATGGGTCATTTCATACACTGGAGAAATCATTCTGCACCCTGTGTGAGCAGACTCACTTGCACAGAGTTCGGTAGGATTGCAGAGTGATTTGTATGAGTCCTTCTACCCCTTGTGGAGCAGACTAGGCTGAGAAAAGGAGCACCAGGGACACCCATGACTCCTGAAATACACTGTACAGGGTAATACATAGATGTGAAATAGCACAAGCACTAAAGCAGTACTGCTTAGACAGATGGGACAGCTGAGCTGGCATTCAAGTAATAAAAGTACCCCAGTCTCTAACTGTGTGGTGTTTATATTTTAAAACAGTGTTAGAAGGTCATTTTTACTACTTAGGTAGTTTGTTTGCCTTTTCCACTCTCCTCAGGCATATTAGCTGAGGTTGCTTCATCTCCCTTTGCTTTACCACTACTTCTGCTTAGTTTCAGCATCACATTCACTGTGGGTAAAATACTTTGGGCGCCCATTGCACTGGGATATCTGTATAAAAAACTGGCTTCAAGTGTGTAAGGATTCATGTGACTGTTTCCACCAGCATACTTCTAACATAATGAATTTTACGTTCTTGAATTTGTGATGAATTCAAACACAAATACATATCTGTGTACAGAAACATGTGGAAGGTGCAGGGACCGCATCTTTGCAAGCTGAACTGGAACTGTCTGAGAACTCTCCTTCTGTCCTAAAAATTCAAAATGCAACCAAGTCCAGCGTGGGGCTTGCCAACGCTTTAAATGTGTATGTGGACACAGGTAGTTTTTATACACGTGTCTCTGTGTGTGACTTTTGACTTATCTGTAAGATTAATTAATGTGTTTCATGTATCTAAGCAATGTGGAAGCCTTTAAAACTGTTGGGGTCACCAGGGAAACGTTGAGAGCGAGATCACACTGTCTGCATACAACATATCCAAAAGCATACAAGCTAGCTCAGTGCAAAACGGTGTATCTTTTAAAGCGACATGAAATGTTAACCAAAATGCTTAGGATTGTATTAAGCCATGCAAAACAAACAATAAATTTACAATTAACCACATTTAACCCTTTCACTTCAAAGCACAAATTGAGCATCAACACTGAAGGCTCAATAAGCTCAGTGAACATGGGAGAGAATAACACTGAAGCCACTGAGGTAAGTCAAATTGGTTGGAATTAACAAGGGTACTATGGGTTGTAATAATATATTTACAGGCTGATGATTATGCTGTGGGGAGGAAGGGAAGGGGATTAAATTCCTGTTTAGTTTAGGCTGCATTTTAGTGCTGCCTGTTCTTCAGTAGTACACAGTTTAAAATGTAGTCTGTCAAATCCCACTGACATATTTTGGCAATAGATATATGCTCTAATTGAAAGCAATTGTTGTGTTGTAAGCTTTCCCCTTTTCCCATTTGTTTTGGTTAATGAGTAGTGGTGGCCTGTCTACTTAAACACGTATTGAGCATTACACACTGCTCACGGGGAAGTTAGCATATTGCAGAGCATGCAGCACGATCCTGCCTGACTTCATAAGGAAAACTTCCTGCAGGCTTTGGTGGAGAATGTTTGAACAAAGCTGGTAGGATCAGCCTTGCTGGTTGTTGTTGCTGGGCTTTGCTGTATGGGTCAGCTGGGGCCTCCATGTGTGAACCCTGGGGCAGGAGTCAGGCTCCCTCCCAGGGCAGCAGAGCTTTGTTTTGAGCAATCAGCATTGGCCTCTACTGGGATTCCCATGAAGGGATGCTCTGCCTTATGTTGAATTTGTTTCCTTTGCTGGGAGTCAAGTCCTGCCCCCTCCGTGGCTGGCAGTGGTCAGGACACGCAGGCCCGGCACGGTGGGGCCTGCATGGGCCACAATCCGTTGGGCCATAATCTGTGAGCAGGGCCCGGCAGCTCTGGGGGGCTCAACAAGCCCCTGCTGGGCCAGCCCAGGCAAAACGGTGTGAACACCATTGCTACTCACAGAAACCCTCTAAGGCTGGTGCCAGCTGGAGCCAGGGCCCTACTCTGCCGTGCCCACCCGCACCCCTGCCTGCCTGTGATGCCTGTGTTCACAAGAGACACGCATGGAGCAGAGACTGCCAGTGTAACCGGGGTGGAGGGGACTGTGCTTCACCTGGCCACCACCTCAGCACAGGCTGAGCTGCCCATGGATCAGAACTGGAGCTGCATTTGAACTCATGAGCCACACCTCCAGCCCTGACCAGTGTGAATGGGATAAGTGAGTGCTGAGTCCTGCCTAAGCCTCTAAGGAAAATAAAAGCAACAGGCCACCAAGGAGGTCTGGGGAAATCTGGGAAACCTGCTACTCTTGCATCCAATGAGGGTCCAAGTGGTGAAAGACCTTCTGTCCACCCACAGGGCTCAGGTCAAAGCCAGCACAAGCTACCAAAGACACATCTTTATTGCCTTGTGATAAACCTCCCAGTCCAGAAAGTCCTGGCATTATTGTGTGTGTGAACTTTCACCATCACCAAATCTGTCATTAACCCAGAAAGAAACCTTTTTGTGCTCACAATCTCTGTCTGCACAGCTCCTCTCAGGAGGCAAATCCCTCATGGTGAACACGTCAGCTGGCTGCATGCTGCAGACAAGGTTATGACTGCATTACACATTCTGAGGAGAGCAAGGCTCTATATTACACTGGGAAAGGCTCATCTTTGAAAACAAAGAGGCTCAAGGAAGAAAACGCTGGTTTTACTCAGAAAGTGGCTGAGGTGCCCATAAATCCCTCTCAGCCTTCCTCGGCAGGGCTGGAGGCCAGCAGCACGGTGGCAGCAGAGATGCTGTGCCCCTGCAGCTGCTGTCACAGCCGTCTGCAGAGGAGCCCGGCACCGCACCGGAGCGGGTGTTGGATTAAAGGACGCTGGGGAAGTGACCTTGCCTTGGTCTTTCTGCCAAACACCTAGCAGACTCCCAGCGTGCTAAATCATTGGTAAAAACAGGAATGACACTCTGGCCTCATCCATGAGCAGTTCCTGCAATGCAGATTAGTAACAATAAAATGGGGTCTCCATCCACGCTTATCCAAAAATACACTGAGGATTGCTGATCAGTCTATTTCCAAGCCCACTGTTATTTCTGAGTGCCCCGAAGTGCCTGAGTGAGCACTTGCTGATGTCTGCAGCCTGGTGATTCAGGAGACTAACAACTGAGAGCATCAGGGCAGGGTAACAGGCACGGCTGGAAAGAATCTGGGAATTGTGGTGATCAGGGAACAGCTCTAATTCAGGCAACGCTTTCTCTGTGTCCAAGTGCTTCTTGGCTCCTCCTCATCTCGCCTTGTGTTTCCCTGGTGAATGGCTTTTTGTTCAGAAATGCTGCTCTGGGGACAGCCTTGTTCTGGCCATCTCTGGGCTGGGACAGAGGAGACCAAGGGGACCATTCCACTTTCTCCTACCTGTTAACCTTCTTCTGTAGGATAACCACTCATGGCCTCTGGCAGGATGGGGAGAAGACAAGGACTGGACCCTTGCTCTGATGCAATTTCCATCAGTATAGGTTTTTGAGATGGAAAGCAAGTGACTGAAGAGATTCAAAAATTGTCTGTAAGTGTTTGTGAATTCACCTTGTGGTTGACTGCCAACCTGCTCTGCAATCACAGAGACCCAAATTGCACCCAGGGGCAGGGAGCAAAGGAAATGAGAAAAGGGGGACTGGCTGCGTGAGTCAGAGCACTCCTGATGCACTGTGCTGCCGGGGCTCTCCCACAGCAGCTCTGGGGTGGCAGCTCCTGTGCCAGGGTCCCTGTAGCCTTCTGCGGTGGCTGAGCCCAGGCTTCTCTCTGCATGCCATGCGGGGCAGAGCAGGGGCAGCCGCCCCGTGTGCCAGCACGTGCTGCCTCACCGGGCCTTCCCCCGCGCTCGGTGTCAGACGCAAAGGCACGGAGCACCTGCTCTACTGCCAGGGCCCGGGGGTCCCTGTCACCCCAGGCACGGAGCTCCTGGTGGTCCTGCGTGCCTGCCCTGTGAGCAGCACCTCTGCTCTGCCCTGCCCTGCCCTGCGCTGCTGGTGCTGGGCCAAGGGCTGCTGAGCAAACCCGGCCACCCCTGCCTGCGAGGGTGCATGTCCTTCCCAAACCCACAGGGCACTGCACAGATAACCCCTGCCAAATAAACAGGTGTTTATGCACCTGTATTAAAGGGATGAAATCCAGGGGCTTGACAGCGTTGAGTCAATATAACCTGAGTAATTGCATGAGTAACTCATGTTTCCCCTAAAGGGAAAGTGTTGTTGTGTAAATATATTTATCAATAATTAAAGCAGTTTTGAGTTCTTGTGTGCACAGCCCCTCTCCCCCTGCCCCAGCTGAGAGGTTGGTATCCTCAAACCTGCACAGGAGTCAAAGAGGAAGGGTTTTGTTTTTTTTTTTTTTGTCAGGGGGTGATGCTCTATGACAAGAGGCTTGTGGTTTAATTTTGACCTTTTTCTCTTCCTGAACAAAAAATAATGGTGAGATCTGTGTATGAGAGATTTAAAAACCTCTACTACTCCATTAGGAGCATTATCCTGAAATACTCACTGGAGCTTATAACAGCCCAGATAATAGGGGTGGGAAATCATTTCTGGAAAATATTCCCCTCAAAGCATCTTACCAGAAAATTGTTTCCTAACAACAACAATAGCAATAATATCTTTGTCAAATAATCCTTCAATACCACAAATATTTTGTCTTTAATTGTATCAGTGTAGACAAATGCTTGGCAAAGGCAATAGGAGTCAGAGTTCCTGGGGAATTTTTTCTGACAGAGCCAATACTGGATACCTTTGGGTAAGTCACACATTTTTCAATGTTCTTTGGCCTATTTTTTTTTTAATTCACTGTAATCTGGAACGTAATTTGATATGCCTTAAAAGGCTGATTTCACATGGAAGATGCTCTGCTATCAGTGTAAGCAGCCATAAGAAATCCTAAAATAGGCAGATTAAGGGTTTGGGATCATGTGGGTTTATTTCTATGCAATTAAAGACATGATCACATTTAAAAATTGCTAACTTGTAGTTTATAGAAAAAAAGCCACTAACAACTGGGAGTCCCATATTTAAAAACAGCTAATAATTCTTAATTAAGGATATGATCAGCAGAGACAATGAGTTAGATAGGAAGAAAACACAGCATTTAATTCAATGCAGATTTTCAGTGGACATGGCATGGCCAAGGCAGTTGTGTATTAATTAGTGCTCTGAAGAGGGTGAGGAGACAGGAAGGGGAAAGGAAAATTGGCAGGTGTAGAAATGAGATTAGACAACAACAGAGGATTTTTCTCTCCAGAACAGAATCCCCATCAGCCTCGCTAACATGTTTTGTATAACTGAAGTTCCATGCCACAAGAATGGGCAGGGGACTAAGGCACAGCCCGGGGAGAGAGGGAGAGGGAGGACAGCTCTCCAGGGCTCGCCTGTGCAGCATTTCCAGGCAGCTGTGACCAAACACCAGCCTCCATTTCCCACTCTCCATTTCCCACCCTTGTTTTAAAGGCTGCTGGCTGTTTGTGGATGGTGCGATGCCTCCGTGCTCGACCCTCGCCGTTATGTGATACAGCAGCCGCAGCTGCACCGCGAGACCCAGCGCTGACTGTCCTCCAGCCAGGTCTCTGCTCCTGGTGGAAACCCGGGCTGGAGGCAAGGATGCTGTACCCACAGCCCACAGCCACTCCTCTTGCCTGTCAGCTCCGCCAATGCTTCAGCCTGAAGCATGCACATAGCGCTGAGCATGCCATGACCTTGCTGTTTGCCATGCGCTGCAGCACACCCGCGTCCCCTCCTGCACGGGGACTGGGCCGTGTTGCCCAGGGATTCAAGACCCTGGGCGACCTATGGCTGTGCCCTATGTCACGATACTGTGGCAGGAGGCCAGCTGGGTAATGGGCTGGCTAATTGCTCAAGGCTGGTTCATGAAGCCTGCAGGGACGTGAGATACGTGGGCAAGGTATCTGCTGCAGGATGCGTGGCCCCATCCCGGGATGGACCCCGGCTCTCCGTACAGCCTTGCCCAGGAGCGCTCCTCCGTCTCGGACGTGTCCCCTCGCGACGAGGGGTCACTGACACACCTGCAGACGGGGAGGAAGGCAGCAGGAGTGAACCCGCTCAGGTGGAGCGATCCCACGGGATGGGCTGGTGCTTTAGGGGCTGTCCCCTACATCATCCCAGAGTGTAATTTGGGAAATCACTTTGGGTCTTGTTAAAGCGGCGCCCGTTGGAGGGCGGAGGAGAGGCGCGGGCCGGTCTGCGCTCCGCTTTTGTCGAGGCGGGCGGGCAGAGCCGCTGCAGGGGTGGGGCGTCGCCCCCCGCCCGGTCCCCGGGGAGCGAGAGAGCGGGTGTTGGGCTGCGGGGGGATGCGTGGGTTGCAAGGGGGCTCCGGGGGAGGGCTGTTCCGGCTCGCCGTGCTGCTCCGCAGCTGGGAAAAGTCCTTCTTCCCCCGCCCCTTCCCCGCCGGCCTGTCCTGCTCGAAAACGCGAAGGAGGCAGAGGAGAGGAGGGGGACAGCCCGGAGCAGCCCTGTCCGGAGCCCCCCGGCGCCGCTCGGTGCCGCCCAGTCGGCGGCGCGGCAGACATCGCTAACTTCGCGCACGCACATGACGGGCCCGCGGCACCGGGACGCGGCGAGCGCCGGTGCGGGGGCGGGCGCGGGGGCGGGCGGAGGGCGGGGGCAGGGAGGGGGCGCGGCCGCGCGCCCCGCCGCCCCCCGCCGCCCCCCGCCGCGGCCGCCACTTCCCGCGGGCGTCGCTCGGCGGCGGGCGCTGCCTCCGCAGGAAGCGGCCCCGCGCCCGCCCCTCCCGCGCCCGGCGACGGGCACATGCACTGTGCGGCGCGGCGGCGGGATGGCTCCGGCTCCGCTCCCGGTCCCGGCCCCGGCGGCGGGCGCTGAGCCGCGGCCCCCCGCGCTGCTGCCGCTGCTGCTGCCGCTGCTGCCGCTGCTACTGCCCGGCCGAGCCGCCGGCCTGGAGGTGCAGCGCAAGTTCCTCTCGCCCACCCTCACCAACAACTTTGCGCTGGACGGCCCCGGCTCCCGCGTTTACCTGGCGGCCGTCAACCGGCTGTTCCAGCTGTCGGGGGGCGAGCTGGCACTGGAGGCGGAGGCGGCGGTGGGGCCGGTGCTGGACAGCCCGCTGTGCCACGCACCGCAGCTGCCGCAGGCCTCCTGCGAGCACCCCAGGGTGCTCACCAACAACTACAACAAGATCCTGCAGCCCGACCCGGAGCAGGGCGTCCTTGTCGTCTGCGGCTCCATCTACCAGGGCCTCTGCCAGCTGCGCAGCATGGCAAACATCTCGGCAGTGGCCGTGCGCTTCCCGCCGGGCGGCAGCGACTCGGTCGCTGTCTTCCCAAGCATGCTGAACGTCGCGGCCAACCACCCCAACGCCTCCACCGTGGGGCTGGTGCTGCGCCGCGGCGGCGGCGGCGGGGCGCGGCTGCTGGTGGCCGCCACCTACACTGGCTTCGGCAGCCCCTTCTTCCCCCGCAACAACAGCCTGGAGGACCACCGCTTCGAGAACACGCCCGAGATCGCTATCCGTGCCCTCAACGCCCGCGGCGACCTGGCCAAGCTCTTCACCTTCGACATCAACCCCTCCGACGACAACATCCTCAAGATCAAGGCGGGCGACAAGGCGCGGCACAAGCTCAGCTTCGTCCGCGCCTTCTTGCAGCACGGGGCCACGCCGCCCGCCCGCCGCCCGTACGCCTACCTGGCGCTCAACAGCGAGGCCAACGCGGGCGACAAGGAGAGCCCGGCGCACAGCCTGCTGGCCCGCATCTGCCTGGGCGAGCCGGCCGAGGCCACCCTCAACGGCAGCGGCGAGACCAAGAAGCTGACCGAGTCCTACATCCAGCTGGGGCTGCGCTGCGGCGGCGCCGCCGACGCCTTCACCCGCCTCGTCTCCGTCTTCCCGGCGCGGGCAGCTTGGCGCAGCCCCGCCGCTCCTCGCGGCCCGGCCCCGGCCCCGCCGCCCCTCGAGGAGCTGCTCTTCGGCGTCTTCGAGCGGGCCGGGGCCGGCGGCGGCCGGGGGCGGCCGCAGTCCGCGCTCTGCGTCTTCCGCTTCGCCGAGATCGAGGAGACGATCCGGGCCGCCCGCAACTCCTGCCTCGTCAGCCCGGCCGCCGGCATGGTTACCGTGCTGGACAGCGTGGTGCAGGGCACCGGCCCGGCCTGCGAGAAGAGAAATATACAGGTACGGCGGGCTCCTGCGGGGCGAGGGGCGCGGGACGCGGCGGCGGCGGAGGGCAGCGGCCCCATCGTGTCCCGTCCCGTGGCCGCTGCTGTCGTCACCTCTCCCGAGCTGGAGCGCATCTCCTGCTTGCCCCGGGCGGGCGGCTGAGCCTCACACCCCGCTGCCCTCCCTGCTGTCCCCGGAGACCCTCCCGCCTGCTCGGGACCGAATCGTTCCCCTAACCTGGGTGCTCCGCATGTCCGTGGGCATCGCCAGCCCCGCGTCCCGTCCCGCGGCGCGCAGCCCTGCCAGGGGCGGCACACAGCCACCCTTGGCTCCCCGCGTTCGTGGCAGAAGTTTGCCATTGTCACAATTTGTTACCGAGTGGCCGTAAATGTTAGCGCGAGACAGAGTCGCCTGTTTCCCTTTTCACTAAGAATGTACGATGCTTGGGAAAAAAGAGAGGGAAAAGGCTGCTTTAACGCTGCATTTTTCCCTTCCTCTGGGACGAGTGCACAGCTCGGCTCCATCAAAGATTGTGAAAACATCTGTTTGATTTCAGAGGCGAGATATAGCATTTGGGCTTGGGCTTCCCTGTGCAATGCCAGTGGCAAAGAGAGAAAGGTTTCCCATGGTAACCGGAGTGTTTAGTGTGGCATCTCCACTCTGTGGTAAAATATGTAGTCTTAATGCACTTGGTTCATAGACCTACTCTAGCAAAGTTGAACGGTTTTTCCCTGGTGGCAAAGTACAAGCTGCCTGACAGCCAACAAATCTAGTAGCTGGCGCTAATTCCACAAAGACTGGGTGTGTTAAGCACTGGGAGCTCAGTCCTGACATCTTGGCATGG